>NW_026778945.1:0-348557 GCF_030144855.1 Hypanus sabinus
GACCTGACTTGCACTACCGTACTTGCCCTTTTCTATTTTCTAATTACGATTTATAATTTATATTCTTATTATATTTACTTCGATGTATACTTCAGGGAGCGCGAAGCGCAGAAACAAATATCACTGTGATGATTGCACGCTCTAGTATCAATTGTTTGGTGACAATAAAGTAAGTAAAGTAAATTAAAGTGCTAACAATGAATCACGGTTGCTTCAAAGTTTGAATATGTTTCAAGTACTTTCTCTTTGGATAATGTCTACAGTGCATATGCATTAGTTAAGTATATCAAAAGACTGATGAAGTTTCATTTTAGGCATCCGTAATGTTCTTTGCTTCATGCAACACCTTAATGGCATTTCTTCTCGGAGTCCATTATAAAGTAAGAAATCTTGGAGACGATCATTGCAATTAAATTGAAACACCAGGCATATAATGAAATCTAGCCAACAACAAAATCTTGGCGTCTCTGTTTTTACCATTTCCTGTCGAGCTTCAAATTACCATACAACACCATCTTGCCGCTTATTTTCATTTCGCAAATGTGCGGGAAACGTTGCAAGAGGCTGTAACAGTTTTGTCTCATTTCACCAGATCCTTTTACTTTTGATCAAACAATATCTGTTGCTGACTTCCGAAACTTCACCAGCCGCTAATCCCAATGCTCTCAAGGCACCATGTTTATTGGATTATATATAACTAAAAAGGTGAGGTTAAAATGAAACGTAAGCCCACTTGCTGTCCAGTAACCAAGAAGATTTGTGGACTATTTGTTCGGTTCTGGCAGCAATTAACAGCCGACCTTTTTACTTTTTAATTGTATCAAAACTTAATACGTACTGCTTGCCTAGTTTATGCTAATTTTGTAAATGGGATCTGTGTATCATATAAATATAATCATTACATTCATCTAAGTGGCTGAGATCAAAGAATAACGGAGATTAATTCCATGCAGACTTCTCTCAGATTTTGCTCATCTATCTATCACAGTGTTTATCTAATACCACTGAAAATCACTAATCCTTTGTTTTTCCAAAATACCCACTGACTTACTGCTTATTACGTCATTTGTCTTTTAATAATACCTTTGAAACAGTACGGTTGTTAGCCAAATCCAGGAAGACCGATGAAGCACTCTGCGTCTGCCCTCAGCCTTTCACTGGTTGGCATAGGTGAACTTGCCAAGAGCTAAAGGACAAAGTCCTCACTCCGGGCACCATTGCTCTCCGGGTCATTCAGGCACGTCGGCCTGCAAACTCTTCGACAAATTTGTGATGGCTTGAACGATTGTCCTACAACACTGGATCTAAAATTGTTGGTTTCTTTTAAGATGTATTTTCGCTCGGTCGTCCAAACTTCCTCCTTCACACGATTAAAGCTAACTTTCACAGGGTCAGAGGTCAATTTATCATCAAAGTGCATAACTCTGAAATGATTCTTCTCCAGATAGCAACGAAACCAAGAAAGAGGAGAAAGGCAGCACAATCATCAACCCCCAAATCCCTTTTGCCCCCACAAGAAAAAGGTGATCAGAAACGGAAGAGGGGCATCGTCTCCCAGATACCCCTCCCCGGACAATAAAAAACAGGAAGAGCGGGCGGAGAGCGGAGAATGTCCTCTGGGCATAGCGGCAGTCCGTTCCCTCTCGGGCAGCGAGCGAACTCACCAGCGATGAACAAGTAGGTTTCTCTCTCCGGTAGCAGATCGTTGCCCTTGCAATCAAAGGACAGTCTACCCTCTCCATTGAAGAGCGCTTACCTTCCGCATTTACCTCGGATTTTCGATCGGGCACCAAAGGAAACTTTAATCGGCGAAATTCAGCCGTACATCGGCTAGTCCCGCAGCCTTCTCACCACGACGGTCCCGCAACTTACCACTGACTCCCGCAATTCTCTTTAAGACAGCAGAAAGCTGTAATGAATTCAAATGATATTCAACTGATCTTTACAGGCTCCAAAAGTTCCAGAGTTATATTCAAGACGAAAAGCAAACGTAAAAGACATAAAAGAAGTGAAATATGTGGTTTCATGATCTATCCAGAGAAGTTGACCGAAGGAGTGTTGTACGCAGGCGCCATTTAGACCGGAAGGGCGCATTATTGGTCCACTGTGTACAGAATATGACATCACCATCGTCACGCAGACTTCAAATTACCCAATTAATGCAGCATTAACATAATAATATAAATAGAACGTACCAATGCTGTCGCCGCTCATACAAACACTATGTTTAAAAGTTTCCTCTCATTACCCCAGACCTGCTTTCAGTACCTCTTCAATCAAGAAAAAAATAACAAACTTCTGCTTTATAATCTTGATCTTACCTCCTCAGCCTGCTGCAATACAAACTCCATCGGTACGTTCACGCATGGTAATCGTTTCAACGGCGGCTGCATCTGACCCCTCACAATCCAAATATATTCAGTACTGTGGCAATAGCAGCGAAATGATAGGTAAATTATCGATTTTATTGAAATGTATTGTTGAGTAGAATAAACTCTTACTCTTTTGCGATCTTTTCGGTTATTTCCACCTAATTTCTCCCCTTTCCCTCAGCCTGAATGGCCAATTTAAATGTCTTGTGAATGCATGCCTGCTGCCCTCATTCACCGCCAGCATTCTGATGGTCAGCTTTGTGAAGCCGGAAATCACATAACCCACCAGGGGCCTTTCAGTGCGTTGCGTTCCATGTTGGAAATGACCGCCCAAATCCGACTATCTGTTTCGCCACACAGCCAAGCAACGAACATTTCTTCTTGTGTTTTCTTTATGCTCACTTCTTCCTTCTCACAGAAGGTGCAACATCCTTGTGTCCCGCTCGATTGGCTTAAGGAACACTTACTACTGTACAACTATCAGGACCATTACCAGGGTGGATAACGTCAGGCACCTGAGAGAAACTGCTATGCGGAGGGGCGGTGAGGAAGGAGCACTCCACTGTGAGGAACTGCTGTGCAGTGGGAGGGGCGGTGAGGAGGGAGCACTCCGCTGTGAGGAACTGCTGTGCTGTGGGAGGGGCAGTGAGGAGGGAGCACTCCGCTGTGAGGAGGGAGCACTCCGCTGTGAGGAGGGAGCACTCCACGGTGAGGAGGGAGCACTCCGCTGTGAGGAATTGCTGTGCTGTGGGAGGGGCGGTGAGGAGGGAGCACTCCACGGTGAGGAGGGAGCACACCGCTATGCGGAAATGCTGTGCCGTGGGAGGGGCAGTGAGGAGGGAGCACTCCGCTGTGAGGAAATGCTGTGCTGTGGGAGGGGCAGTGAGGAGGGAGCACTCCGCTGTGCGCAAATGCTGTGCTGTGGGAGGGGCGGTGAAGAGGGAGCACACCGCTATGAGGAAATATAGAAATATAGAAAATAGGTGAAGGTGTAGGCCATTCGGCTCTTCCAGCCTGCACCGCCATTCAGTATGATCATGGCTGATCATCTAACTCAGAACCCTGTACCTGCTTTCTCACCTTTAGCCACGAGGGCCATATCTAACTACCTCTTAAATATAGCCAATGAACTGATCTCAACTGTTTCCTGTGGCAGAGAATTCCACAGTTGCACCACTCTCTGTGTGAAGAAGTTTTTCCTCATCTCGGTCCTAAAAGGCTTCCCCTTTATCCTTAAACTGTGACCCCTTGTTCTGGACTTCCTCACCATCGGAAACAATCTTCCTGCATCTAGCCTGTCCAATCCCTTTAGAATTTTATACGTTTCAATAAGATCCCCCCTCAATCTTCTAAATTCCAGTGAGTATAAGCCTAGTCGATCCAGTCTTTCTTCATATGAAAGTCCTGCCATCCCAGGAATCAATCTGGTGAACCTTCTCTGTACTCCCTCTATGGCACGAATGTCTTTCCTCAGATTAGGGGACCAAAACTGCACACAATATTCTAGCTGCGGTCTCACAAAGGCCTTGTACAACTGCAGTAGAACCTCCCTGCTCCTGTACTCAAATCCTTTTGCTATGAATGCCAACATACCATTTGCCTTTTTCACCGCCTGCTGTAACTGCATGCCCACCTTCAATGACTGGTGTACAATGACACCCAGGTATCGTTGCATCTCCCCTTTACCTAATCGGCCACCGTTCAGATAATAATCTGTTTTCCGGTTCTTGCAACTAAAGTGGATAACCTCACATTTATCCACATTAAATTGCATCTGCCATGAAATTGCCCACTCACCTAACCTATCCAAGTCACCCTGCATCCTGTTAGCATCCTCCTCACAGCTAACACCGCTGCCCAGCTTCGTGTTATCCGCAAACTTGGAGATGCTCCATTTAATTCCCTCGTCTAAATCATTAATATTTATTGTAAACAACTGGGGTCCCAGCACTGAGCCTTGCGGTACCCCACTAGTCACTGCCTGTCATTCTGAAAAGGTCCCATTTACTCCCACTCTTTGCTTCCTGTCTGCCAACCAATTCTCTATCCACATCAATACCATAACCCCAATACCGTGTGCCTTAAGTTTGCACACTAATCTCCTGTGTGGGACCTTGTCAAAAGCCTTTTGAAAATCTAAATATACCACATCCACTGGCTCTCCCCTATCCACTCTGCTAGTTACATCTTCAAAAAATTCTATAAGATTCGTCAGTCATGATTTTCCTTTCACAGATCCATGCTGACTTTGTCCGATGATTTCACTTCTTTCCAAATGTGCTGTTATCACATCTTTGATAACCGACTCTAGCATTTTCCCCACCACCGATGTCAGACTAACCGGTCTACAGTTCCCCGGTTTCGCTCTCCCTCCATTTTTAAAAAGTGGGTGACATTAGCCACCCTCCAATCCTCAGGAACTAATCCAGAATCTAAAGGAGTTTTGAAAAATTATCACTAATACATCCACTATTTCTTGGGCTACTTCCTTAAGCACTCTGGGATGCAGAGCTTCTGGCCCTGGGGATTTATCTCCCTTTAATCCCTTCAACTTACCTAGCACCACTTCCCTACCAACATGTATTTCCCTCAGTTCCTCCATCTCACTAGACCCTCGGTCCCTTACTATTTCCGCAGGATTATTTATGTCCTCCTTAGTGAAGACAGAACCAAAGTAGTTATTCAATTGGTCTGCCATGTCTTTGTTCCCTATGATCAATTCACCTGTTTCTGACTGTAAAGGACCTACATTTGTCTTAACCAGTCTTTTTCTTTTCACGTGTCTATGCAATCTTTTACAGTCAGTTTTTATGTTCCCTGCCAGCTTTCTCTCATAATCTTTTTTCCTTTTCCAAACTAAGCCCTTTGTCCTCCTCTGCTGGTCTCTGAATTTCTCCCAGTCCTCAGCTGTGCCACTTTTTTTTGCTAATTTATAAGTTTCTTCTTTGGACTTGATACTATCCCTAATTTCCCTTGTCAGCCACGGGTGCACTACCTTCCCTGGTTTAGTCTTTTGCCAAACTGGGATGAACAATTGTTGTAGTTCATCCATCCGATCTTTAAATGCTTGCCATTGCATATCCACCGTCAACCCTTTAGGTATCATTTGCCCGTCTATCTTGACTAATTCACGTCTCATACCTTCAAAGTTACCCTTCTTTAAGTTCACAACCTTTGTTTCTGAATTAACTATGTCACTCTCCATCTTAATGAAGAATTCCAATATATTATGGTCGCTCTTACCCAACGGGCCTCGCACGACAAGATTGCTAACTAACCCTTCCTCATTGCTCAATACCCAGTCTAGAAGGACCTGCTCTCTAGTCGGTTCCTCTACATGTTGGTTCACAAAACCATCCCGCATACATTTCAAGAAATCCTCTTCCTCAGCGCCCTTACCAACTTGGTTCACCCAATCTACATGCAGATTAAAGTCACACATTATAACTGCTGTTCCTTTTTTGCACACATTTCTAATTTCCTGTTTATTGCCATCCTCAACCTCACTACTACTGATAGGTGGCCTGTACACAACTCCCACCAGCGTTGTCTGCCCCTTAGTGTTATGCAGTTCTACCCATATCGATTCCACATCCTCCAGGCTAACGTCCTTCCTTTCTATTGCATTAAGCTCCTCTCTAACCAGCAATGCTACCCCACCTTCTTTTCTTTCCGGTCTATCCCTCCTGAATATTGAATATCCCTGGATGTTGAGCTCCAATCCTTGGTCACCCTGGAGCCATGTCTCTGTGATCCCACCTATGTCATATTCATTAATAACTATCTGAACATTCAATTAATCCATCTTGTTACGAATGCTTCTCGCATTGACACACAAAGTCATCTCCTTCTAATGATTTGAATTCGTTTTTACCAATACCGTGGAGCCATGCAATCCCTTCTACGTATAGTTTCGATACAACGTTTATCCTTGCACGTTCAGCTGCCAGCTATCAGATTCTTTCAGTCATGATTAGTGATACACACGACGTCATTCCTGTCAATGTGTAACTTTACCTCAAGTTCAACTACCTTATCTGTATATTGCCTGCATTCAAATAAAGCACCTTCTGTCCTGCATTCACTGCTTTTGACTTCATCCATTTTTTACATTGCAACTTCAGGTTGGTTGCAATTTTGCCCGATCATCAGTTTCTAATTGCTCGGGATCTCACTTCGTACTGTCTTTGTTCGTAAATCAGCACTATCACATTTGTTCTCATCCAATGCCAAATTAGTTAACATTAAATTTACTTTATTAATTTAGGAGTCATTATGAGCTGCGCAAATTTGTTACAAATGATACTTATTTGAAAGTTGAAAATATGTATCTGGAATTTTGTGTCACAGAGAAGGGATGCGTGGCATTCTCCTTTGAAAGCGAGAACAAAAATAAAAGTGATTACATTTTGCTGTGATTTCCCCGAGGAGCGATATGAATTGCACTGTAACAAATGTGCAGAAATGGCTTACATTAATTGTAAGCCATTAATCAATTACATTAATTACATTAATCAATTACATTAATCAATTGTTCACTGGACTGTCTCTGATGTGTCTAATGAGCCGCGAAAATTAGTTGGGAGATTGCAGAATCCTCTCCTTTATAAGCGCACGCAAAGCAATCACATGTAGTTTTGGGCAGTAGGAACAGTATAAACTGATCGTCACGTCACACGGAATATGGAATATCCAGCAATCTACTACATAGAGAGTGTTTATTATCCTGCACTGACTGCGATTGGTATTCCCAGTAAGTAACTGGAGTTTTTGTGAGATGTCTGGTTGCTTTATCTACTGTACAACATCATATTTGCCGTAAAATACATTGCACGAAGTGTTTTTTTTTAACGAGTGATTCCGGTCCAATCAGGTTTGAAGCACCTGTTTTTTTTTTCACTTAGACCAGACGGTTCTTTCCCGTTAATGGTTTCATTGCCAACTGCAATAATCAATCTTGTTCCAGCATTTTCCGTTGCCCGAACTTCCAAACCATTGATGGTATTTCTCCTTCGAAGTCTCAGCCTGCTCACATCGACCTGCAGCGGGACCATCGTTCTTTTATACCAACATGCAACAAATGAGATCGCATTTTCAATATAATTATCTAAATATGCTTTCAATTGCAACAATAACCAAAACAAATATGACTGCCCCTTTTTCGGTTTCGGATTTTGTTTGTTCTGGTCTTAATTTTAACCCTGCAGGTTCCTAGACTCACATGTATTACATCAGTGGAAACAATCCCTCTGGGCACATTGTATTCCTATTCTCAATGAACCGTACAGCTACAATGCTAGATTTATTCGAGATTGTTGCGTCGATCAGCAATCCGCTATTAATGATGCCGTGGACTGCGGAATCAGATTGTAAACTGCTGGAAATTTGCCGACTCAAGTGTTTCTCCGATCCCTCTCTTGGCCTCACTGTGTAAACACTTCGCGGGTCGAAGCCACTTCAATCCGGGCAGGAACCAGAAGGATGATTTCCTTTCTGTGTGCAAGCAATTCTTTGTATGCAAATCAAGTAAAATGCATCTGATTTTGTGAGCTTGAAATTAACATTTATTTATTCCTTGCAGTTAATTTAATGGCAATTCTGATCCTCTGCCTTGGAAAATGTGGACTCTCCAAATGCATCACCCGTTACCTGGTGGCAATGGCAGCTGCTGATTTAATGGGTGTTATCATTGGCGTTGTACTAGAGCGGATCAATAATATTTATGGTTTTGCCAATGTTTTGTTCATCACTCCGATTTGTGCTCTGACATTTGTGTTTCGGCTGGAGATCATGGACTGTTCAGTCTGGCTGACGGTGGCTTTCACATTTGATCGATGTATTGCAATTTGCAGTCAAAAGCTGAGGGAACGATTTTGCACCGAGAGGACGGCGATTGTGGTGATTGTGGGCATAGGGTGTTGTCCAATGGGTTCTCCATTTTACTTTGCAGTAGCTCCTTTCGCAGTTATTGACAACGTTCCTTGGCACTGTATTTTCAGAGCAAATTATTTTACTTCACCAATGTGGAAAGCTTCCCAGCTCTTTCATGTTATCATTACACCTTTATTGCCAATCGCCTTAATTCTATTGTTCAAAGCTTTAACAGTCTGACATATTATAGCGGCAAACAGAGTCCGCCGAGGACTCCGTAGCAGCAATGACAATAAGAAGGATTCAGAGGTGGAGAACCGGAGAAAGTCGATGATTTTGCTGTTCGCTCTATCAGCCAATTTCTTTTTATTGTGGATCCCCTTTATAGTCTCCATTATGATCTGGCAGGCTCAAAATTACTTTTACACAGACAGATATCTTAATTCTCCGTCGTTTATCCTGCAAGAGTTTGGGTTCATGCTGCAATTTCTCTGCAACTGCACCAACACGTGTATCTACACACTGTCCCTGAGGAAATTCAGGGAAGAGATGCAGAAAGGAGTGAAACATCTGGTCACATTGAATGGCCGACTTTGCAGATAAAACATGAATTTAATTGCATTTTATTATGAGGTCACATACATGTTCTCTCATCGTCAGCAGACTTGATTAATCTAACTAAAACCTGCGTGGGTGCCTGCCTGTGCGTCAGAAACCCGTTTTCCAACAAGAGCAGCAAAATTAATTTTCTCAATTGTGCCACCGAATAAAGTGTTACTGATGTGATATTTACATTGGCGGATTTACATGTAAATCATGGGATTATTACAGAATTCTTGGCCAACGAACCGTGTCATTCTGGTGTGATTGTTACTTTTTGTAGAATTATATACTAATTGACTGATCATCTATCCACTGAACAAACACGTATAGGTCCTCTGAGAGTCCAGATATAAGAATCAGATCACCATTGTACCAGTTTCAAGAAATGCGGACGCACACTTTCCGCTGAAAACGGGAAATATACGACAGAAAACAAATCAAACACTGGTCTGACATATAAAGTCCTTTCTTGCCTACTTCATGTATCAAAAATGCACCTCGACACCACCCTCACAATAGAACATTGCTTTATTTTTCGGGTGATGCCATGATTTATCTGATCGATATGATTTCATTCCTGGGAATTCCATTCCGCCATAGTCAAGCTATATATTCAACATCATAAAGAAGAGAAAATATGCAGATGCTGGAAATCCAAGCAACGCACACAAAATGCTGGAGGATCTCAGCGGGCAAGACAGCAACTGCCGAACGGGGCTCTCGCTGAATGGTCTCGGCCCAAAACGTCGACTGTACTGTCTTCAATGATACTCTCTGAACTGCTGAGTTCCTACAGCGTGTGTGTTTTCTAAAATCACGTTACCGTCCAACTTATGCACAGTTTTGGAATGCTTAATAATAATCTGTCCCTGTACATTCTTATAATTGCTCTCGTATGGTAGTCATTACCTCGGGCTCCATCTGACTCCGTACAATGAAAATACATTCAATACTGCGAAGCTGTTAGAACACCAGGAAGTAAATTATCCTATTCTGTTTAAATTCATTGCTGCAGAGAATAAACTCTTACCCTCTTGTCGAATCTTCTTGTATTTCCACTACATTCCTCACTTTTCCCTCAGCCTGAGAGGCCAAGACAAAAGGGTTGTGAGTGCATGCTTGCTGCCACCAGTCACCGCCAGCATTTTGACGGGGATCCATGTGAAATAGGTTGTGGCAGTACCTACCAACGGCCTTTCAAGGCACAATATCGAAGGCAAGTAACCTTGGATTCCTGTTGGAAGTAACCGCCCTATTCCCGGTATCCGCATCCGCCTCACAGCCCAGCAAGGGATGTTTCCTCTTGTGTTTGGTTCTCGCTCCATTCTCGCTCCCGCCACCGGACAGGCTTTGCAACACACTTAGGTGCCAGTCTGGCCGGTTCAAGAACGGTCATTACTGTGCAAACTTCGGGATCATTACCAGCGCAGATACCGTCAGGCACCTCAACTCCGTAGAGATTCCAGAAACTACGCACTCACCTTCAAATGATGCTGCAACTCTATAGCATCGTAGCCTGATGTTCAGGGACAATAACTGTACCTGAACCTGGTGGTGGGAGTCATCTGGTTCCTGTACCTAGCTCCTGGTGCCGGCAGAGACATTTGATTCAGCATCAGACAGGGACGTTGTCAGCAAACTTTAATAGGGCATCGGTGCTGCTCCTTGCTAAACAGTCTCGTGTAACGCGAATTATACAGCCGTGTGGTAGATCTGTGCTGATGGAGACCGTGATGGAGATGCTGCTGCAAATCCGAACTGACTGGGCTCGAACTAAATGAATCTTTTTTCATGGTAGTAGGAGGACGAGATGAGGATTTTTCGCTTTTATGAGGCAAAAATTGTTCAGAACGTGATATATTACCACTATTTGGACCATCTAGTCTTCTCCGCCATTTCGTCATGGCTGATCTATTTTGCCTCACAGCCCCAATCTCCTGTCTTCTCCCTATATCCCTTCATGCCCTGATTAATGAAGAATCAAATAAAAGCTGCCTTAAATATACATAAGCATTTCTGTGACAACGAGTTCCACAACTTTCGCTCTCTTGCTCTTCATCCCTGTTCTAAAAGGACCCCGTTCTGTGCTAGACTCTCCCAACAGAAGTAACATCCTTTCCAGATCCATTCTAAAAAGACATTTCAACATCAGGTAGTTTTCAATGAGGTCACGTGTTATTCTTCTGAACGCCAGTCAATACAAGCCCAGAATCATCGAATGCTATCCGTATGACAAGCCACTCAATATTGTAATTATTTTCACGAGCTTCCTTTAGGTCCTCTGCAATGTCAGCAGATCCTTTATAATATCAGGGATACAAACTCTTCTTGAAGAATGGAGAAACCTTTTCAATTTTCTATTCTGAAACCATTCCAGAATCGAGTGATTCTTGAAAGACTTCCCAGAGTAATTCAGGGCAGTGATGAAGAAAGGGGTGTAGCATCTGGTCACATTGTGTGGCTGACTTTATAACTATAACGAATGTTGAATTCTATGTTTTGTTGTGAGGTCACATAAAATTTCTCAATCATCAATAGGTCTGATAAGTATACCATAAATCTGCATAGCGAGATGCGTGGAAGTTAGAAGCCCGTTTATCCAACTAGCACAACTAACTTAATTTCCTCGTATCCCAATTAACAATACTCAGCAGAAAGCAGCTGATTGAGCAATCGAGGTCAGGTGACCAAGCAGTTTGAAAATCTCAAACAAATAAATACAATGTTAGCCTCAAGCGGAGCGGCCAGTGAATGAGTGGGCCAGTGAAGGAATGGAGCTTTGAGGCTTTGACTCCAGAGGCTTCGACGAGAAGAGGCGGAGGATGAGCTTGTTCCCAGTTAGTCTTTACAATGCCTCCTGAGACGGTGATGTGCCTCTCCTGTGAGATGTGGTAGTCTTGGGGAAAACCCTCTCCTGCAGAGTCACATCTGCCAGAAGTGCTTACGGCTGGGCGACCTGGAAGACCGTGTGAGGAATCTGGAGCAGCAGCTTGATGACCTCCGACTCATAAGGGAGAATGAGGTAGTCATAGATGAGAGCGACAGGGAGGTAGTCACACTTGGGCTGTCAGAAGCAGGTCGTTGGCTGACAGTCAGAGAGGGGAAAGAGGTGAGTAGACAGGTAGTGCAGGGCACCCCTGTAGCCATTCCTCTCGTAATAAGTTTACCGTCCTGGATACTGTTGGCGGGGTCGACTGACCAGGGGTGAGCCACGGTGGCAGGGCCTCTGGCACTGAGTCTGACCCTGTGGTGCAGAAGGGTGGGTCGGAGAAGAAGAGAATTGTTGTCATTGGAGACTCTATAGTCAGGGGAGCAGACAGGAGATTTTGTGGACGTGTGAAGGACACCCGCATGGTTTGTTGCCTCCCGGGTGTCGGGGTCCGGGATGTCTCTGACCGGATGCATGACATCCTGGTACGAGAGAGAAAGCAACCAGAAGTCGTGATACATGTTGGTACCAACGACATAGGCAGGAAGAGGGATGAGGTCCCGAAGTGTGAGTTTCGGGAACTAGGCAGAAGGCTGAAGAACAGGACCTCAAGGGTGGCGTTCTCAGGATTCCTGCCAGTGCTACGTGATAGTGATTGTAAGAATTGGAGGAGATGCAGTTGAATGCGTGGCAGACGAGTTGGTGCAAGGGGCAGCGTTTTAGATATTTGGATCATTGGGATCTTTTCTGGGGAAGGAGGGACCTGTACAGATTGGATGGGTAACACCTGAATTCGGGGGGGGGGGGGGCAGAATCGTTGCAGGTAGGTTTCCTAGCATGGCTCTGGAGGGTTTAAACTAATTTTCAAGGGGGATGGGACCCGGAGCGATAGAGCAGTGAAGGAAGTTCATGGAGTAAAGCCAGATCTACTATAGAGAGGCTTTGAGGAAAGAGAAGCAGAATAAAGGGTGTAAAGATAGTAAGGTAGAAGGGCTAAAGTGTGTGCATCAATGCAAGAAGCATCAGGAACAAAGGTGATGAACTGAGAGCTTGGATACATACATGGAATTATGAAGTTGTGGCCATTACGGAGACTTGGCTGGCACCATGGCAGGAATGGATTCTCAATACTCCTGGATTTCACTGCTTTAAAAGGGGTAGAGAGGGGGGGGAAAGGGGAGGAGTGGTGGCATTGCTCAACAGGGATACTATTACAGCTACAGAAAGGGTGGGTAATGTAGCAGGATCCTCTTTTGAGTCAGTATGGGTGGCCGTCGGGAACAGGAAGGGAGCAGTTTCTCTATTGGGGCTATTCTTTAGGCCCCCTGGTAGCTGCAGAGATACCGAGAAGCAGATTGGGAGTCAGATTTTGGAAAGGTGCAAAAATAACAGGGTTCTTATCATGGGTGACTTTAACTTCACTAATATTGATTGGCACCTGATTAGTTCCAAGTGTTGAGATGGAGCAGAGTTTGTTAATATGTCCAGGACGGATTCCCTGTCACAGCAGGTTGACAGGCAGACTAGGGGGAATGCCATACTAGATCTAGTATTAGGTAACGAACCGGGTCAGGTCACAGATCTGTCAGTGAGAGAGAATCTGGGGGACAGTGACCAACGCTCCCTGACCTTTAACATTATCATGGAAAGGGATAGAATCAGAGAGGACAGGAACATTTTTAATTGGGGAAGGGCAAATTATGAGGCTATAAGGCTAGAACTTGCGGGTGTGAATTGGGATGATGTTTTTGCAGGGAAGTATACTATGGACATGTGGTCGATGTTTAAGGATCTCTTGCACGATGTTAGGGATAAATTTGTCCCGGTGAGGAAGATAAAGAATGGTAGGGAGAAGGAACCATGGGTGACAGGTGAGGTGGAAATCTAGTCAGGTGGAAGAAGACAGCATACATGAGGTTAAAGAAGCAAGGATCAGATGGGTCTATTGAGGAATACAGGGTAGCAAGAAAGGAGCTTAAGAAAGGGCTGAGAAGAGCAAGAAGGGGGCATGAGAAGGCCTTGGCGAGTAGGGTAAGGGAAACCCCCAAGGCATTCTTCAATTATTTAAAGAACAAAAGGATGACAGGAGTGGAGGTAAAACCGATTAGAGATAAAAGTGGGAAGATGTGCCTGGAGGCTGTGGAAGTGAGCGAGGTCAATGAATATTTCTCCAATTCACCAATGGGAGGGAACTTGACGGTGAGGACAATATGAGTGAGGTTGATGTTCTGGAGCATGTTGATATTAAGGGAGAGGAGGTGCTGGAGTTGTTAAAATATATTAAGTCGAATAAGTCCCTGGGATCTGACGAAATATTCCCCAGGCTTCTCCACAAGGTGAGGGAAGAGATTGCTGAGCCTCTGACTAGGACCTTTATGTTATACACAGGAATGGTACCGGAGGATTGCGGGGAGGTGAATGTTGTCCCCTTGTTCATAAAAGGTAGTAGGGATAGTCCGGGTAATTATAGACTAGTGAGCTTTACGTCTGTGGTGAGAAAGCTGTTGGAAAAGATTCTTAGAGATAGAAACTATGGGCATTTAGAGAATTATGGTCTGATCAGGGACGGTCAGCATGGCTTTGTGAAGGGCAGATCGATTTCTTGAGGAGGTGAAGGCCTGATAGAGCTCTTGAGGAGGTGACCAGGCATATAGATGAGGGTAATGCAGTGGATGTGATCTACATGGATTTTATTCAGGCATTTCATAAGGTTCAACACGGTAGAATTATTCAGAAAGTCAAAAGGCATGGGATCCAGGATCGTATGGCCAGGTGAATTCAGAATTGGCTTGCCTGCAGAAGGCAGAGAGTCATGGTGGAGAGAGTACAATCAGATTGGAGGGTTGTGACTAGTGGTATCCCACAAGGATCTGTTCTGGGACCTCTAAATTTCGTGATTTTTATTAACGATCTGAATGTGGGGGTAGAAGGGTGGGTTGGCAAGTTTGCAGACGACACAAAGGTTGGTGGTGTTGTAGATAGTGTGGAGGATTGTCAAAGATTGCATAGAGAAATTGATAAGATGCAGAAGTGGGCTGAGAAGCGGCAGGTGGAGTTCAACCCAGAGAAGTGTGAGGTGGTACACTCTGGAAGGACAAACTCCAAGGCAGAGTACAAAGTAAATGGCAGGATACTTGGTAGTGTGGAGGAGCAGAGGGATATGGGGGTACATGTCCACAGATCCCTGAAAGTTGCCTCACAGGTATATAGGGTAAATAAGAAAGCTTATGGAGTGTTAGCTTTCATAAATCGAGGGATGGAGTTTAAGAGTCGCGATGTAATGATGCAGCTCCATAAAATTCTGGTTAGACCACACTTGGAGTACTGTGTCCAGTTCTGGTCGCCTCATTATAGGAAGGACGTGGAAGCATTGGAAAGGGTACAGAGGAGATCTACCAGAATGCTGCCTGGTTTGGAGAGTCTGGATTATGATCAGAGATTAAGGGAGCTAGGACTTTACTTTTTAGAGAGAAGGAGGATGAGAGAAGACATAATGGAGGTATACAACATATTAAGAGGAATAGATAGAGTGGATAGCCCGTGCATCTTCCCCAGGGCACCACTGCTCAGTACAAGAGAACATGGTTTTAAGGTAAGGGGAGGGAAGTTCAATGGGAATATTAGAGAAAGGTTTTTCACTCAGAGAGTGGCTGGTGCGTGGAATGCACTGTCTGAGTCAGTGGTGGAGGTAGATACACTAGTGAAATTTAAGAGACTACTAGACAGGTAAATGGAGGAATTTAAGGTGGGGGATTATATGGGAGACAGGGTTTGAGGGTTGGCACAACATTGTGGGCCGAAAGGCCTATAATATGCTGTACTATTCTATGTTCTATGCTCAATGTAAAAGAGTCGCTGATGTGATTCTTATATCTGCAGGATTATATTTAAAACGAATCATTTAATACCGCAGTGTTGGCCAAGAATTCACCTCATGCTCGTGCTATTCATACATTGGTCGAGTTATATTCTAATTGACTGGATCATCGTCCGGTTATACAGGGGACATTGTCCACTTGTGGAGGCTCTAACATTTTTGTATCATTTCACCAGTACTTTATATTGAACAATATCTATTGCTGATTTCCGAAATTCCTACAGCCGCCAATCCCATTGCTTTCAAGGGGTCGTGTTTATTGGATTATATATTAAAATGAAACGTACAGCCACGTTTTCCGCTAAGCAAGAAGATTTGTGGACTGTTTTTCCGGTTCTGGCAGCCATTAATGGCCGACTTTTTACTTTTTCATTGTATCAAAGCGTACTACGTATTGCTTGCTTCGTTTATCCAAATTCCTTAAATAGGAACGATGTATCATATAAATGCGATCATATAAATACTTCACTGAGATCAAAGAATAGCCGAGATTCATTCCATGCAGACTTCTCTCAGATTTTGCTCATCCGTCTGTCGCAGTGTCTTTCTAATACCACTGAGAATCACTAATCCTCGGATTTTCCACAATACCTACTGACTGTTACAATCCGTGGGTATCTTGTGCCTCTCACGTGACCGTGATGTAGTTGAGGTTATGCTGGGCATGATGTAATGGCCTTGTGATGGTGGAGTGAGGTAATTTTTCCGGCAGTGAGATGTCACGTGATAGTTTTTTTTTGCCCAACAGTGTATAAAAGGAAAGCCCCACCCACTGACGCGGGGCTGTTCGTGGTTGAATTCGTTCAGTGGCTCCGTTCTGCTGCGTGTTCGATGTTATGACGCAGTTTTGTTTTAAAGTGGAGTTTTACTTCCTGCCTTAAGTCTCAAAGGTTATTGCCGGCAGTTTTGCGGCGATACGGCCAGTTCAGTCCAGTCGGAGTGTGAAGAATTATCAAAGTTCGGAAGCTGAAAGATCGAGGAAAGTTGATGTCGGCGATGAAACAGATTCGGCCTTTTTTTAATCTTCGTACAATGAATTAGTAACTTGCGTTCGTGATAACTCCTGTTTTGCCAAAAGAGCAGAAAGAGTTGGATGCAGAGTTTCGCCAAGGGAAAGGTCAGTGCCTCTAAGCCGTTTTATTTCCTTCAATCGTAAATCCCTCGGCAAAACGTACTTCGGCTGAGATCGTCAGTAACGTCGCGAAAGAGGATTGAATTACTTCAAGGGAAAGTCTCTCCTAAGCGACTGTAAAACATTTGGACTTTCGCATTACTACTTCTAAGACCTGTTTTCGCATTATCGCTTTAAGAATTATTTGTACTGCCAAATAGCAGCCGACCTCGGGTTAACTTAGTCGTTTGTTTACTTTGGGATTTTCTTAGCAGTGTTTAATAAATGTTTTATTTGTTTTTAAAAACCTGTCTCAATTATTTATTCATTGTTGCTGGATCGTAACATGACTTACTGCTTATTACGCCTCAAGGGCAGCAATGAAAGACCTCCATCTTTGTCTGTCCCTATAGAAGGATTCATCATTATTCTTTCCATAACATTTTTTTTAAACAGTCAGGGTTTCTAGCTATCCGCTGAAGCCAAATCGAGGAAGACTGGTGAAGCACTCTGCGTCTGGCCTCTAGCGTTTCACTGCTTAGCATAGGCGAACTTACCAAGTCCTAAAGAACAAGGTTGTAATTCCTGCCACCATAGCTCTCTGGGTCATTCAGGGACGTCGGCCTGCAAACCCTTCGACAAAGTTCTGGACCCTAGGACGATTGTCCCACAATACAGGATCTAAAATTGTTCGTACCATGTTTTCTCTTAAGTTGCTCTTAGGTCAATCGTCCAAATTTCCTCCTTCACACGCTTACAGCAAACTTTCAAAGGGTCAAAGGTTAAGTTATCGTCAAAGTGTACAACTCTGAAATGATTTTTCTCCAGATAGCAACGAAACCAAGAAAGAGAAGAACGGCAGCACAGTCATGAACTCCAAAATCCCTTCTGCCCTCACAAGAAAAAGGCGATCAGAAACGGAAGAGGGGCATCAACTTCCAGATACCCCTCCCCGGACAAAAAAAGACAGAAAGAGCGGGCGGAGAGGACAGAATGTCCTTCCATCTTAGCGGAAGGCCTTTCTCTTTCGGGCAGCGAGCGAACTCACCAGCGATGAACAGGTAGGTTTCTCTCTCCGGTAGCAGATCGTTGCCCTTGCAATCAAAAGACAGTCTACCCTCTCCGTTGCAGAGAGCTTACCTTCCGCATTTGCCTCGATGTTTCAATCGGCCAACAATGGAAGCTTTAATCGCTGAAATTCAGTCGAACATCGGCTGACGTCCCGTCCTGCAGCCTTCTCACCACGACGTTCCTGCAATTGCCACTGACTCGCGGAATCCCCTCAAAGACTGCAGAACGCTGTAATGATTTCAGATTATTTCCAACTGATCTTCACAGGCTCCAACAGTTCCAGATTCACATTCAAGACGACAAGCAAACGTAAAAGACATAAAAGAAGTGAAATATGTGGGTTCATGATCTATCCAGAGAAGTTGACCGAAGGAGTGTTGTACGCTGGCGCCATTTAGACCGGAAGGGCGCATCATTGGTCCACTGTGTACAGAATATGACATCACCATCGTCATGCAGACTTCGAATTACCCAATTAATGCAGCATTATCACAATAATATAAGTAGAACGTACCAATGCTGTCGCCACTCATACAAACACTTTGTTTAAAAGTTTCCTCTCATTACCCCAGACCTGCTTCTAGTACCTCTTCAATCAAGAAAAAATAACAAACTTCTGCTTTATAATCTTGATCTTAACTCCTCAGCCTCCTCTACGAACTCACTTTGAAGGACGCTACGCTCCATAAGATGATGTTGAGGGGTAACAACTGTTCCTGAACCTGGAGCTGTGAGTCATGAGGCTCCAGTACCCAAAGCGCCCAAAGGCGCGGAGGGACTGTAATGAACTGTGCCGCATCCACTACTTTTTGAAGGGTTTTCCGTTCATGGGCATTGATGTTTTCATACCAGGCTGGGGTGCAGCCAGTCAATTCACTCACTCCTACAAATCTACAGTGTCTAATCAAAGCCTTCGATGCCATACGGAATCTGGGCAAACTCTTAGCGAAGCAGAGGCGCTGCCGTGCTTTTTCCGTATTGTACTGACGTGCTGGATTCAGGGCGAGTCCTCCGAAACAATAACAGCGAGGAATCTAAAGTTGTTGCTCTTGAACACCTCTAATCCTTCCATTAGGACTGGCTCTTGGACCTCTGGTTTCCTCCGACTGAAGTCAATAATCATCTCCTTTTGTCTTTCAGTTATTGAGTAAGAGTTTGTAGTGATGGCAACTCATAGCCAGATTTTCAATCTCCCTCCGACATGCTGATTCATCACCACCTTTTATACGGAATACGACAGTGGTATTGTCAGCAAACTTGAATCTGGCTTTGGTGTTGTGCTTAGCCACACAGTCAGATGGGAGGCGCGACGGAGTCGGTGTCTGAACACCGAGCCTTGTGGTGCATCTGCGCTCATGGAGATCGGGGTGGACGTCTTGTTGCAAATCCAAACTGGCTGGGCTCGATCTCCGTGGGTCTTTTCCACGGTAAGAGGGGAAAGGGACTGTGATTTTTCACTTTATAAATTTTTAGAGCGTGGTATTTGAGCAGAATATGACCAATTAGCCCTTCGAGTTTCCTGTGTCCTTCCGTTGTGTCTGATCTATTTACCCTCTCAGCCCCAACCTCCTGCCTTGTTCCCGCATCCCTTCGTGCACTGACCAATCAAGAATCTATCAACCTCTGCCTTACTTAACGAAAAGACCTGGCCTCCCAAGCCCCCTGTGGAAACGAGTTCCACAACTTCCTTTCTCTTCCTAACGAAATTGCTCAACATCCACTTCATATCCACTCTATCAAAGCCTTTCAACATTAGATAGGCTTCTATAAGGTCACTTCTCAGACTTCTGAACTGATTACAGGCCCAGAACCAGCAAACGCTCTTTGTATGTAAAGCCGTCCATTCCCTGAATCATTTTGTGAACCTCCCTTGAACCCTCTCCGATGTTAGCACATTCGCTCTAAAGGGCACGAAACGACTCACAATACTCTAAGTGTGTTCTCACCTCAACATGACATCCGCGCTTTTATATTCTAGTCCTTTAGAATACTGACAGTACATTTGCTGCTCACCACCGAATCAACCTGCAAATGATCAGTGGGGCTCCTGCAAAAGGACTCCCAAATCCCTTTGCGCCTCCTCATTTTAATTTTTCTCTCTATTTAGAAAGTACACAACATTCCCTGATTCACCTTTGTCTGTCCCGCCCGTTATGTCTTCAAGGAATTCCATCAGATTTGTCAAGCATAATTTTCCCTGAAGGAATCCATGCAGACTACGGCCTATTTCATCACGTGCCTCGAGGGAACCCGAAACCATATCGTTAGCATCCTCTTAGACAGGTATATGGAGGAATTTAAGGTGGGGGGATATACGGGAGGCAGGGTTTTAGGGTCGGCACAACATTGTGGGCCGAAGGGCCTGTACTGTGCTGTACTTTTCTATGTTCTATGTTCTATGCTAACAATGAACACCAACATCTTCCCAACCACTGAGATCAGGCTAAATGGCCTATCATTTGCTTTTTTCATGCCTCTCTCGAAGAGTGAAGTAATGTTTTCTCTTTTCCAGTCCAGGGGACAATTCTATAGTCCAGTGGTTCTAGAACGATCATTGCTAGTGCATCCACAGTCTCTTGGGCCACCTCTTTCAAAATCTTGCGCATAACACAATCTGGTCCAGGTGCTTTCAGACCTTTCAGTTTCCCTAGATACGTCTACTTAGTAATAGCAAGTTCACATATTTCTAACCCCTGACACTCTGGAATTTCCGGCACTCTGCTCGTGTCTCCCACAATGTAGAATGATGCAAAATACGTATTCAGTTCGTCCGCCATTTCCTCGACTGCCATTAGTCCGGCATCCTTCTCCAGCTGTCCAATGTTCATGTTTTTTTTTTAACTCTATGTATCTGCAGAAACTTATGATGTCCTCTTTAATATTACTGGTCGCCTTCATAACATTTTAGTTGCCTTCGATTGGTTTTTAATAGCAGCCTAATACCCTAACTTCGCGATATTTTTCTCTATTAGATGCCGTCTCTTTGGCTCCGACTTCTCTTGTTATCAGCGCTTGTGTCAGCTGGCCTTTGGAATCCTTCGTCTAAGTCATCTCTTTCTGATTATTTGACTTTTTACTAATAGCCCACGCCATCACCTCTACCTATAGTTTCGATATAATGAGTATCCTTGAACGTTCAACTCCCAGATATAAGATTCCTCGAGTCACGATTTGTGATACACACAACGTCATACCTGTCAAGTTCAACTACCTTATTCCGTATACTGAGTGCATTCAAATAAAGCACCTGCATTCACTGTTTCTAACTTTGTCCAGCTTTTACATTGTAACCTATCCTGTTGACTGCAATTTTGCCCGACCATCAGTCTCTCCTTGTTAGGAGTCTCACTACACATTTCCTTTATTTGTAAACCAGAATTAACACTCTTGTTCTCATCCAATGCCAAATTAGTTAACATCATTTTTTTAAAAAACAAAATGAATTTCCTTCATTAACTTAGAAGTCGTTAAGGGCTGCACAAACCTGTTACTGGTGATACTTCCTTGAAAGTGATAATAAATTGAAAGTAAGTATTCCGAATTTTGTGTCAAAGAGAAGGGATGTGCAGCAATCTCCTTTGAAAGCGAGAACAAACATAAAAGTGCGTTTATTTTGCTGTGATGTCCTCGATGAGTGATTTCTATTCCGCGATTACACAATGTATAGAAATGGCTTAATTTAATTGTTTGTTCACTGGGCTGTCTCAGAAGTGAATAATAAGCTGCTAAGATTAGTTTAGGGAATGCAGTATCCTCTTCTTTATAAGTTCACGCAAAGTTAACACCGGTAGTTTCCGGCAGTAGGAACAGCGAGGTTGTCACATTACTCGGAAAATAAAATATCCAGTAATTCTTTACATAGAGAGTGTTTATTATCCTGAACTGACTACGATTGGTGTCCCCAGTAAGTAACTCGAGTAAATTTGATCCCACTCTGGTTGGCTGCCGGTTACCAGTGGAGTTCCATCGGGGTCCGGGTTGAGGCCGCTTCTTTTTACGTTGTATATCAACGATTTGAATTATGGATTAGATGGCTTTGTGGCTAAGTTTACTGATGATACAAGGATAGATGGAGGGGCCGGTAGTGCTGAGGACAGAGTGCTGAGGGTAGTGCACAGTCTGCAGACAGACTTGGATAGATTGGGAAAATAGGCAAATAAGTTGCAAATGAAATACGATTCTTGAAAGTGATTGGTCATGCACTTTGGTAGAAGAAATAAACGGGCAGACTGTTATTTAAATGGGGAGAGAATTCAAAGTTCTGAGATGCAACGGGACTCGTGCAGATTACCCTTACGGTTAACATCCAGCTTAAGTCGGTGGTGAAGAAGGCGAATTGGCATTCATTTCTAGAGTATAGGAGCAGGGATGTGATGTTGAGGCTCTATAAGGCACTGGTAAGACCTCACTTGGAGTACTGTGTGCAGTTTTGGGCTCCTTATTTAAGAAAGGATGTGCTGACGTTGGAAAGGGTTCAGAGAAGATTCACTAGAATGATTCCGGGAATGAGAGGGTTAACGTATGAGGAACGTTTGACCGCTCTTGGACTGTACTCCTTGGTGTTTAGAAGAATGAGGGGGGACCCCATAGAAACATTTTGAATGTTGAAAGGCATGGACAGAGTGGAAGTGGCAAAGTTGTTTCCCATGGTGGGGGAGTCTAGTACGAGAGGACATGACTTACGGATTGAAAGGTGCCCATTCAGAACAGAGATGCAAAGAAGTTTTTTTAGCCAGGGGGTGGTGAATCTGTGGAATTTGTTGCCACGGACGGCAGTGGAGATCAAGTCATTGGGTGTATTTAAGGCAGAGATTGATGGGTATCTGAGTAGCCAGGGCATCAAAGGTTATGGTGAGAAAGCGGGGGAGTGGGACAAAATGGGAGATTGGATCAGCTCATGATAAAATTGCGGAGCAGACTCGATGGGCCGAATGGCCGGTTTCTGCTCCTTTGTCTTATAGTCTTATGGTCTTGTGGAGTATGTTTGCAATTTCTTCTTGCTGCGCTGCAATATATTCGCCGTGAAATCCATTGCACTGTGTGCTTTGTATGACGAGGGACTTTGGATTAATCACGTTACGGTTTCACTCGTTACGGTTCTTTCCTTGTTGCTGGTTTCTTTGTCAACTGTATTAACCGATCTTCTTCCAACATTTTATCTTTCCGGTCCAACCTAATATAGTTTTTATCCTTCTAAGTCTAAGTTGGCATGAATGCTCGAAACTAAAGCTTTACAAAAACGAAGAGAAAGCTTTGCTGTGATATCAACATGTCCACGGATCTTTTTTCTGATCTTAATTATAACGCTGCGGGTTTCTTTTCTGACGTGTTACGTCGGATGAAACAGACGATCTGGGCCCATTATATCCCAACTGTCAATGCTCCGTTCAGCTTTATCTGCTACAATGATCCATCTATTCGTGATGGACCCGTCGATCAACGATCTTCTGCTAGATATGTAGTGGGTTGCAGAATCCCGTTGCCGACTCAACTGCAACTCAGATCCTCCTTTGGTCTCAAAGATGAGAGCAACTCAGGAGACCGGATGTACTGCATACACACTTTGTGAATTGAAGCTACCTTAACCCGGGATGGCATCAGAAGGATGATTTCAATTCGGTCTAATAACAATTGATTGTATGCAATTCGAGTAAAATGGATCGGATTTTGTGCGCTTCACACTAACTCTTATTTCCCTCCTTACAGTTAATTTGATGGCTATTGTGATCCTGTGTCGTGGAAAGTGCAGACTCTCCAAATGCATCACCCGTTACCTGGTGGCGATGGCAACAGCTGATTTAATGGGTGTTATACTTGGCGTTATATTGGAGCGGATCAATAATATCTATGTTTTCGCCAGTGTTTTGCTCATCACTCCGATTTGCACTGTGATGCTTGTGCTTCGGCTCGCAGTCATGGACTGTTCTGTCCGGTTGACGATGGTTTTCACATTTGATCGATGTATTGCAATTTGTAGCCAAAAGCTGCGAAAACGATATTGCACCGTGAGGACGGCCACTATAGTGGTGGTGATTGTGGTCATTGGGAGTTGCTTAAGGTGTTCTCCACTTTACTTTGCAATAGGTCCCTTCGCGATTATTGACAACGTTCCATGGCGTTCCAGCCATTACTTCACTTCCCCAGTGTGGAAATCTTACCAGCTGTTTTATAGTATCCTTACAACTTTACTGCCAGTCGGCTTAATTCTATTGTTCAATGCTTTAACAGTCAGCCACATTTTAGCTGCAAACAGAGTCCGCCGAGGACTCCGGAGCAGCAATGACAATAAGAAGGATTCCGAGGTGGAGAACCGGAGAAAGTCAATGATTTTGCTGTTCACTCAATCAGCAAATTTCATTCTGTTGTGGATCCCCTTCATAGTCTCTACGAAGATCTGGCAAGTTCAAAATTACTTTTACACCGACAGATATGTTAATTCGCCGTCGTTTATCCTGCAAGAGTCTGGGTACATGTTACAATTACTCTGCACCTGCACCAACACGTGTATCTACACACTGTCCCAGAGGAAATTCAGGGAAGAGATGATGAAGGGAGTGAAACTTCTGGTCACATTGAATGGCCAGATCAGTTATAGATAAAATGTAAGTTGAATTACATGTTTTGTGCTGAAGTCAAATAAATCTTTTCAATCCTCAGCAGATCTGATAAATGCACCATAAATCTGCGCAACCAGGTGCGTGAATGCCCGTTTATCCAACAAGGGCAGCAAACTTAATTTCCTCAAGTGTACTAACGAATAAAGTGTTGCATTGGCAGATTGACTGGATTGACTAATTGACTTGATCATCGATCCATTGAACGCGCGTTTCCGTCTACTGAGAGTGGCGGATTTATCTTCGCTGTACTCGGTTCAAGGATTGAGGAAACACGCTGATCGCTGGAAAGAGGAAACATATAACAAATGTCAAATGAAACCCTAGTCTGACACGCAAGTTGTCCTGCCTTGCAGTCTTAATGCATCAAAGATGCAACCTCGATGTCATTGCCACAATAAGATATAGTTATATATTTCGGGTGAGACAATGATTTATCGAGTCGGTGTGGAATATTGTCACGCCAATATGTCCAAAATCATGATCACATTTTATGAATCTCCGCGATTTCCCAACACTTTCGTCCCATATTTTTCATTATATTTCCAGCAGAATAAAATGTTGTTTTAAGCTGTTATCACCGGTTCTATCAGGAGGTTAGGATCACTGTAATTGGTACTGAGGTGACTCTTGAACCTTCACGACTGTTGTTTTCATTGGAACTGGTGAAAAGGGAGTGCTTTGTCAAAAAATTAATGTCAGAGACCTGACGATGGATGTTCTACTAGAACATTTAATTTACTTTCTTACTTCACAGTTGTATTCTCACCTGCTTTTTATTCTTTGTGTTTTCGTTTCTGTTTCAGATTCCACTTTCTCCAGATTCACTCGCTTAGATTGAGTTTGTTGGGAGGCAAGTTATGTATATTTATTTCAGAGGAGCTTCCCTTTAACGTTTTGACTAGGAACATCTTTCTTTCCGCAGGGTGAAGAATCTTCTGTTTTCAGATATATCGTGATAAAATTGCATGAATGTACATCATGTGTCTTATCGGATAATATAACAATTGTGTCTGTTTCCGGACAAACGCAGGAAGTTATATTTTTATGTATCATCGACACCGCTGCTGCAATCCTGGAGATCAGAGATACAGATACTGCGTGAATCAGGCCCTTCCAGCCTAATTGAACTGCGCCAGCCAGCAATCCACAGATTTAACTCAAGTGTCATCGCGTGATCATTTAAAGTCGCCAATTAACCTTCCACCCGGTCGGTTGGTGGTCTGTGGGATGTAACACCAAGAGGAAAAATATGTGTACAAACATTCTTGCAAAGAACGCCGGTATTGACCTCCGCATTCCGACTCCCCGAACTGTGATGCTGTCGCGCTAACTGATACGCTACCATGGAGTCCAATATATACTTATAAATTCTAGAGGTTAAGGATTAATAATGAATCAAGGTTTCTTCACACTGTGAATGTATTCAAGTATTTTCCCAGCGAGAATATCTTGAATGCATATCCATTGTTAAAAATATCTCGGCAGAGAAAACAGTTTTTTTTCGCCATGCGAAATATTCTTGCTGCTCCTTCTGTGAGTCCATTATAAAGCAGGAAGTTTTGGAGAAGATCATTGAAATAAAATTGAAGCAACAGTCGTACAATGAAACCTTACCAACAAGAAAGCGTTTAGCCCGAGCATGTCTGCACTCTTTCTTTCAAATTTTAACGATTCTTCTCAGGCAGCAAATGACCATAAGGACTCCATCGTTCCGCTTATTCTCTTTTTGCAATTTTGTGGAGAACTTTCCAAGTGGCTGTAACAATTTTGTTTCATTTCTCCACCTTCTTTTACTTTTTTACCGCACAATATCTATTGTTGAATTGCGAAGTTTTTCCAGATGCCAATCCTATTCCTTTCTTTTTTTTTGACATTTTACGTGGTTACTTTTTAAAAAGGAGAGGATACAGTAGAACGTAAAGCTATTTGTCGTCCCGTATCTTAAGCAGATTTGTTGCAACATTGTGGAATATTTCTCATACAGGCACTACTGGGCGACATTTTGTTATTTTTTTTAAACTTTTTTTATTGCATTTTTAAATGGTTACAAAGTATGAAAAAACAATGTATATAACCCATACCCCCTCCCCTTAACCCCTCCCCCCTAACTGCCCTATAGAAAAAAAAGAAAGAAAGAAAGAAAGAAAGAATGCCTGGTTGTTGGAAGATCTCCACATGCACCATGGAATTCGTAATAACTTTAATATGTATATTTATTTCTTTCCCCTAATAACCAATTGTTTCATCTTCAGAGCATCTATATATTTAATCCTGTCTTTTGTAAATAAGGGCTCCAAATTTTCAAAAATGTTTCATATTTATCTCTTAAATTATAAGTATTTTTTTCTAATGGAATACAACCATAGATTTCTTTCTTCCAAGAATCTATACTTAAATGTCTAT
This sequence comes from Hypanus sabinus, assembly GCF_030144855.1. NCBI lineage: Eukaryota > Metazoa > Chordata > Chondrichthyes > Myliobatiformes > Dasyatidae > Hypanus > Hypanus sabinus. The sequence continues at coordinate 26,855 of NW_026778945.1, forward strand.
CCGATTTCCAAGTAACTGCAATAGCTTTTTTGGCTACTGCCAGTGCAATTTTTATAAATTCTTTCTGATACTTATTTAGTTTGAGTTTCGGTTTTATCCCTTCAATATCACCTAGTAAAAATAATATTGGATTATGAGGAAATTGTTTTGAAGGAGGGATATTAATGTCATTTGATCAATTAAAGAATAAATATAAAATATCAAACAACACTTTATTTTGTTACTTTCAATTAAGGGCTTATTTAAGAGAAAAATTAGGTCAAACAATGTTATTGCCGAAATCTAATGAAATAGAAATTTTAATTCAAAAAGGAAATATCAAAAAATTTATATCTTGCATGTATAACTTGATTCAAAGACAGGTAATTAAGCAAGGAGTCCATAAGTCAAGACAAAAATGGGAAAGTGATTTGAATATTAAAATTAAAGAAACAAATTGGTCAAGACTATGTCTTGGTAGTATTACAAATACAATAAATGTTCAGTTAAGATTAGTGCAGTATAATTTTCTACATCAATTATATATTACACCACAAAAAATAAAAAAAAATAATCCAAATTTATCGGATCAGTGTTTCCGATGTAACCAGGAAACTGGTACTTTTTTACATTCGACATGGTCTTGCTCTAAAATTCAACCTTTTTGGACAAATTTAAGACTTTTACTGGAACAAATTTTGTTATTTTCGATTTAATGACATTGTAATGTGCACTACCTGGCTCTTTCATGCTAATTAAATTCATTTGCAATCATTACATTGCCTTCGAAATCTGTTTTACTGAGATCAAGGAATAAATCAAATCACCTTCATTCATTATGTACAGAATCTCTCGTATAATGCTCATCTGCCTAATACACTTAGAATCACGAATACTCCATTTTTCCACCATACTGACTGGCGTACTGCGTTACACTGCTGACCTTTAGCGCAGCAATTCTCCGCTATCTCTGTCTGTCCTTGCAGTCCTACACATATACAGCAGGATAGTCAATTGCTGCTTCCTTAATTTTTTTAACCAGTCAAGATTGTGAGCTGATCTGAAGAACCTGGGGGATCACTGAATCATTCTTCGTCTGGCCTGCACCCTTTCAACTATTTTGTTTGCGTCACTCTATGGAGAGCCAAAGTACATAGAAACATAGAAAATAGGTACAGGAGTATGCCATTAGGCCCTTCCAGCCTGCACCGCCATTCGGTATGATCATGGCTGATCGTCCAACTCAGAACCACGTACCTGCTTTCTCTCCATACCCCCGATCCCTTTAGCCACGAGGACCACAAGGTGCCGAACCGAGCCAACAAAGCATTCTCTGGGTCATTGAGGCATGAAAGCCTCCAAGATTATAGTCGGTTCGGAGGATTGTTCCACAATACGGGATACAAAATAGTTCGGGACCTCTTTTTCTCTTAACATTTTTTTTTAAATCGACCGCGTAAATTTCTTCCTCCACGAGATTACAGCTAACTTTGGTGTACTCCGCACAAGCAAAACACATTCAATACTGTAGAGCTATCGGGACGCCAGCAAAACGGGAGGGAAAATACCCTGTTCAGTTTAAATTCATTGTTGCATAGAATAAACTCTTACCCTCTTGTCATAACATCGGATATTTCCTCACTTTTCCCTCAGATTGTCAGGCCAAGATAAATGCTTTGTGAAAGCATGCTTGTTGCCCTCAGCCACTGCCAGCATTTTGACGGCGAGCTAAGTGAAGCTGGATGTCACTTCACGCAACAAAGGCCTTTCAGTGCTCGATATCCATGCAATTCCTGTTGGAATTAACCATCCAAATCCCGCTATCTGCCTCCGCCTCACAGCCCAGCATCCGCTCTCGCTCCCTTCTCGATTCTACCATCAGGCAGACGACGCAGCACCCTTGGGTCCCAATTGCGCAGGTTCAGGAAAAGTCATGACCGTACGACCTTCGGGATCATCACCAGCGTGAAAAACATCAGATTCCATCATCTCCAGGCTCGCTTCCAAGGAGGCTGCAACTGCATAGCACCGTGACCTGATGTTTATTGATAATATCTGTTCCTGAACCTGGTGGTGTGAGTCGTGAGGTTCCTGTACCTTCTTCCTCAAGGCAGCAGGGAAAGGAGAGAACGTCTCGGGTGGTGGAGGGTCGCTGATGATGAATGCTGCGTTCTTGCAGCAACGTTTCATATAGAAGTGTCCAATGGTGGGGAGTGTCTGGGATGGACTGGGCTGTACTCAGAGCATAGAATATAGAAATCTACAGCACATGGCAGGCCGTTCGGCCCACAATGTTCTGCCAACCATGTAACCTACTCTCTGCCCAGGATTTACCTACCACATAGCCATCGATTTTTCTAACCTCCATGTACCTATCTGAGACGCGCCTAAAAGACCCAGTCTTATCCGGCTCTACCTTCTCCGCTGGTAACCCATTCCACGCACCTATCACTCTCTGCCTGAAAATCTCACCTCTGACATCCCCTTCGTACTTTCCCCCTCGTTTTTGCCATTTCAGCCCTGGGAAAAAGCCTCTGGCTATCCACACGATCAATGCCTCTCATCATCTTATACACCTCTATCAGGTTACATCTCATCCTCCGTCGCTCCAAGGAGAAAAGGCTAAGAGCACTCAACCTATGTTCATAAGACATGCTCTCCAATCTGAGCTGCTTCGATAGAATCCACATCCTTCCTGTCGTGAGGTGACCAGAATTAAACACAGTACTCCAATTGAGGTCTTACCAAGGTCTTATACAGCTGTAACATTACCTCACGACTCTTGAACTCAGTCCCATGGCTGATGAAGACTAACGCACCATGCATCTTCTTAACAACACTGTCAACCTGCGTAGCAGCTTTGAGTGTCCAATGGACACGGACCCCAAGACCTCACTGATCCTCCACTTTGCCAAGAGTCTTATCATTCATATTATATTACATTTGACCTACCGAAACGAACCACTTCACACTTATCACAAACCAGTTCTACATCCTGTCAATGTTGCGCTGTAACCTCTGACACGCCTCCACACGATCCGCAACACCCCCACCTTGTGTGTCATCCGAAAACTTACTGATCCACCACTCACCTTCCTAATCCAGGTCACTTTTTGAAGGATTTTTCCGTTCAAGGGTATTGATGTTTCTATTGCGTGTCGTGATACATTCACACAGTCTGCTCTCCAGTACGAATCTATAGACACTTGTCAATGCTTTAGATGTCTTGCCGAATATCCGAAAGCCCTTAGGGAAGGAAAGAGGCTGCCGTGTTTTCATCGTAATTCCACTGACATGCTGGTCCCTGGCAGGCTCTCCGAAACCAAAAAGGCGAGCAATGTAAAGATGCTCCAACTCTGATATTTCGATGCCTAGTTCGTGGATCTCTGGTTTCCTCCTGCTGAAGTCAATAATCAACTCTTGGTCTTTCAGTCATTGAGTAGAAGGTTATTGTTATGGCACCAGCCAGATTTTCAATCTGCCTCCGACGTGCCGATTCGTCATCATCTTTGATTCGGTCTCCAACAGTGATGTTGTCAGTAAACATGAATATGGCATCGGTGCCGTGCCCAGTCTAGGGTCTTACGGGTATTGCAGGGGGCCACGTACACGGCCCTGTAGTGCACCTGTGCTGATGTTGAGGCAGGTGAATACAATGTGAGGATGTCCTGCACGCGATTTGATGGCGGCGATTTGATTTTTTCTTTGATTTTAGCAAAACAGCGTTCGAAAGCATTGCAGTGATGAATTGAAACGAGAAAGAATTCATATTTAAGCAACCAGCATAAAATAATCAAGTAATTGTCTTACATTTTCATGAAATTAAAACTTTGACGAAATCGAATCTGGATTGAACGGCTTGTCATATGAGGAGCGTTTCATGGCTCTGGGCTTGTATTGACTGAGAGCGTTTATCTAACAATGCATTAGCATCAATAGTGCTCTATTTTTTCACAATACTAACTGCCTTACTGCCCTTTCGTCTGGTCTTGTGGATAAGGTATCGGTCTAGTGATCTGAAGGTCACTGGTTCGAGCCTCAGCTGAGGCAGCGTGCTGTGTCCTTGAGCAAGGCACAACAGCGCATTGCTCTGCGGCGACACCGGTGCCAAGCTGCCTAAGTCCTAGTGCCCTTCCCTTGGACAACGTCAGTGGCGTCATGGGCAACTGCCAGTCTCCTATGCAGCCCTACCTGGCCTGCACCATGGAAACTTTCCAAGGCGGAAATCCATGGTCTTTCGAGACCAATGGGTGCCTAAAAAAAACTGCAGTTTACACCACAAGAGCAGAATTGAAGGTCTCGACCGTGGCACAAGGATATGGAAGGATTCTTCATTGTAGTTTCCATTACAATTTTGTTAACCAGTCAGGGTTGGTAACCATGAGATGAAGGCAGAGCCTGGAAGACGGGTGGACAACTCTTAGTCTGGCCTCTCCCCTTTGACTTGGGACGCTACCCAGAGCAAAAGCGCAAGGCCCGTGAACCTGAGGCACACGAACCTCCAAACCACGACAAAGTTGTGATTCGCTCGGGCGATTTTTCCGCATTCCTGGATATAATAGTTTGGTACTTCGTTTTCTCTTAAGAGGCTCTTTTTTAAATTGACCTTGCGAAATTCCTCCTCCACGTGTTTATAGCTGACTTTGGCGCACTGTCTACAGTTTATAACATGATCATCATCACACAAACTTCTAATTACACAGTTTACGCTACATTAACGCTGCACTGTTAGACTATAACTAACTCTCACCAATTCTCTCGCCACTTTATATCCCTTAGACTCATATAAGCTTATGTTTTTAAGTTGAAATGGTTCTTCTCATTTCACCAGACCTGCTTTCAGTCCCTCTTAAGACTAGAAAAAGAAAGCAAACACCTGCTTTATAACTTCTTTCTCCGTCTTGACTTCTCCGCTTCCTGCAGTAGAAACTACATCTGCACCTTCTTACAATTGCTCTCGTATAGTGATCATTACTACGGCGGGTGGATCTGACTCAGTACAATCAAAATGCATTCAGATGTAGCAACGCCAACGAAATTAGAGGTAAATTGCCCTAATCCGTGCAAATTCAGTGTTGCATGGAATAGAATCTTCCCCTTTCTCAGAATGAGACCTTCGAGATCATTACCAGTGTGGATAACGTCAGGCACCTCAACTCTGTACAGATTCCGTAATCTACGGACTCGCTTCCAAGGATACTGCAACTCCATGGCACCGTAGCTTGATGTTGTGGAATAATAACAGTTCCTGAACCTGGTGGCTTCAGTCATGAGGTTCCTGTACCTTCTTCCCTGTGGCAAAAGGGAAAAGAGAGCATGTTCCGGGTGGTGGAGGCTCCCTGATGATAAGATACCGCGTTCCTGTGGCAACGTTTCCTATCGAAGTTCCCAATGGTGCTGAGTGACTCGGTCGTATCCATTGATGTTTCCATTCCGGGTGCTGCAGTCAGTCAATCGACTCTCCATTACAAGTCTATAGTCGCTTGTCAAAATTTTAGGTGCCACGTCCACACACTCCTCGGGATGCCGGACTTCCTTCTTAATTGCACGTTCGTGCTGGTCCCAGGAGAGGCTATCGGAGAACTTCGATCAGGAGTGGCTCATGAACCTCCGGCTTCCTCATACTGAAGTCAAAAATCAAATCCTTGGACTTGCAGTCACTGAGCAAGATGCTTTTGCTACGGCACCACTCAGACAAATTTACAACCTCCCTCCGACATGCTGATTCGTCACCACTTTTGATTCGGCCGTTTACAGTGGCGTTGTCAGCAAACTTGAATCTGGCATTCGTGCTGTGCCGACCCATACAGTCACAAGTGTAATGCAAGATTAGCAGTGGGCAAGGTACACAGCCCTGTGAAGCAGCAGCGCTGATGGAGATCGCGGAGGAGCTGCTTTGCAAATCGGAACCGACCGGACTCGATATATGAGCAGAGTTAGGCCGTTGGGAATATCGAGTCTGCTCCGCCATTTCGTCATGACAGATCCATTTGTCTCTCAGCCCCAATCTCCTGCCTTCTTCCTGTATCGCTTCATGCCCTGACCAATCTGGAATCTATCAACCTCTTCCTTTATTATATGTAAGGATGTGCCCTTCTCAGCCGCCCGTGGCAAAGAATTCCTCAATTCCCGCTCTCCTGCTTCATTTCCGAGTTAAAAGTAAGCCCCTCTATTCTGAGTCTTGTGTCCTCTATCCTAGACTCTCACAGCACAGGTATCCGCCTCCCCAAATCTGCTCTATGAAGGCCTTTCGCCTTCATGGGGTCACCCTCAGTCTTCTGCATTGCGGGCAATACAAGCCCAGAGACATCAACCGCTCCTCATATGACAAGGCGTTTAATCCTGGAATAACTTTCGTCAACTTGCTTTGAGCCCTCTCCAGTGTCAGCACATCCTTTATAAGATAATGGCTCCAAGACTATTTACAATACTCCAAGTGAGGCCTCACCAGTGTTTTATAAAGCCGCAACATTACATCCTTACATTTATATTCCGGTCCCCTTGAAGTGAATGATGTCATCGCATTTGCCTTCCTCACCAGCGACTCAACTTGAAAAATGATAGTTCGGGAAACCTGCAGAATGTCTCCCAAGACCCTTTACAACTCTGCTGTTTAAAATTTCTCTCCGTCCTCTTACTTCTTCTACCGAAGTGCAGGACTGTGCACCTCCTGACTATTGAACTTCTTCTATAGCGTCTCTACTTCCTCAAAACTAACTGCTTTTCGTATCGTCCGCAAACCTTGCAACAAAGCCATCAATTCCGTCAACCAAGACATTGACATGTAAGGTCAAAAAGAAGCGATCGCAACACAGACCCATGTAGGACACTTGGCAACGGCAAACAAGCAGAGAAAGCTCCCTTTACCCCTACTCATTGCCTTCCGCCAATCACCATTTCTATAACCATCTGGTATCTTTCCGGTAATACCATGAGCCCTTAGCTTGTTAACCAGACTCGTGTGATTCACCTTCCAAAATCCCTTCAGTAAATCCAAGTGCACAACATTTGTTGGAGTATTGGAGTATAAAAATATTATGGAGTATAAAACTTGTATCGTTCGCTATGTAACTAGTCAGTCTGCTATGCATGTACCCAATTTATTAGAATGAAGTCTTAGGAATGTAGAAGACAATAGCAAGTTAATGAGAGGTAGCTAAAGAAATATAGATCAGAACATTGCTCAGTTCTGAGTTTATTATCTGCTGTGCATGTACCCAAGATGAAATGCTAGGAATGTATAAGACAATGGTGCGTTAATATATGTTAATGAGAGGTAGCTAAGAGAGGTAGTCAGCTTTGAAGTTTGCTATTTGCTATGCATGTATCCAATTGAATGTAGAAGACAATGGTGTGGTAATGAGAGGTAGCAAAGATATGTTTTGCTTTGAAATTGTTTGCTGTGTAACCAAAACTATGTAGTCAGCCTTGATGTAGATTATGCAGTTTGAACTTGCTATTTGCTATGCATGTACCCAATTTAGTAGGAGAATGAAATCTTAAGAATGTAGAAGATGGTGTATTGGTGAGAGACAGCTGGGAGATGTGGATTGGAACATGATTAAGTCAATGGGACGTACGTGTGAAACTGGACCAGGATTTTGCTATAAAAAATGCCGTGCCCGAGAATCGGTGGGCAATCAGCGACTAGCTCAATGACTGTCTCAGCTTTGATTTGCAAATTCTTGAAGAATCTTCTGCGTCACAACACATTCACCGATTCTCCTTTGCCTATCCGGCCTGTTATTTCTTCAAATAATTCCAACAGATTTGTCAGGCATGATATTTTCCTGAGGAATCAATGCTGACTACGGGCTATCTCACCGTGAAACTCCTAGTATCCCGAAGCCACATTCTTCGCAATTGATCTCAGTCTCTTCCCAACCACTGAGGTCAGACTAAGTGGCCTATAATTTCCATTCTTCTTGAAGAATGAGGTGATGTTTGATATTTTCTCTTCCACCATTCCAGGATCTAGTGATTTTTGAAAGATCAATACTAATGTATCCACAATCTCTTCAGACTCCTCTTTCAGAACCCTGGGCTGTACATTATCTGGTCCAGGTAACGTCTCTGCCTTCAGACCTTTCAGTTTCCCAAGAAGCTTCTCCCGATTAATGGCAACTTCATACATTTCCGACCCCTGGCACTCTCAAACGTCTGGTACGCTGCTAATGTCTATCACAGTGAAGACATGCAAAATACGTATTGAGTTCATCTGCCATGTGCTTTTCTCCCATTACTACCTCTCTCGCATCGTTTTCCAGCGGTCAGATCGCGCATCTCTTTTAAACTTTATGAATCTGAAGAATCATTTAGAGGTGGTTGGCATCTGTCTCTCTGGAAGGACAATGGGTGATGATGATCATCATCACAAGCCTGGGTGGAAGGTATGGAGATCCTGAGATGCCCAGTCTTCAAGATTCCCCTCTCGGCCTCACCGTGTAGGAAAGATTATGAAGCAATAGGTTTGGGGCAGCTTGGCAGCATGAGCTGCCTGAAGGATGTTCAAGTACATCCATCTAGCTCCACTCCGGATTTCCTCTCTGGATCTACTCCCGTAGCGTTCATCTCTCCCGAGGTTGCCCAGAAGGCAGTGGGGCTATTTACCCATACTGGGGATATGGTTCACAACGACCAGGGCGTGTCTACAAAGGGTGGGTCTGCGTGGTATGTGTACAGAGGCCAGACCTTGCACACCCAGTTCTCTTTAGTTCCGCCAGTCCGAGGCAGAAAGTGAAAGCGACAAGCTCTACCACATTAGACGCATCACAGCAACTATTTTGACACCAAAACATATGGTATCCTCATTAATACTATTGGTTTGCTTACTTTCGTATTGCATCTGTTTCATCTTAATGACGTTTTGTTGCCTTCTGACGGTTTAAGTAACTTCCCAATCCTCTTAACTCCCCATTATATTTTGCTCTATTAGCTGGCTTCACTTTGGGTTTTGTTTTGGCATTGAGGTCTTTTGTTATCCACGGTTGTGTAGGCTCGCCATTAGAATACTTCTTCACCTTTGGTAGGTATATGTACAGTGCCTTCCAAATTGCTTTCAGGAATTCCAGCCGTGCTGCTTTGCCGTCATCCGTGCCAGTGTTCTTTTCCAATCACTTTTTGTCAAATTCTTCCTCATGGATTTGTAATTCCCTTCACTGGAATACTGACACATCCAACTTTAGCTTGTCCTTCGCAAACTTCACTGTGAATTGTATCATATTATGATCATTTTTCCCGAAGAGTTCTTCCACCTTACGTGCTCTAATCTTTTACCGTTCATTTCACAATGGCCAATCCAAAATAGCTGGATTCTGGGCTAATGGGCTCCTACATGAGCAGCTCTAAAAAGCCATCTTCCAGGTATTCTAGAAGTACACACTTTTGGGATCTAACATCAATATCATTCCCACGACCTACCTGCATGACTATTGTAGCATTTCCCATTACTCCTGTATTTTCTATGTCCTGCTGTAACTTGTTGACTTCATCCATTCCATTGTTGGAGGTCTGTATATAACTTGCATCAAGGTCTTTTTATCCTTGCCGTTCCTTAACTCTGTTCACAACGTTACAATACCTTTCTACCCTATGCCTCCTCTTTTTAATGATGTGATTTCAATTTTTACCAATAGCGCCACACCACACCCTCTGCCTGTCCTTTAGATAAAATAAGTATCCCTGGACGTTAAGCTCCCAGCTCTCAGCTTCTTTGACTCATGATTTAGTGATGCCCACCAGGTCATACCTGCCAATCTGAAACTGTGCTGCAGGTGTATCGGCCTTATTCCGCATACTGCGTGCTTACAAACAAATCACCTTCAGTCCTGTATTCACCCTTTTCTATTTTGTCGCCTTTTGCATTGTAACTTATCATGGTGACTGTAATTTTGCCCTACTATCAGTCTCCCCTTGCTTGGAGTCTCACTAGACACTGGCTCTGTTCGTAAACCTGATGCTCAGCAGTATCACTCCGCTTCTCATCCCCCTACGAATTGGATTACTTCATTTAAAAAAATAGCTTAAATGAACTTCATTATGAATCGTAAAGCCTTGCACTTACTGTTACAAATTATGCTTATTTGAAAGTGATAATAAAGTTAAAAGCAGTGTGCCAATTAAGTTTCCGTGCAGACATCTTAAATGTTGTGTCATCGAGAAGGAATTTGCGACTTTCTCCTTCGGAAGCTTGACGAAAAGAATAAAGGGAATATATCCTATAGTGATATACTCGATTAAAGATGTCCGTTGCGGGGTGACTCAATGATAGAAATAGCTTACGTTAATTGTTTGTTCACAGGGCTGTCTCTGATGTGACTAATAAGCTGGTAACCTTTCCCTAGACAGTACTGTATCCCTTATAAAAGCTTTCAAATCAATCTGTAGTTTTCGGCAGCAGGAGCATTATAACCTGATCGTCACCTCACACGGAAAATGGAATATCCTGCAATTTACTACATACAGAGTGTTTATTACCCTGTACTGACTGCGATTGGTATCCCCAGTAAGTAACTGGAGTATGTATGCGACTACTTCCTCCTCTATCTGCTGCTCTGCATTTTTTTTCGCCGAAAAACCATTACACACAGTGCTGTGTGCCGAGGACTGCCGACCTGATCAGGTTTGAAGCATATGCTTTCTCTCTCTCTGGTCGTACACTTCGTTCCTTGTTGCTGGTTTCTTTCTCAGCTGGAACAACTAAGATAGCACTAATATGGATCTTGCTTCAGCATTTTACCTTGCCCGATCTTCCAAAACATTCTCTTTTTTTATCGTTCTAAGTCTGATTTGGCATCAATGCCCAAAGGTGAAACTTTACAACAACAATATAAAAGGTTACCGTCACCATAACATGTTCAGGGAGCTTTCCCTTTCATCCAAGACACACAGAACTGTTCAGCGCAGAAACAAGATATTCGATATATCTAGTCCTTCCTGAGACTATTTGAACTGCTTACTCCCTGAGCCCTGAACTCGGACCACAGTTATTTAATACCATCCTGCAACAAAAGAGCTCGTTTTCAATATAATTGTCCAAGCATTTTTCCATTGGAACATTAACCAAAAAATATATAAATCTCCCGTTTAACGTTTTCGACGTTTTTTTCAGACTTCAGTTTTAACTATGCGGGTTCCTGTTCTCACCTGTGTTACGTCAGAAGAAACAGTCCATCTGGGTCCATTACATTTATTCTGTCAACGCTGCCTTCAGCTTTGTCAGTTACGATGATGGACCTTGTGCGTTTGTAACTAACTCTCATTTTCTTCCTTGCAGTTAATTTGTTGGCTATTGTTATCCTGTGTCGTGGAAAATGCGGACTCTCCAAATGCATCACCCGTTACCTGGTGGCGATGGCATCAGCTGATTTACTGGGTGTTATCATTGGCATTGTATTCGAGCGGATCAATAATATTTATGTATTTGCGAGACTTTTGCTCATCACTCCAATGTGCGCGGCGACACTTGTGTTTCGGCTCGCACTGATGGACTGTTCTGTCTGGCTGACGGTGGCTTTCACTTTTGATCGATGTGTTGCAATTTGCAGCCAAAAGTTGCGGAAACGATTTTGCACCGAGAGGACGGCGATGATAGTGGTAGCGATTGTGGGCATAGGGAGTTGCTTAAGGTGTGTTCCATTTTACTTTTCAGTAGATCCTTTCATGATTATTGACAACGTTCCATGGCGCTGTATTGGCAGGGCAGATTACTTCACTTCACCGGTGTGGAAAGCTTACCAGTTGTTTAATAGCATCATCACCCCTTTATTGCCAATCGGTTTAATTCTATTGTTCAATGCTTTAACAGTCAGACATATTATCGCGGCAAACAGAGTCCGCCGGGGACTCCGGGGCAGCAATGACGATAAGAAGGACTCAGAGGTGGAGAACCGGAGAAAGTCAATGATTTTGCTGTTCGCTCTATCAGCCAATTTTATTTTATTGTGGCTTCTCTTCATAGTCTCTACTATGATCTGGCAAGCTCAGAATTATTTTTACACAGACAGATATCTTAGTTCTCTATCGTTTATTCTGCAAGAGTGTGGGTTCATGTTGCAATTTCTCTGCACCTGCACCAACACGTGTATCTACACACTGTCCCTGAGGAAATTCAGGGAAGAGATGAAGAACGGAGTGAAACAACTGGTCACATTAAATGGCCGACTTTGTAGATAAACCGTAAGTCGAATTCTCCGTTTTTTTATGAGATCACATCAATTTTCGGAATCATCAGTCGGTCCGATAAATGCACCATAAATCAGCGAAGCCAGGTGCGTGAAGCTTAGAAGCCTGTTTTTCCAGGAAAAACAAGAAAGTTAATTTAGTTATATGTCCCAAGGCGTAAAGTGTTGCTGATATTATTTCTACAGTGGCAGAATTATACTTCAGATCAATGGATTAATACCGGAGGTTTGACCAAAGAAGCAGGGGATGCTGTTGTGATTCTTACACTGGTAGAATTCTGTTATAATTGACCGGATTTTTGGTCCACTGATAACGCGTCTCCAGCCTCTGTGACTAACGGGGAAATTTACCTTGAATATTACAATCCTGTGTCAGATAAAGAGAGTTTACGAATTTAACTAACGAATGTTCTTTGAGGAAACATGTTGTCCCTCGCCAAATGGAAGTATGAAACCTGTAGCAAATGAAACCCTCCTCTGACACGTCTGTTGTCCTACCTTGCTGTCTTTATGGGAAGAATCATGTTTCAAAAATGCAACGGCGATGTGCCCTCACAATATGCCATCGTCATATGTTTCGGGTATTGCAATGATTTATCGAATCCTTATCGTTTCACTATACGAGTTTAGGCGCGTCAAATGCAAGCTATATCTCCATAATCATAATCAAATGTGGGGGCATCTCCGCGACTTTATAACATGTACGTTTGTTTCCCATGTTTATGGCATATTTTTCGTTATATTTCCTTCAAAACAACATGTTTTTAATTAACGGCTTATCACCGAATCTATCAATCGATTAAGGTCACTGAGATTCGTACCGAGCTGATTCTGAAATTTTCAGGACGATTGTCTTCTTTGGAATGTTTTAACACGGAAAGCTGTGTCGAAGACCTGGGACCTGAAGACGGGTCTTCAACCAGAGCAGTTAATTCCCTCTCCCTCTCCCTCTCCCTCTCTCTTTCTTCACAGTTGTTTCCTCACCTTCTGTTTTGTCTGGGGGGGGGAGGTCTTTTCGTTTTCGTTTCTGTTTCAGATTCCACTTTGTACAGGTTCACTCTGTTAGATTGTGTTGGCTGTGAGACAAACTAACTTTCTTTATTTCAGAGGAGTTTCCCTTCAATATCATGTCGAGAAACGTTCTTCAGCAGTGTGACCAATCTTAAATTTCCACGACTTCCCTGATAAAAATGCATGAATGTACATTATGTGTTTTTAGGATAATATAGCAGTTATATGTGTCTCCGCACAACTCCAGGAAGTTACGTATCAGTGACACCTCACAATTCAGACAAATCCCACAATTCAAAGATACAGATTATTTAAAGATCAGGCCCTTCTGGCCCTACAAACTGCACCGGCCAGAAATCCACCAATTTAAACGTCATCATGGGATAATTTACCTGTTACCCTACTAACCGTTCGGGCTTTGGAATGTGGGCGGATACCCAGACATACAAGGAGACTTACAAAGGAGGTAGGAACTGAACTCTGAATTCCGACGACACGTGCTTTGATGACGCCTTTAACTCCGCTCTTCGTTGCACTGAGGTTGAGTCTGTTGGATTCCTCCGGCTGCTGCGGGTTCCGTGTCTGCAGGCTCCAGGAAGTCTAATCCGCTCTGTTGAACAGACGGATGCCGTGGGCCAGCTCCAGCTGCTCCGAGCTTCATGCCTGAAACCCCACTTTCGTTCTACATGCCATTTTTGCACGATTTGCTTTCTCCCTCTCCCTCTCCCCACACTGAGTGTTCTTTTAGGTTTCTTGTTTAGTGGCTCTCCGTAAGGAGACGAACCTCAAGTTTGTATAATACATACATACTTTGATAATAAATGTACTTTCGATTTTGATCGTTGAACTCTGACCTTTGAACGCACAGCATGTTCCTATTCAGTATATCACTCTCAGAAGAACAATACCTTTTCAGTGCTGCTATGGAAGTTAGCCTGAAATCCGATCTGGAAATTTAGAAGCAGGATTGGAAGCAATGAATGATGAGGGAAAGTCAGCAGGGTTTTGTCCATGAGAAGTCCTCTCTTAGTAACTTGACAGAATATTTTAATTAGGACAATAAGCGTATTGACCACGGCAATGCAAACATAAACAGCTGGAGGAGCTCAGGGCGTCGAACAACATCTTCATAAAGAAATCAATTGCCAGTGAATTTGTGTGAAAATTGAATTGAGTTTGTGTGAAAATCTTGCGCCAGGACTCAATCAGAGACCAGTAACCAGTGATGTACCTCCAGGATCAGTGTTGGAACGCTAGATAATTCTCCTCTATATTATGACTTAGATAGGAATGTGGGATTCGTAAGTTTCCTGAGGAATGGAAAACTGCAAACGTTATTCCAGTCTTTACGATGGGACGGAAAATCATTGGCCAGTTAGCAGGACATCAGAAGCTAGTGAGATATTGGTGCCCATTATTCATAACCAGTTTGGGGGTGCGTGATCAAACAGGCCGAAATGACGATGGTTTCCTTAAGCTGAATTTTTTTCTGCTGGAATGCTTGAGGAAACAGCATGCATGTTAGACAAAGGAGAATCAGTGTCCCCTGCTTGCTTGCATTTTAACGTGGCGTTTGGCGAGGTGCGGCAAGTGAGGTTGCTAAACTTGGAATTACAGAAAAGATACCAGTCAGGTTTGAATATTGGTTGATTGGCCAGAGGCACAGAGTGCTGGTTGGTTCTCGGTCATTAGTAATGTGGCACAGGGTTCGGTGTTGGGGCCGCTTCTTTTTACAATATACTGATTATATGATTGTTATGCCTTTGTGAACAGATTTCCGGGCTTGGAATGGAATTTGGAGTTAAAGGTAGTTCTGAGGAAGCAGGGAGTCTACAGAAGGACTTACACGTTTTGGGAGAATGCACAAAGAAGAGGAAAATGATATATACTGTAGGCATGAGCACAGTCATGCACCTGAGCGGAAGAAATAAAGGCATAGGCAATTTTCTAAATAGGGAGCAAATCCAGAAATCAGATGTGAAAATGGACCCGAGTTTTCCTGAAGGATTTCCTGAAGCTTAATTTAAAAATTAAGTCGTTGGTCTCCAAGGCAAATGCAATGTTAGCTATCTTTTCGAGAGAACTAGGATATGGAAGCAATGTGTAATGTTCAGCTTTATCAATCATTGGTCAGACCGCGCTTGGACTATTGGAAACAGTTTTGCTGCTCTTCTCTAAGAAAGGGAGTGCTGACATTGCAGAGGGTTCAGAGGAGGCTCGCGAGAATGATTTCGGGTACGAAAAGATCAGAACGAGAGTTTGATAGCTGTGGGCCAGTGCTCGTCTGAGTTTATATGAACGAAGCGGATCTCATCGAAAGCTGTCGAATATCAAAAGGCCTAGGTCGAGAGTAGGTAGTGAGGGGGTTTTCTATAGTACAGGAGTTCAGGGCCTGAGTGCATAGCCTCAGAACTTGAGTGCATCCAGTTAGGACGAGGAATGAGAAGGAATTTCTTTAGCTACAGGGTGGCAAAGCTGTGAAATTCACTGGTACAGATGGCTGGGGAGGCCGAAATTATTGTGGATATTTGAAAGTTAGGGCGATAGGTTCTTGACTCGTCAGGGCGTCAAAGATTACGGGAAGAAGAAAGGAGAATGAGGTTGAGGAAGGGTAGTAAAACAACCATAATGGAATGGGGGAGCAGACTTGATAGACCAAACGGCCTGGTTCTGCTCCTATCTTTATAAACTTATCTGTGTTTTTAAAAAGCAGTGCCATCCTGTAAATAGTGGGCGCAATTGTTAGTGGCCAAAATATGATATCAAGCAGCGATGGTATGTGGAATGTAATACTTATGTTTGAAGTGATGGATTGCGGGAGAGTAAATAAGGCCAGGCATATACTGTACGTGCTAGGGCCCCGTGGAGAACTAACGAACACAGACACCTTGGGGTATCACAGTAGATCTTCGAAAGTGGCATCACAGATCGGAAGGGTGCTAAGCAAGGCGCATGAGATTTCTCCGATTTTTATTTATTTGTTTGTTTGTCTGTTATTGGGATATTGTGTGGAATTGGCCCTTCTGGCCCTTCGTGCGGCGCCGCCCAGCAACCCCCGATTCTACCCTAACCTAATCACGGGACAATTTACAATGACACTACAGTCAACCAACCACTGCATCTTTGGACTGTAGGAGGAAACTGGAGCACCCGGAGGAAACCCCCGAGGTCATGCAGAGAATGTGCAAGCTCCTGACAGAGAGCGGCGTGAATTGAACCCAGGTTGTTGGTACTGTAAAGCGTTCTGGAACCCACTTCGTTACGGTGTCACATTTCATCGGTCGTGGCACAGGATAAGAGACAGGATGTGACATCATAACTTTATAAAACATTGGCTGGACCGTGCCACAGCTGGAGCACTGTTTGCAGTTATGATCACCGCAAAACAAAGAGCTCTACACGTGTGCGAAGAACAAGAGTCTGATAGAGTGAGGGTTAAACTGATAAGTAGAAAAGGAAACGGCTGTCTGGAGTCGGAGGAGGAAGGGCGGTTCTTCATCATGTAACGAAAATATTTTAAAACTTATGCCTGTTCTTTCTTGATAGAGGAGCAAAATCTATTCGCAAATAATTGAGGCACTTCACCCGTGTTATAGGCTCTAAAGCGCAGTGTTAGTTAAATAATGAATAAAATGCGGTAAAAATGAAGATACTTAACGAAGTGGAGAACGAAACAAAACTGTACTTAAAATTCATTGATGAATTGATCCACTATAATCCACTTAATGCCGGAGGGAAACAATCGTGTGAGACAACATTTTATCCAAATACTTTCAAAGATCTAACAACTTTTATCCAAGTAACTTTCCAACCACTAATAGTTACCAGCCCGCATCTTCCTGTCTCTTGCGACAGGCAGCCTGGGCACATAACGTAGACACAGAGACAGCAGATCTATAAAAAGACAAAGAAAAGGAATAACACTTATGGCCAAGAGAAAGGAAATCCTTTTGCATTTGTACAGGGCCCTGGTGAGACCACACCTGGAGTATTGTGCACAGTTTTGGTCTCTAGGGTTAAGGAAGGACATCCTGGCTATAGAGGAAGTGCACCATAGATTCACGAGGTTAATTCCTGGGATGTCAGGACTGTCTTACGCAGAGAGGTTAGAGAGACTGGGCTTGTACACACCGGAATTAAGGAGATTGAGAGGGGATCTGATTGCGACATATAAGATTATGAAGGGATTGGACAAGATAGAGGCAAGAAATATGTTCCAGATGCCGGGGAGTCCTGTACCAGAGGGCATGGTTTGAAAATAAGGGGTAGGTCGTTTAGAACAGAGTTAAGGAAAAACTTCTTCTTCCAGAGAGTTGAGGTGGTCTGGAATGCACTGCCTCGGAAGACTGTGGAGGTCAATTCTCTGAATGCTTTCAAGAAGGAGCTAGATAAGTATCTTATGGATAGGGGAATCAAGGGATATGGGGACAAGGCAGGAACCGGGTATTAATAGTAGATGATCAGCCATGATCTCAAAATGGCGGTGCAGGCTGGAAGGGCCGAATGGTCTACTTCTGCACCTATTGGCTATTGTGTAATTTTCCATATAAACATCTTAAATGTAGTGTAATTCATAAGGAATGTCTGACAATCTCTTTTGAAAGGTTGAACAAAAGATTAAAGAAAAGAAAATGTATTTTGTTGTTATCTCCTCGATAGGCGATTTCCATTGCACTGTGACACAACTTACATAAGTAGCTTCCGTTAATTGTTTGTTCACTGGGCTGTCTCTAATGTGAACAATAAGCTGGTAAGATTAGTTTAGGGAATGCTGTATCCTCCCCTTTATAAAAGTTTTCAAATCAATCATCAGTCATTTTCGTCAGTAGGAGAATGAGCTTTTTAACTTGATCATCACTTCACTCGGAAAATGGAATACCCAGCAATTTACTACATAGAAATGGTTTATTATCCTTTACTGACTGCGATTGGTATCCCCAGTAAGTACCTGGAGTATGATCATAATTCCTTCTTGCTCCATCTGCTTCCCTGCATTATATTTGCTGTAAAACCCAGGACAGATAGACCATTACGAGGGATTTCAGTCTGATCTGGTTTGAAACATGTGTTTCTTTCTTTTCCCGGAGTTTCTTTAATACTTGTTTCTTTATCAACTGAAACGTGTCTTTCTTCTTAAGGCCGTGCCTTATTTCTCATTTCGTTGTCAACGGTAACAGCAGAGTTTCCACTAATATTGATGTAGTTCCAGCAATTTACCTTTCCCGACCTTCCGAAGCATGAATGCAAATATCGTTTTAAGTCTAAATTGGTATCAATGACCAAAACTGAAGCTTTATCGCAGTGAAAAGCAGACTTCACTGTCACCACATGTTCTCGAGCATTCCGGTTTATGCGCGAAACATAGTTGGAGTCATTGAACGGTACAGCACAGCCACAGATCCTTCAGCCCATCTAGTCCCGACACCATATAAACTACCTACCTCCATCAATACGCACCGGAACCATAATTCTTCAACACACATTACGCAAAAAATGAGAACTCATTTTCAATGTACTTTTTGTAATTACCTTTTCAATTGCAACATTAACGAAAGAAAGTATGCTGTCCATTTGGACTTCTTGTTTTTTTTTTAAATCAGCTTAATTTTAATGCTGCATGTTCCTGGACTGAGACTTCCTGCGTCGGAGGAAGCGGTCTCTCTGGGCCCATTATATCAACACTATCAATGCCCCGTTCAGCTTTATCGGCTGAAAAGCTGGACCAAATCGAGATGGCTGGGTTGATCAGTTCTCCTCTGTTAAAGATGCCGTGGATTGCGGAATCCCGTTGCCAACTGCTGGAGCTTTTCTGACTCAGCTGTTACTCAGATCCTCCCTGCAGTTAAAAGCATCGTTTCCTTTCAGTCATTAAAACATTCTTTGTATGCAAAGCAGTAAAATTAATCGCATTTTGTGCGCTTCAAACCAACTCCTATGTTTTCTTTGCAGTTAATTTAATGGCGATTGTGATCCTGCGTCGTGGAAAATGCGGACTCTCCAAATGCATCACCCGTTACCTGGTGGCGATGGCAGCAGCTGATTTACTGGGCGTTATCATTGGTGTTATATTGGAGCGGATCAATCATATTTATGTTTATGCGAGATTTCTGTTCATCAGTCCGATTTGTGCTATGTCAGTTGTCTTGAGGCTCGCAGCCACGGATTGTTCTGTCTGGCTGACGGTGGCTTTCACATGTGATCGATGTATTGCAATTTGTAGCCAAAATCTGCGGAGGCGATTTTGCACCGAGAGGACGGCGACTATAGTTGTAGTGAATGTGGGCATAGGGAGCTGTTTAAGGTGTTCTCCATTTTACTTTGCAATAGATCATTCCGCGAGTATTAATAACGTTCCATGGCACTGTATTGGTAGCGCAGATTACTATACTTCACCAGTGTGGAAAGCTTACCAGGTGTTGAATAGTATCATTACCCCTTTATTGCCTATCGGTTTAATTCTATTGTTCAACATTTTAACAGTCAGACATATCATAAAGGCGAACATAGTCCGCCAAGAACTCCAGACCAACAGTGACAATAAGAAGGATTCAGAGGTGGAGAACCGGAGAAGGTCAATGATTTTGCTGTTCGCTCTATCAGCCAATTTCATTCTATTGTGGATCCCCTTTATATTCTCTTCTCTGTCCTGGCAAGCTCAAAATTACCGTTACACGGACAGATATCTCAATTCTCCGTCGTTTATCCTGCAAGAGTTTGGGTTCATGTTTCAATTTCTCTGCACCTGCACCAACACGTGTATCTACACTCTGTCCCAGAGGAAATTCAGGGAAGAGATAAAGAAAGGAGTGAAACTTCTGGTTGCATTGAATCGCCGACTTTGTAGACAAAGCGTGAATTGAATTGCATGTTTACTTAAGGGGTCACATACATTTTCTCAAACATCAGTAGAAACATAGAAACATAGAAAACCTACAGCACAAAACAGGCCCTTTAGCCCATAAAGTTGTCCCGAACATGTCATTACCTTAGAAATTACTAGGGTTACATATAGCCCTCTATTTTAATAAGCTCCGCGTACCTATCCAAAAGTCTTTTAAAAGACCCTATCGTATCCACCTCCACCACCGCTGCCGACAGCCCATTCCACACACTCACCAGTCTCTGAGTAAAAAACTTACCCTTGACATCTCCTCTGTATCTACTCCCAGCACCTTAAACCTGTGTCCTCTTCTGGCAAGCATTTCAGCCCTGGGATAAAGCCTCTGACAATCCACGCGATCAATGACCCTCATCATCTTTTACACCTCTATCAGGTCTTCTCTCGTCCTCCTTCGCCTGAAGGAGAAAAGACTGAGTTCACTCAATCTGTTCTCATAAGGCATGCTCCCCAATCCAGGCAACATCCTTGTAAATCTCCTCTGCACCCTTTCTATGACTTCCACATCCTTCTTGTCGTGACGTGACCAGAACTGAGTACAGTACTCCAAGTGGGGTCTGACCAGGGTCCTTCATAGCTGCAACAGGTCTGATAAATCTGTGATATATCTGTGCAGCCAGCTGCGTGAAGGTAAAAAGCCTATTTTTCAACAAGGGCAGCACCCGTAATCCCTTGAATGGAGCAAACGAGTACAGTTTTGATAATTGTCCCAAATTATGGTCCTATTTTCGGTGACGTTGTAACATGGACGATTGTATTCCATAGTTCAATCGCCTATTTTCTTTATATTTCCATTAAAATAATTTACGGTTTAAATTAGTAATCAATCACCGAACATGTCAAGACCAAATAGGTCACTGTAATTCGTTCCAAGATGATGTTGGAATTTTAAGGATTACCGTATTCACTTGAATAGAGCAAATGGAAAGCTGTGCAAGAACTTAATGCCTGAGACCTGACAATTTGACTTCGGCTAGAACAGTTAATTTCCTCTTCTCTCTCTCTCTCTCTCTCTCTCTCTCTCTCTCTCTCTCTCTCTCTCTCTCTCTCTCTCTCTCTCTCTCTCTCTCTCTCTCCCTCTCTCTCTCTCTCTCTCTCTCTCTCTCTCTCTCTCTCTCTCTCTCTCTCCAGTTGTTAACTCACCTCTGTTCTTTTCTTTGTCCTTTCACTTCTCCCTCGCATTCCAGCTTCTACAGATTTACACGGTAGAATTCTGTTTGCGCGGAATCGAGCTGTTTTTTTTTATATTTCAGGGCAGTCCGTCTTTAATATTCTGCCGAGAATCGTTCTTTCTTCTGCAGGGTACCGAACCGTCTATTTACACATATTTCGTGGCATAAATGCATAAATGTACATCATGTGCCAGCGAGCGATTTAGCGAGCAAACACGAGGAAATCTGCAGATGCTGGAAATTCAGTCCTGACGAAGGGTCTCGGCCCGAAACATCGACAGCGCTTCTCCCTATAGATGCTGCCTGGCCTGCTGTGTTCCACCAGCATTTTGTGTGTGTGTGTTGTTGGATAATTTAGCAGATATTTCCGTTGCCGCACAGCCTCGTAAAGTTATATTTTAGTTAGCATCGGCCCCTCTGCAGAATTCCTACAGGTCAGAGATACACCACGGATCAGGCTCTTGCGGCTCAAAAGAACCGCACCGAGGAGCAATCCGCTGATAACAGCCTAGCTTCTTCACTGAAGATCTTGTAATCCCCAATTAACCTCCTAAAACGTCGGTCGTTGGACTATGGGCGGAAAGCGAAGCACCGGCAGGAAACTTTTCTTACAATGGACTCCGATGCTCAGTGCTCCCATCCGCACCATTCAGGCCTACAATTTCTGCGTCTATTTTCAAGAGCGTCTGAGTGTTGACATTGAATCGGGGTTTCCTCACAGCGTGCATGTGTTTCAAGTGCTTTCCTTTCCGAGAATGTCTGCAGTACATATGCGTTGGTTAAATATAAATGGGCAGTGAAAAGCAGTTCAAGATTTTATTCAGTCATACGTAATGTTCTTTGCTTCAAGACAAGCTTCAGTGCTACTTCTTGTGTGAGTCCATTATAAAGTAGCAAACCTTGGTGAAGATTATTGAAACAAAATTTCAACATGAGGCATACAATGAACCCTTACCACAAAAAGTGTTTATGTCAACCCTGTTCGGTCATTTATCACGAACACGTGCAGTCTCTTACTTGCTAACTGGGACTCTGGGTTTACCATTTGCTATTAGGCGCCAAATGGCTTTATTGACTCCGGGTTATCTCTTATTTTCTCTTCGCAAATCTGCAGAAAGTGTTCCAGGCGGCTGAAATAATTTTGACTCACTTCACCACCTTCGTTCACTTTTAATCGAGCAATATCTATTGCTGATTTGCCAAATTCTCAAGCCTGCAATGTTGTTGCTTTATGGTATCGCTTCCATTATGAAAAAGAAGAGTGTAAAATGTGACGTAAAGATAAGGATAGTTCGTTCCGAGGTGATGCTAGAATTTTCAGTATTTAAGACATGGAGATGGGCTTTAGATCATGTAGTTAATTTGTTCTCTCTCTCTCTCTCTCTCTCTCTCTCTCTCTCTCTCTCTCTCTCTCTCTCTCTCTCTCTGGCTCTCTCTTTATAGTTGTTACCCACCTTCTGTTCTTCTTTCTGTGTTTTCGCTTCTGCCTCATAATCGCCTTTCTACAAATTTACGGTCAGCTTGGGTTTGCTTTGAAGGCTTACTATCTTTGTTTACATCAGAGGCTTTGTGTTTAATATTATGACGAAAATTGTACTTGAACTTTCGATCAGACGAATCTTGGATTTTCTCACGTATATCATGATAAAATTGCATTTATGTACATTATGTGTCTGTGGGATAATAGAACAGTTATTTATGTTTCTGCACAGCCATTGAAATGGTTAGTAACGTTAGCCATAAGTATGTTGGCAGCGAATAGAGCGCTGAAGTTTATTTTTTATTTTTTTTAGCCACATATAATGTTATTTGCTCCATACAACACTTTAGTGCTATTCATTCTTTAGGAGTCCATTATAAAGTGAAAAATTTTGGTGAAGGTCATGGAAATAAAACTGATACAACAGGAATATAATGTGATCTTACCAACAGGAAAGCGTTGATGTTCAGACAGAAGTAGTTGACGATGCCGCTCAATAATGTCCCGTCTTTCAGCACGAATACGTGCAGTCTCTTACTTTCAAACTGTGCACTACTTTTTAACATAACTCTCATGCAGCAAATAATATTAATGACTCTATCTTATCGCTCGCTCTTTCTTCGCAACTTTGTGGAAAACGTTGCAAGCGACTTTGACATTTTTGTCTCATTTCAAAACCACTTGTGTAGGTTTATGCAGCTGGATTGTACACCTCCCGTCAGATCGCCGGCAGGTTGTAACAGTAGGCTTCCTCACCTCTGCCTCTCTGACCCTCAACACAGGTACCCCTCAGGGCCCTGTCTTAAGGCTCCTCTCTTGTTCTCTGTATACCCATGACTGTATCGCCACACACAGCTACAATCTGCTAATTACATTTGCTGACAACACTACACAAATTGGCCTCAAATCTCAAATAATTATGAGGCAGCCACCAGGACCATTACCGGCGTGAATAACGTCAGGAATTTCAACTGTACTGATTCTACGATCTACGGATTCATTTGCAAAGTCTGTGGGCTACAACTCCAGAAGATTATAGCCCACAGAACGATGGGTAATAACTATTCCTTAACTCTGGGTGTAAGTCCTGCAGCTCTGGTACATTCTTCATGATGGCAGCTGAGAAAGGACAGCATTTCCTGGACGGTGGAGATTTCCTGCTGCAACGTTTCGTAGAGAAGTGCTCAGCGTTGGAGAGAGCTTTACCCGTAGTGGCCCAGCCCTCATCCAATACCTGTGGTGAACATTTGCTGATGCAGATCGAGGAGCAGATATTTTTGTCAATCAGAACTGATAGCGCTCGGTGTTAAAATACTCTTTTTCATGGTACGAAGGGAAAGGGAAGGGATATTTCACTCTTTTAAGAGAACCTCAATGTGGGATTGGAACCAGACGACACGAAGGACTGGTCGCACAGTACTTCATGGAAGCGTTATCAAGGTGTGGGGCGTTGTTGTCAAAATGTTAAAGATGGACATATCTGAAATATAACGAAACCGGAAATAAGATATTCAGGCCCTGCTGAGTTTTCTGCAGAAGTAATGAGGCTGCGAGAAATTGAAATCAGCATTTTATGGTACAGATATCTACTAGCCTTTTAATAATTTCCTTTAAGTTTAAATGATCTATACTTGTCGCACCTAACTCACCTGAACACAAAAGGGAAGTGTGACTAATCTGCATCCAGGAAGTCCTTTATGATGGCATGACCGTAAGGAATAGGTGCAGAATTTGGCAATTTGTCCCACGGAGTCTGCTCCGCCATTTCATCACGACTGATGCATTTTTTTTCTCAGCCCCAATCTCCCGTTCTTTACCCCTATCCTTTCATACCCTGGCCAATAAGGACTGTTACGAACCCCGTGACTGGGTCACTTACCAGTAAAGATAGAGAGGTTGATTGAAGTCTGATGATACTATTTTTAAAAGTATTTATTGGTAAAAATACACAAAAATATTATCAATGCAAATATACAGATAATATATGTCGTCAATACTAAATCTAAAAGTGTGCGTATAATAATATTCAGTAAGAAATAAGCTCTATCGTTGTCTAGGGGATAAATGTATTGTCCGATGGAAATATAAAAGTCACTCAGTTCATGCAGGCTGGAGCCTTTGGGTGCGCTGGGCTTTCAATGGTTGGAGATTTTTGGGAGAAAAATCTCCCAAAACGGCTTTCATTTTATGATTTCGATCCGTCGGGAGTCCCGTTGGTGTGGCCGTTCACTTGTGGCTTCTCCTTTAGCTAAAGCCGTTCTTCCGTGGTGAGGCCGCCAATCCCAGCCAAGGGGACACACACGAGCCCTCCACCGGCTGTCGCTATTAAACGCTGTCACGGGATTTCTAGCGTTTCTCCTGGTGCGTCTAAAGCGGTTGTTTCCCAGACCCTCTTTTATCCTTACTCACGGGGTCTCAGATGTCAGTCAGGTTAGGATGATGTAATCCCTCAACCAGACCACTCTGGTCATCCCCAGAGGGCTTCAATGAATAGTACAGTACTCAATACACAATTCCGTCTTCAAGAGACAATGGTCGTTATTAGTGGTTTGGTTCCACTGAGGCCAGGACACATTCCAAACCTTGTGGATTATCTCTCATTTCCTAGGTCCCAGACCCGAATTATTAGCGATCTTGCGATTCTCAAAAAGGAGGGGGCAACTGTGTACCCTTCGGCCCCTCATAGTTGCGGCACATTCGTAACAGGACTCTATCAACCTCTGCCTTAAATCTACGTACAAATGCCTTACATATACATACAAATATACGCTGAACAGAATACCACACTCGGAACCGAGACTTTTCACTTCTATCAGACTTTACAATGTGAAACGGGTAGAATTGGGCCATTTGGTCCATCGAGGCCCATACGCCATTTCGTCATAGCTGGTCCATTTGCAAACTCATCCTCAATCTCTTGCGTTCTCTCGTATCCCTTCATGCCCCGACCAATCAAGCTCTGCTTTACATAACGTACACAACTTCCGTTTTCTTCCTAACGAAATTCCCTTTCATCTCCGTTCTGATAGGACGAAGACTGTCCTACCATTGGCAACGACTGCTTCACATTCACTCTATCGAGGCCGTTCAACATTAGATGGTTTGAATGAGGTCACCACTCATTAATCTGAAATCGAGTGAATACAGGCCAATGGCCAACAAACTCTCTTCATATGAAAAGCCGTTCAAACCTGGAATCATTTTCGTGAACTTCCTTTGAACACTCTCCAGTTTTGCCACGTTTGTTCTAAAGTGACTCTTAAACTTTATGTATCTGAAGGAACCTTCATACCTGAAACTCGTATCCTCTTTCATATTATTGGTCGCCTCATTCGTATTTTTTCTTTACCATGACATTTTAGTTGCCTTCTGTCAGTTTTTAACAGCATCTTAATACTCTGACTTCCCACTTTTTTACTGTATTAAATGGTATCTCTTCTGCATTCATGATGGCTTTGACTTCTCACATTGAGTCAGCTGGAGACGCTCATGGAGTGAGTACCGTTTTGGATTCGCTCCATAGCCTTTACTTTTATTAACCTTTGATCACCCTTATTCAGCTTATTTTTACCTATACCGAAAGTTTCTTTATTCTATTTTTTTGGATTTACTGCCAAGAGTTTGTTGTGAACTTTTGAAGATATGCAAACAGAAATGTCTCTCAGGTCTAAGGGACGGGATCCCGGACGTAATCCGAACGGTAACGGAAAAAAAGCAGGCTCCGACACAACAAACACAATTAACTTTTGAATTGTTTATGGAGGTTTTGGATAAAGAATTTGCTGAACTACAACAATTTTTTAAAGAAGATATAAAGGCTTTTCAAGAGTACATGGTTAAGACGGATTTAGTAATTAAACAGCAACAAGCTCTTATTGCGTCTCTGCAAGAAGAAGCTCGGAAGCGAGATTTGACTATTGGAAGACTGCAACAGGATTTAATTTCGTCCATTAAGCTGATGGAAACCCTTAAAGCCAAGAGTGACGATTTTGAGAATCGGTCCAGAAGACAGAACTTACGTATACTTGGTCTTCCAGACGGCATAGGAAAAGATGACCCTTCGAAATATTTTGCTCAACTTTTAAAAGAAGCGTTTCCGACGATTTTCCCGAATAACCCCCCTTTATTGGATCGGGCACATAGAATTCGGCGTCGATCACCGAGTGTTACAGACAAACCTTCGGTGGTAATTGTCCGGTTCCATTATGTACATGACAAAAATCAAGTTATAAGAGCAGCTCGTCGGGTAGGAATGATTAAAATCAAAGATTTTTGCTTCCGCCTGATCGAAGATTTTAGTTCAGATCTTTTAAAAAGAAGGCTTCTTTTTAAACCGTTGATGGCTGAATGTTATGAGAAAAATCTGAAACCTGCGCTTCTATACCCTGCGAAGCTTCGAATTTCTCCGTCGAATGCTCCACGACAAGTTTTCCTTTCAACTTCAGAAGCGAGAAAATATCTGGAGGAGAACTTTCCTACTGGTACAGACACCAGTCTTTAATAAATGAATGATTCTGATCGTGTAAGATGGTTCTCGATCTCTTAAACCAGAATTATAATCTGGTTATTGGTGTAGGTTCATCCTACACTTTAAACTCAAGTTAAAGTGTGTTTGCGTCATGTTAATTGTTTTGCCTTATACACTTTAATCATTTAACTACATACTTGTCTATTAACTTTGTTCCTTCGAAGGTATATTTTTAATTCTTTGAAGGTAAATGTTTCCTTGATTAAGATGGTGGTTTTTTGGAAAAGATTTTTGGTTTTGCTTAAGATGGCATTATGTTTATATTTTTCGCGTTTCTTCCGTACAATGCATCGCTTATCTTAGCTTAAATATTTTTTGTTTTGTCTGGGCCAGAGCCCGAGTTGTAATTGTTTTTTAGTGATTATATTTTTATTCTTTTTACAACTAACTATACTTAGAAATATGGTTTTTATTATAGCGATTTTATTTTTAAAGTTGGGGTGATTCTTTTATATATATCCTTTTTATATGGAGTGTTCTTCAGCTGACATGGGGGTAGGATTAGTCTTACTTTTTCTCTTTTTAAGTCATATTTTGGCTTTTTCTCTTTTTCTCGGGGGGTGGGGGGATGGTCTGTTTTCTAATTCTATTTTTTTTTTGTACCAGTTTGTGTTAGTTTTTTTATTCGGGCTGTTTTTGAACTTCAAATATGTCTGTGTTGTCGTCACTTCCGGGTCTTCTCACTACTTTTGTTCCTCTTCCGGGTACATGAGTTTCTAAGTTGGTTAACCCTTTCTATACCAAAGGGTTGATTATAGAATTATGGCTCAGACCATTAATTTTGTGTCTTGGAATACTAATGGTTTAAATCATCCAATTAAACGAAAGAAGATTTTCAAAGTATTCCAAAGACTTAATGCTCATATCATTTTTGTACAAGAAACTCATGTGAGGAGGGAGGACAAATTTCGTTTTTTTAGATTTTGGCGGGGTCAACAGTATCACGCAAATTCAAATGCTAAAGTAAAAGGAGTTTCAATTTTTATTGACTCCTCTATTTCATTTGTTCAACATGATATTTTTTCAGATCCGAATGGCAGATTTTTGTTAATTACGGGTTTACTTTGTAATAAAAAGGTTGCTTTGGTTAATGTTTATGCTCCAAATGTGGATTGTCATGACTTTTTTAAGTCTTTATTTACTTCTTTACCCAATTTAAACGAATATAAGTTAATAATGGGTGGTGACTTTAATTGTTGTTTAAATCCTCTGATGGATAAATCGTTATCTATTCAGACTTTACCTAATAAGTCGGCCACTTGTATTAACTCTTTTTTGACTGACAATGGAGTTTTTGATATTTGGAGATTCCGGTATCCTAATGACAAAGAGTTTTCTTTTTTCTCACATGTTTATCACTCTTATTCAAGAATTGATTATTTTTTTGTAGACTCTTGTTTTATTCCGTTGGTAATCGGTTGTAACTATGATATTATAGCTATCTCTGATCATGCTCCGTTATTACTTTCTATGAAATTTACGGATACAGCTTCTAATGCTAGACAATGGCGATTTGACTCTACCTTTTTGCAAGACTCTGACTTTATTAAATTTATGGAGGAGCAGATCGACTTCTTCTTCTCAACTAATTCTACAGATGATATTTCCTGCGGAACACTTTGGGACACTTTTAAAGCTTATATACGTGGACAGATTATTTCTTATTCTGTTGGTTTGAGGAAACGTATCAAGATGGAAACTCTTTTATTGGTTGATAAAATTAAAGAGATTGATAAGAAATATTCGATTGCTCCTAGTAAGGAGCTTTACAAACAAAGGGTTGAACTTCAAATGGAACATAGTTTATTACTTACATCCTCGATTGAAAATCAATTAATGAAAATTAAATCTGATTTTTATATACATAGTGATAAATCTGGTAAACTGTTAGCTAGTCAATTGAAGAATGCTCTGGTTAAGCGTCAAATCACTAAGATTGGTCAGCAGAATGGGAATCTGACAGTTAATCATGATGAGATAAATAAGGCATTTCAAGATTTCTATCCCTCCCTGTATCAATCTGAATTTCCTCAAGATTATAATACCATGTCTGATTTTCTTGGAAAATCAAATTTTCCAAGTTTATCATCTGATGATCTTTTGATATTGGATACTCCTATTACGGATGTAGAAATTAAGGGGGCTATTTCCTCAATGAATTCTGGGAAAGCACCAGGTCCAGATGGTTATACAGTTGAATTTTTTAAATTTTTTTCCGCTACTCTTTCCCCTTGGTTAGGTAAGGTTTTTGAGGAGGCCATTAGATTAGGGAATTTGCCACAATCTTTTTATAGAGCTTCCATTTCTCTAATATTGAAGAAAGATAAAGACCCTACTAATTGTGCTTCTTATAGACCTATATCTTTATTGAATGTAGACTCCAAGATTTTTTCTAAGTTACTGGCATCTAGATTGGAGAAGGTATTACCCAAAATTATTTCAGATGATCAAACTGGCTTTATTAAAAATCGTTATTCTTTTTTTAACATTAGGAGATTCTTGAATATTGTTTATACTCCCTCACATGATACTTCAGAATGCGTGATTTCATTAGATGCGGAGAAAGCATTTGACAGAGTTGAATGGCCTTACTTATTTAATGTGTTGGAGAAGTTTAATTTTAGTCCGATATTTATATCATGGATTAAATTGATTTATCATACTCCAGTAGCCTCAGTGTTTACCAATAATCAAAGATCTCCCTTTTTTCGCCTATTTCGGGGCACTAGACAGGGATGTCCTCTTAGTCCATTACTATTTAACATTGCCTTAGAACCTTTGGCAATTGCCATCAGACAATCACAGGATATTTTGGGTATTAATCGTGGGACAGATATTCATAAGTTATCTTTGTATGCAGATGATTTATTACTATTCATTTCTAACCCGGAGAAATCCATTCCAGCAGTTTTATCATTATTGGCTCAATTTAGTGAGTTTTCTGGGTATAAGTTAAATCTTAATAAAAGTGAATTGTTTCCATTGAATAAACGGGTCCCAATTTATGGAAATTTACCCTTTAAATTAGTTAATGACTCTTTTACTTATTTAGGGATCAAAATCACAAAAAAAAACATAAAGATTTATTTAGATTTAATTTTTTACCCTTCATTGATCAGATTAAAGGTTTGTTTACTAAGTGGTCACCTTTGTCTCTATCCCTAATAGGTAGGATTAATGCTATTAAGATGGTTATTTTACCTAAGTTTTTATATATTTTTCAAGCGATACCAATTTTTATCCCGAAATCTTTTTTTACTAATGTTGACTCTAAAATATCGTCATATATATGGCAGTATAAAAATCCCAGGTTAGGTAAAACATATTTACAGAAGACAAAAAAGGAAGGCGGGTTAGCATTACCTAATTTCAGATTTTACTATTGGGCAGTTAGTATTAGATATTTGTTATGTTGGTTGAAAGATGGGGGTGGATCTTTTGGCCCTTGTTGGGTGAGTTTAGAAACTAAATCGGTATCAGCTTATGCTTTGGGTTCTATTTTAGGGACTTCTCTCCCTTTTGCTCTTTCTAAATTGCCGAAACAAATTGACAATCCGATAGTTAAACATACATTGCGTATATGGTTTCAATTTCGGAGATTTTTTGGGTTGACTCAATTCGTTTTAAATAGTCCTATTGTATCTAATTGTTCTTTTCACCCTTCCATTATAGATCAAGCTTATTCAGCTTGGAAAACTAAGGGATTACTAAGATATTCTGATTTATTTTTAGATCATTGTTTCATGTCTTTTGAACAATTATCCAACAAATATAACTTGCCGAGATTTCATTTTTTTAGATATTTACAGATTAGACATTTTTTAAGTTCTGTACTCTCTACGTTTCCAAATTTTGTGCCTTCAGATACTTTGGAGAGTTTATTTGAATTAGACCCTTTTCAAAACGGGCTTATTTCAAAACTTTATAATATAATTATGAAGATACGTTCAGAGCCTCTTTATAAGACTAAACAGGATTGGGAAAGAGAGCTTAGTTTTAGTATTTCTAGTGAGAATTGGGATAGAATTCTTCAATTAGTTAATACATCATCGTTATGTGCCAAACATTCACTAATACAATTTAAGGTCGGACATAGTGCCCATATGTCCAATGATAAATTAGCTCATTTTTACTCTCATATAAGTCCTATTTGTGATAGATGTCATTCTGAAATTGCGTCTTTAACTCACATGTTTTGGTCGTGTTCATTTTTGGAGAAATACTGGAAAGATATTTTTGATATTATTTCTGTGGTTTTGAATATTGATTTACAACCTCATCCTATTACCGCAATTTTTGGTTTACCAATGTTAGATTCACTGCATTTATCTTCTTCAGCCCGTCGAATGATTGCATTTCTAACTCTGATGGCTAGAAGATCTATATTGTTGAATTGGAAAGAAATTGATCCTCCCACTGTATTTAATTGGTTCTCTCAAACTATGTTATGTTTAAATTTAGAAAAAATTAGAAGTGGTACTTTTGAGACTTCTATTAAATTTGAAAAGTTATGGAGACCATTTATTCAACATTTTCATATGATGTAATATGACCCTGTGCCAAGTTCATTTGATTTCCCAGCTTTCAGCTTATGCATTTTGAGAGGACCGGAAGTGACGGCATTGATGAATACTTATTTTTGTGAGATATTATAAACAGTCCGCTTTTTTTTCCCTTCTCTTTTGTTTTTTCTTTTATATTACTTATTAGTTATAGTTATTAGATTAGATTAGCTAGTTCTGCATTATATAAATTTTTTTTTGTTTTTTTTTCTTTCTTTTTTCTGTT
Source organism: Hypanus sabinus (assembly GCF_030144855.1). Lineage (NCBI taxonomy): Eukaryota > Metazoa > Chordata > Chondrichthyes > Myliobatiformes > Dasyatidae > Hypanus > Hypanus sabinus. The sequence goes on from NW_026778945.1 coordinate 58,893, forward strand.
TTTTTTTATATTATACATTATGAAATATTTAGATTTACTATGTCCATACATATATCTTATGGCTTATATCTTGGTAAACTCATTTATATTGTAACTATTATGTATGTTTTTTTTCATATGTAATGGAATGCGTATGTTGGTAATTTCTTTATCAATATATCATCTGTATTCTGTCCATATTACTAATATTAATAAAAAGATTTAGAAAGAAAGAAAAGACTTCTCACATTATCCACGGTTGTGTCCGCTTGCCTTTAGAATATTTCTTCCTCTTTCAGTTATGCATATGCTACGCCTTCTGAATTGCTTCCAGAATTTCGAGCCATTGTTGGTTCAGCTGTCATCCGTGCCAGTGTTCTTTTCCAATCAATTTTGGCCAACATCTCTCTCATGCCTCTGTAATTCCGTTTGCTCCAGTGTAATACTGACAGACTGTCTTTAGCTTCTACTTCTGAAATATCTATTCGAATTCTATCCACCTTTTACATTGTTGGCATGTATTTTCATTGACCTTTTGTAATTTGTAGACCTCAACCATACTACTTCTTGGGGTTCTATATATAACACTTTTTGCCCTTGTAATTCCTTCGCTCTACCCGCCACGATTCAGCACCTTCTTAGCTAATGTCATCTCTTTTTTGTGATTTGATTACATTTTTTTATCAATAGCACCACCCCAGCCCCTTTGCCTATACTTTTGGTACAATGTCATTGGTACAATGTCATTGGTACTGTTGGACGTGAAGCTCCCAGCTGTAAGTTTCTTAGCGAGTAGTGATTTCGTGACACACATAACTTCATGCTTGTTAATGCGTTACACTGCCTCAAGCTCAACTACCTTATTGTTTAAACAAAGCACTTTCACTCTTGCATTCACTGTTTTGGACTTTCTGCACCTTTTACATTGCAACTTATCACGTTGCCTGCAATTTTGCCCTATCATCCGTCTCTCCTTGCTGGAAGTGTCACTGTACACTGTCTTTCTTTATAAACCAACTACCTCACCTCAGTACTATCACTCTTGTTCTCATCCACTGCCAAATTAGTTAACTTAACATTAAAAACTAATTAAATTTCCTTTGTCAGCTTAAGAGTCATAAAGGGCTGCGCCAACTCTTACAAAATATGCTTATTTGATCGTGAGAATGAAGTTAAAAACAAGCATCTTAAATCTTCTGTCATAGAGAAGGAATGTCTGAGGCTCTCCTTTGAAAGCGTGGACAAAAACTTTTAAAAATCGATATAGTTTGTTGTGATTTTCTCCATGAACGATTTCAATTACACTGTTGTACAATATCTAGAAATGGCTCACGTGAATTGTTTGTTCACTGGGCTGTCTCTGATGTGACTAATGTTCTGCTAAGATTAGTCAGGGCATTACACTGTCCCCTCCTTGATAAACGCCACTCAAAGCAGACTCCAGTAGTTTTCGGTCGTAGGAACAGAAAAACTGAGCGTCGCCTCACACGGAAAATGGACTTTCCAGCAATTTAATACATAAAGAGCGTTTATTATCCTGTACTGACTGCGATTGGTGTCCCCAGTAAGTAACTGGGGTCTATGTGCAATTTCTTCCTGCACTATCTACTGCACGACATGATATTCGCCGTAAAATGCATTGCAATAAGTGTTTTGTTTGACGGGAAATTTCGGTCTAATCAGGTTTGAAGTATATCCTTTTTTCACTCAGGACGTACAGCTATTTTTGTCAACTACAATAACTGATCTTACTCCAACGTTTTACGTTCCCCGACCTTCCATAGCATTTTATCCTTCTAAGTCTCAGCCTACTCCTATCAATCTGTGTTCTACCCCCGGGACCATCGTACTATTACACCATCATGTGACAAATGAAAACTCTTTGTCGGAATATATTTTCCATTGCAGCAATAACCAAAGAAAATATAACAGTCCAGTTTCCCCTTTTGGATTTTTTTCTGGTCTGAATTTTAATCCTGCATTTTCCTAGATTAACTTGTGTTACATCGAGGGAAACTGTCTAGCGAGGACTGCTATATTCCCAGTATGAATGTTCCGTTCAGTTTCATCTGCTACGATGCTGGAGTTGTCAGAGACTGCTGCATCGGTCAGCAATCCGCTGTGAAAGATGCCCTGGACAGCGGAATCCCAATTACACACCGCTGGAATTTTGCCGACTCAGCTGTTTCTCCGATACCCACTTGGCTTTAACCATGAGTGCAAACCGAGACAAACTGTGTAAACACTTCGTGGGTCGCAGCCAGTTTAAACCGGGATGGATTTAGAAAGATGGTTTCCCTTCTGTCTGTAAACAATTCTTAGTATGCAAATTAAGTAAAATGCATCTGATTTTGTGCTCTCGAAACTAACTCTTAAGTTCTTCCTCGTAGTTAATTTAGAGGCGATTGTGATCCTGTGTCGTGGAAAATGCGGACTCTCCAAATGCATCACCCGTTACCTGCTGGCGATGGCAACAGCTGATTTAATGGGTGTTATCATTGGCGTGATAATCGAGCGGATCAATAATATTTATCTTTTTGCCAGCATTTTTCTCATCACTCCGACTTGCGCTGTGACACTTGTGCTTCGGCTCGCAGTCATGGACTGTTCTGTCTGGCTGACGGTGGTTTTCATGTTTGATCGATGTATTGCAATTTGTACTCAAAAGCTGCGGGAACGATTTTGCACCGTGAGGACAGCCACTATAATGGTAGCGATTGTAGGCACACGGAGTTGTTTAAGGTGTGTTCCGTTTTACTTTTCAGTAGAACCTTTCGCGATTCTTAACAACGTTCCACAGCGCTGTATTGTCAGACCAGATTACTTTACTTCGCCAGTGTGGAAAGCTTACTAGCTGTTTTATTGCATCATTACACCTTTATTGCCAATTGGTTTAATTCTATTCCTCAATGTGTTAATAGTCCGAAATATTATAGCGGCAAACAGAGTCCGCCGAGGACTCCGGGACAGCGATGACAATAAGAAGGATTCCGAGGTGGAGAACCGGAGAAAGTCAGTGATTTTGCTGTTCGCTCTATCAGCCAATTTCATTTTATTGTGGATCACTTTTATAGTCTCCATTATGATCTGGCAGGGACAAAATTACTTTTATACAGACAGATATGCTAATTCTCCGTCGTTTATCCTGCAAGAGTTTGGGTTCATGCTGCAATTTCTCTGCACCTGCACCAACACGTGTTTCTACACACTGTCCCAGAGGAAATTCAGGGAAGAGATGATGACAGCAGTGAAACAGTTGGTCATATTGATTGGACGACTTTGTAGGTAAAACGTAAGTTCCATTGAATGTGTTGTTATGAGGTCACATACATGTTCCACAATCGCCAGCAGATCCGATAACTCTATCGATGATCTGCCTAGGCAGCTGCCTGTGCCTTAAAAGCCCGTTTTTCCAACAAGAGCAGCAATCTTAATTTCCTCGAATGCGCCAACGAAGAAAGTTTTGCTGATATGATATTTGCATCGACAGAAGTACATTTAACTTTTTGGATTAAAACCGGATTCTTGGCCAACGAACAAGGTGATGCTGGTGTGATTGTTACATTGGTGGAATTATATACTAATTGACTGACTATCCATCCACTGAACACACGCTTGTGCCCTCTGAGAGTCCGGATATAAGAATTGGATCCCCGTTCCAGGTTCAAGAACTCTGGAAACACACTTCCCCTGATGACGGGAAATATGGCACAGAAAACTTTTGAATCCGTGGACTGACACGTAAATTGACTTACCCTGCTGTCTGAATGTCTCAGAAATGCAACCTCGACGTCACGCTCAAAATGGAGCATCGCTTTATATTTCGGGTGATCCAATGATTCACCTGATCGGTATGGTTTCATTCTACGAAGGTTTGCCCGTACAAAGACAAGCTACATGTCCAAGATCATGAAGAAGAGAACATGTGCAGATGCTGGAAATCCAATCAACGTACTCAAAATGCTGGAGGACCACAGCAGGCCAGGCAGAATCTATGAAAAGGGCCCAAAACTACGACTGCACTCTTTTCAATGATACTGCTTGTCCTACTAAGTTCCTTCAGCTTAGCGTGTGTGTGTTGTCAAAAATCACGCAACCGTCCAGTTTATGCACATGTTTTCGAGAGCTTAAGAATGTTCATAATGAATCAGGGTCCCTTCACAGTGTCAATGTGTTCAAGTACTTTCCCTGACAGAATGTCTGCAGTTTATTGCCTTGATTAAAGATATCTTGGCAGTGAAAACAGTTTTTTTTTGGTTTAATTATCAATACGTGATGCTGTTTGCTTCTTGAAACACGTTAATCTTAGTAGTTTTGTGAGTCCGTTATGAAGTAGGAAATCTTGGCGAATATACCGGACGACTTATTTTCTTTTGAAGACGTATTACTTGGCTGTTTTTTGCTAATTGCTTGATTGTGAATTGTATGTCTTTTAAATTCTTATCCAATCATTTCATTGCCTTCCCAAACTGTTTTACTGAGATCAAAGAATAAACTATATCATTCATTTATTGTGTGGACAATCCTCATATTGAGCCCATCTGCCTTTGATAGCGTTTATCTAATACCCCTTAGCATCGCTAATACTCCATTTTTCCAAATACCGACTGACTTACTGAGTTACACCGCTGGCGTAGCAATGAGGTCCTCCATCTCGCTCTGTCCATAACGTAGTACAAATATTTAGAAGAATTCTTAATTGCTGCTTCCATAATATCGTCACGGTTAACCAGTCACTGTTAAACATATTAATCAATCACGGTTGTTACCTGTAAGCTGAACTCGGGACCGGTGGACTATGCTTAATCTGGCCTCTACCTTTGACCGTATGGGTGACCTTATCAAGTGTCAAAGCACAATGTTCTGAATCAAGCCAACAAAACACTGCGGATCATTGAGGCACGCAAGCCTCCAACCCCTCCGAACAGGTTAAAGGATTTTGCCATAACGTTAGATGTACAATAGTTTGGCACCTCGTTCTCTCTTACATTCTCTCAGACGTCTAATTACCTACTTTATGCTACATAAACGCAACACTGTTAGACTGTAATTGTCACTCACCAATCCTCTCGCCACTTTATGTCCCTTAGGCTCATATGATTTGATGTTTAAGTTGTTCCTTTTATTCCCTAAGTACTGCTTTCAGTGTCTCCTCAATAATAAAAAAATATTTAATTTGTCATTTGGACCTACACTCCTTCGACTTATGCAATAGAAACTGCATCGGTACATTCTTCCAATAGCTCTCGGATGGTAGTCATTACCACGGGCTCGATCTGACCCCTCGCAATCAAAATACTTTCATTTCTGTGTAGCTGTTAAAAACTAGATGTTGGGAGCTAGATTCTGCTTAAATTCATTTTGCATAGAAAAAACTTACCCTCTTGTCATAACTTCCAATATTTCCACTGCAGTCCTCACTTTTAGCTCAACCCGAATGGCCAGTATAAATGTATTCTGAATGGATGCCTCAGTCACCACCAGCATTTTCATGGCGAGCTACATGAAGCAACTTGTCACATAACAGACCAATGGCCTTTTAGTGCACTATATCCATGGCATTCCTGTTACAAGTAACCGTCTAAATTCTGCTGGCGGAATCTGCCTCACAGCCCAACAAGGAATGATTCCTCTGGTGATTAGTTTTCGCTCGCTTTTCGCTTCTCCCATGAGACAGACTGTGCAGCATCCTTCGGTATCACCCTGGCCGGTTCAAGAACTGTCATTACTGTATGATCTTCGGGATCAATACCACCATAGATACCGTCAGATACCTCAACTCCGTAGAGATTCGTTAATCTACGGACTCATCCTCAAAGCTCCATAGCACCGTAGCCTGATGTTGAGGGATAAAAAATGTACTGTACCTGAAACTGGTAGTGTGAGTCATGTACTTCCTATACCTAGCTCCGGATGGCAGCAGAGAAAAGAAGGTGATGGGCGTTCGCAGGTGATAGATACTGCCCATTAGTGATAAGAGGCCATGATAGACTGAGTCGTATCGAATACTTTTTGAAGGGCATTGGCGGTTTCTTTCCGCGTTGTGATACATTCAGTCAATATACTCTCCACTATAAATCTCTAGAATCTCTGGAAACTCTTCGGGAAGAAGAGACGTCACGGTGCTTTCTTCGTAATTGCACTTACGTGCTGGGCCCAGGACAGGCACTGAGAAACAGTAACAGCAAGAAATGTACAGTTGCTGATCCTCTCTATCTCTGATGGTGTTGGCAGCAAAATTTAATAGGGCATTGGCGTTGCGCCTTGACGCACATTCACACTTGTAACGGGAATATAGCATTACGATTAACTATACAGCCGTGTGATGCACTTGAACTGATGATGATCGCGGTGGAGATACCGTTACAAATCCGAACTGATTGGATTCGATCCAACTGCATCTGTGTTCATGGTAAGAGGAGGAAGAGACCGGGATTTTTCACTTTTATAAGGCAAAAGCTCTTTAGAACGTGATGTACTAGCAGAATTGGGCCATTTGAACCATCTAGTTTCCAACGCCATTTCGTCATGGCTAGTCCATTTAGCCTCTCACCTACAAACTCCTGCCTTCTCGCTATATCTCTTCATGCCCTGATCAATGAAGAATCTATCAACCGCTGCCTTAAATATACGTAAGGACCTGGCCTCCACAGCCGCCTGTGACAACAAATTCCACAAATTTCGGTGTCTAGCTAACAAAATTCCCATTCCTCTACAAGGATGCACTTCTATGCTAGACTCTCCTAACGTAGGTAACATTCTCTCCAGATCCACTCTTTCGAGTCATTTCAGCCTTACGTAGACTTCAATGTGGTCGCCGCTCATTCTTCGGAATTCCACTCTATCCAAGCACAGAACTGTCAAATGCTCTTCATATGACAAGCCATTCAATCTTGGAATCATTTTCGTGAACTTCCTTTAGGCCATCCGCAATGTCAGTATATCCTTTATAAGACAAGGAGCTCAGAATCTGGAGCTCCCTCATCCTTTCTCTGCAGACATCTAGTAATTTCTCCTAGATCCCCATGCCACTGCACTGCCCTCATAATGGCTTCTTTGCCTCTATGTTGCAACCAGTGAGCGAGAGATTCATTGCCCTCCTGATCATCATTAGGTCGCCAATCTCCAATTTTCCCAAGTGGGACCTGCACTGTATCCTTCAACGCGGCCCAGGAACTACCATAGGCACACTTCAGGAGGGTTTGCAAAACACCCGGGAGAGGTTTATAAATCTCACACATTTGTTCCAGCCAATTAAGAAATGCAGCGGGTCTTTTTACTAGGTGAAGTGCCTCCGCTACCATGGCCCGCGCCTCTGCAGTGGTCCCTTCGTTCCTTCATCTTCAGTTCGGTAGCTAGCCTTTCTTACTTTTCAGTTCCCCCTTTCTGCTAGGACCTTTACTGTCCGCCCCCCTTTCAGCTGGGACGCCAGTGCCTTTCCTAAGTCCCCTCTTTCCGCTCTGGTTCTTTTTTCTTTTGAATCCTGCTCAGTTGCTGGTTTCACTAATTGCCTTCTAACTTGAAGGACGGTGGAGCACTATGAGGAACCCATCCTTGTCGCCAGATTGTTGCGGAAAAGGTATTACCCGAACACGAAGTGAGATCGCATTTTAAGTCTTTATTATGAAATGATACATATCATAGAGAGCTCAATCTCTTAAAGCAAAGTTCTCGAGACTCTCCCCGAGTACACTGGCTTTTCTCATTGTATAGACATAGTGTATGTTATCAAAAGCTTCCAAGCATGTTTGTGAAATGCAACATGCAAACAGATAATTCCTTTGCTCAATAATCATGTCTTAGCACAGTAAAAAAAAATATACATAATCAGGTTACTGTTTTCTTTATCTATTCTAAGCTACTTCTGCCTACAACCTTGAAGACAGGACAATTACACTATTCAGCTATTTATAAAAAAACAGAACATCGCATGATTATGCTTTGATTACTCCTTCTCAAGCTAGTTAGTCTTTTACAGCAGTCCTGCAGGAGCCGTTTAAGGCTGCTGTGAAAAAAAAAACTCATTAACCCCTTAGTATCTAGCCAGTAACAAAATTTCTTCCACATTCAGTAACCGACAGCGGTGTTGTCAGCAAACTTGAATAGGGCATTGGTGCTGCGCCCTGACGCACGGTCACACATTTAACGCGAATATAGCATGAGGACTAACTATACAGCTGTGTGATGTACTTGTACTGATGAAGATCGCGGTGGAAATACATTTGCAAATCCGAACTGATTGTGTTCGATCCAACTGCACCTGTGTTCATGGTAAGAGGAGGAAGAGAACGGGACTTTTCACTTTTATAAGGCTAAAGCTCTTTAGAACGTGATACATCAGCTGAATTAGGCCATTTGGTCCATCTAGTTTCCAACGCTATTTCGTCATGGCTGATCCATTTAGCCTGTCACCTACAATCTCCTGCCTTCTTGCAATATTTCTTCATGCCCTGATCAATGAAGAATCTATCAACCGCTGCCTTAAATATACATAAGGACCTGGCCTCCACAGCCGCCTGTGACAACAAATTTCACAAATTTCGGTGTCTTCCTAAGGAAATTCCTATTCCTCTACAAGGAAGCACTTCTATGCTAGACCCTCCCAACGTAGGTAACTTTCTCTCCAGATCCACTCTTTCGAGTTATTTCAACCCTACCAAGTTTTCAATGTGGTCGCCCCTCATTCTTCGGAATTCCACTCAATCCAAGCACAGAACCGTCAAATGCTCTTCATACGACAAGCCATTCAAACCTGGAATCATTTTCGTGAACTTCCTTTAGCCCCTCTGCAATGTCAGTATATCCTTTATAACAAGGTGCTCAAACCAGCTCACAATCCTCCAAGCGAGTCCTAACCAGTGCTTTATGAAGCCTCAACGTGACGTCCTTATGATTATGTTCTGATTCTCTTGAAGTGAATGCTAACATCCCATATGCCTTCCTGAACACCCCCACAACCTGCAAATTATCAGTTTGAGAAACCTGTACAAGGACCTCCAAGTCCTTTTACGTATCCCCTTTTTGATTTTTTCTCCAATTTAGTAAATAGTACATTCTTTTATTTCTTACAACAAAGTGCATGACTATACACTAACCAACACTCTACTGCATCCAGTAATTTTTTGATGACCGCAAACTTTGAAACAAAGCCATCAATTCTGTCACCCAAGTCATTGACATGTAACGTAAAAAGAAGCCAGCATAACACTGACACATGTGGAACACCCTTAGGCAACGGCAGCCAAACATAGTAGGCTCCCTTTATTCCCTCTCTTCTCTGCTTTATCTATGCTGGCATCTTTCCAAGAATGCCATCACTCTTAGCTTACAAGCAGAGTCGTGTGTGACACCTTGCCAGAGGACTTCTGAAAATCGAGGTACACAACATCTTTGTCTATCCGGCCTGTTGTTTCTCCGAAAAGTTCCAACAGATGTCTCAGGCATTATTTTTCCTTCAAGTATCCTGAAACTACATCGTTAACAATCGATTTCAATATCTTCCCAACTACTGAGGCCAGACTAGATGTCCCATAATTTCCATTCTTCCGCCTCTTTCTGTCTTTTTTAAGATGGAGAAATATTTTCATTTTTCTATTCTACTGGAACCATTCCAGAATCGAGCGATTTTTGAAAGATCTCCCAGAGTAATTCACGGAGGAGATGAAGAAAGTCGTGAAACATCTGATCACATTGAGTGGAGTTTTATGCTTTCTTATGAGGTCACATAAATTATCGCAATCATCAGAAGGTCTAACAAGTATACCATTAAACTGTGAGCGAGGTGCATGAAAGTTAGAAGCCCGTTTATCCAAGAAGCGCAGCTAACATAATTTGCTCAAGTGTCCCAAGTAATAAAGAGTTGCAGATGTGAGTTTTATAGCATGACTATATCGGGAACTGGCACTGCTGAAGAAGGAGACATTCCCCTTCTGATAAATTGAGAGTAATTCTTGGGATCGTGATAACGTCATTTTTAAACGCACCAATGTTTATATTTGTTACGATGAGATCGCCCTGCATTTCTCCCACCATAATTCACTTTCCATTGCAAAGCCTTGGTGGGTCCAAGTTCCTCGTTGAAATGATGGAAGATCACCTCTTCAATTCCACTTTATGTGGTGGCAATTCAGAGAGTTCGACCGAATCAAGGAATTCTTCTCCTTCACTTACGGCATTGAAGGAATAGTATTCATTCATGATTCCAGGGAACCGTCTAATGCATGTGAATTGATTTTTCGCATCATTTCATTGAGATGAACCAAGTTATAGTCCCTCAAGAACAGTTCTGCAGGATTTTCGAATGTCTGGCAGATGAAATCAATGCATTCTTCCATAGTTTTTGCTGCAGAATCATATCTTCAGGTAATTCGGTTTCATCGTTTTTCATTTTTCTCAATCTTGTCTTCTCCAACATCCAATAAGCGTTCAGAATATCGTCCTTCTCCCTTGCTCAATCGCATGCTTCTCTTCAACTAAAACCTGATGACGATTCTTCATAAGTAAGATTTTTTTATGCATGAATTCTCCACATGAACATCATTTCCGCGTTTTGACAACTGCGAGAAGCTGACGGATATCACCTCACAAATGGTTAAAATACCCCCGAAAGGCCTCATTCTTGCTGCATACATCACAAAGAGTCCGGTGAATGACTTCAAAGCTGTCCCTCCTAATCATGGGGCATTCATCCAAGACAATAAGCTTCGGATTTTGGAGTAAAATTGCGGAATTGGTGTTTTTACCGATGTTACAAAGGGTATCTGCATTGACTTTGAGGGGTATTTTGAATCTTGAATGGGCTGTCCTACCACCAAGTATCAATGTTGCTGCAATACCTGATGATGCTACAGCAATAGCAACACCTCCATCTCCCCTAACCTTAGCGAGGGTCAAGTTGGTGATAAATGTCTTGCCCGTTGCTCCTGGTGCATCAGTTAAAATCATTGAAGACAGATTCCGTTCCACGCAGTCGCAAACATATTCATATACTTTTCTTTCCTCATTATTGAATAGTAGCTCCTTCTGCGAATCAAATTCAAGCTGTGCGTTTCTGTCGCATTGCGGCTCACGCAATAATTCCAAATTGCCAGCACTTTGAGTAATTCTATCATTTCTTTGTGTTGGCAAGTTATATTCTTCAACTGGAACGCGGACGTCATGGACCGGACCATAACAGTGGCACGTCATGCCTTGACTAATCAAGAATCTATCAACCTCGTCCTTTCATATGCCTAAGTATTTGGCCTGTTGCAACGAATTCGACAAATTCCACTCTATGACTAAGTAATTATTATTGAAGATTAACAAAAAAGGATACATTAAGTCAGTGTGTTATTATGTACAATAAAGAATTAAATTAGCAAATAACTGTTTAACACAGCTAAACAATATATCAATAATAAGAAGAAAAATAATGTTGAGAATATTTTAAGCACTGTGTCAATAATAAGAAGAAAAAATAAAGTGTTAAGAATAGTTTTTGAAAGAAGAAGGATAAAAAAGGACACTAGCAACTGAACAAAAAAAAATTAAAAAAAAAACATTGGGAGCACAACCCCGGAGCTATACATCATACAAGCTTCCATTAAAAAAACACATCAATCCACCAACCAATTCCGTTTAAAGAAAAATCGGAAGGAAACCATATTAATTAACTGAAATCAGATGATAGTAGCGTGCGAATGAACCCCACCTATTCTCAAAATCAAATCGAGGATCAAAAGTTCGACTTCTGATTTTCGCTGATTTTCTAAGACATAACATCACCTGAGAAAACCATTGTATCAAAGTAGGAGCAGAAACATCTTTCTATTTCAAAAAAATAGCCTTTCTGGCCAATCATGTAACAAATGCAATTACATGTTGGTCTGATGGAGAAATACCATGAATATATTGAGAGATTATACCCTAAAAAATGTCAATTTATTGGGTTGTAAATTAATTTTTAAAACTTAAAATTAACATTAAACTTAAATTTCAGTACAGAACACGACTAAAGCATATGTGTCAATGTGGCTGACTCGGATTTACATCCGTCACGCTAACTATCAGCATTAGGAAACACTTCAGACAGTCTCTCCTTCGTCAAATAGTAACGATGTGCAATTGCAAATTGAATTAAAGAGTGACTGGAACAAATCGAAGAAGAGTTAACCAACTTCAAAATCCACAACCAGTCTTCTGTTATCAGGGTGATGTTAAGTCTCTCCCAATTTTGCTTAATCTTAAGTGAAGGGTAGTTGTGCTTTTGTAACAATAAACTATAAATTTCCCCAATAAAATCCTTAACCAAAGGATCCATTTTTGAAATGATATCGAACAGGTCAGAATCCTGCATATATGGAAAATTACTTAAGTGTTTCTATAACAAGTGTCTGACCTGAAGATATTGCAGGAAATCTCAATACGAGAGACAGTATTTAGTTAATAATTTCTCAAAAGTCATCAATCGCGCATCTTGGAACAGATGCGTGAAGGAATAAACTCCTTTATTCCTCCACAGAAGAAAGGTAGAATCACTTAATGGTTTAAATAAATAATTTCGATACATTAAACTAAAAAGTTTAAATTGCTTGAGATTCAAAAAATTACGAATCTGGAACCAAATTCGTAATGACTGCTTAATCGCAGGATATAAATGTAAATTAGTCATTTTGGCCAGTTGTACAGGTACAGAAGCTCCTAATAATGAGGTTAAGTGAAATTGTTTCACAGCATTCAATTCTAAATCAGCCCCAGGTGGTCGTTCATTTCTATCAGCCCAATAAAACCAAAAACACATATAACGTATATTAACAGCACAATAATACATTCTTAAATAAGGAAAAACAAGACCTCCCTCTTTTTAAAAAAATTTTGTAAATTATATTTACCAATTCTTTGTGTTTTATTATTCCAAACAAAAGATGAAATAATAGAGTCAACCTTATTGGAAATACTCTTAGTTAATAAAATAGGGATATTTTGATATACGTATAAAAATTTCGGTAAAATCGTCGTTTTAAGGGCATGAATTCGGCCTGCTAACGGAATCTTAAATGTATTCCATCTATTAAATAATTGCTTCATAAAATCCACTAAAGGAACCAAATTAGCTTTATAAAGGTCTTTATGGTTTTTAGTAATAATAATAGCTAAATATTTAAATGAGTCCGTAACTCGAAAAGGAAAGTCAACATATATAGAAGCAGAATAGTTTAATACACTTTTATGAAAGTTTAAATTATATCCCGAGAACTTTCCAAAATCTTTTAATAGTTTCAAGAAACTAGGAATTGAATCTTCAGGATTCGAAATGTAAACTAGAGATCGTCAGCATAAAGGGAGATCTTTATGAGAATTCCATGAGTATTGCTATGATCAACATTGAATATAGAATTGAGACCGGTTTTTTATAACAAATAAAACATTTACTAAACGGTGCTAAAAGAAAAAAAAAACCAAAAGTAAACAATCGACTAACATAACCGGAAGTCAGCTGTGATACGGCAGCTCGAACAGTTCTTAAAGTGAGAAATGAGAACACAGTTCTTGAAAGTAGTATTGCAAAATGTCCAAAATGATTTACAATCAGTTAGAAGAGACTTTCCTTGAAGTAATTAAATCCTCTTTCGCGACGTCACTGCTGATCCCAGCCGAAGTATACTTTCTCCGAAGGATTTACGATGAAGAAAATAAAACGGCTTAAAAGCACTGACCTTTCCTTGGCTAAACTCTGCGTCCAGCTCCGTCTGTTTTCACAATGCAGAAACTATCTCGGACACAAGTTACTAACTCCTCGTATGAAGATTAAATAAAGGTCGAACCTATTTTACTGCCGTCGTCAACTTTCTTCGATCCTCCACCTTCCCGAGCTTCGATAAATCTTCACTCTCCGACTGGACTTCACTGGCAGTATTGTAAAAAAATCTGCCGGCAATAATCTTTGAGACTTATGGCAGAAAGTAAAACTCCACTTTAAATCAGAACTGTGTCATACCATCGAATATGCAGCAGAACAGAGTCAGTGAACAAATTCAACCACGAACTGTCCCGCGTCACAGGGAGGGGTTCTTCTTTTATACCCTGTTGAAAAAAAACCTATCACATGACCTCCAACTGGCGGGAAAATTACGTCACTTCACCATCACAAAACCTTTACATCATTGTCATGTGACCGGCACAAGATACCCACGGGTACGTAACAATATCTTCAGCTTCAAGAAGTGCAATAGCCAAAGGTTCCAGTACCAATTTAAATAGCAAAGGGCTTAACAGACATCCTTATCTCGTATCCTGTGAAAGACGCAAAAAGGAGATCTGCAATTATTAGTAATAACAGTAGCAATAGGGCTTTTATATATCATTCTAATCCACTGGTTAAAATTAATAACAAAGCCGAATTTCGCTAAAACATTAATTGTAGGTAGAAAATTCCCCAGCCTATTAGCCATTATTTTTGAAAGAATTTTAGCATCTGCATTTAATAATGAAATAGGTCTATATGAAGCACAGTCAGTGGAGTCTTTATATTTCTTAACAATTAAGGAAATAGAAGCTTCATAAAATGTGGGAGGTATCACTCCTATCAAAAAAGAATCTTTAAGCATTTCCAACATATACAAAAAGAGCGTTTTCAAAATTTTATTAAATCCTATAGAATAACCATCCAGTCCAGGAGCGTCACCAGATGGCATTGAAAAAATAGCTTTCTGACTTTAGCTTTCAGTAATAGGAGCATCAAGAGTTTGTTGATCTTCAACAGAAATTCTAAGATAGCATTTGCTTCTTCAACGACTCTGTCTGCAAATTAACAGTTGGGGGAATGGGGTGTGTCCGCGCAAGGACTCCCATGATTGAATAGCGGAGCAGTCTCGATGGGCCAGATGCCTAATTCTGCTGTTATTTCTCATGGTCTTATTATTTATCTAGCAAGGTTCATAACCATACGCCTCCTGACAGTGTATTCTATCTGCCACTTCTTTGCCCATTCTCTCCGTCTATCTAAGTCCTTCTGTAGCTTCTCTACTTTTTCGAAACTACCTGCCCTTCACCTACTTTTCTACTTTTCTATCGTCTGCGAAAGGGCCATCAAATCCGTCTGAAATATAATGAAAAAGATCCATGTGGAACACGAGTTAGCCAAGTAGAAAAGGCTCACTTTATTCTTACTCTTTGCCTTCTGTCACTGCTTTACCCATAATAGTGCCCTTCTGATAAAGGTATGGGCTCTTAACTTGTTAAGCAGCATCATGTGCAGCACTTTCTAGAATGCCTTTAAAAAACCCAAGTACAAAACACTCTCTAATTCTCCTTTGTGTATCCGGCTTGTTATGTCTTCAAAGCATTCCAGCTGATTTCTCAGTCATGATTTTCCCTTGCGGAATCCATGCTGACGATAACCTAATTCATCATTGGACCACAAATATCCCAAACACACATTCTTAACAATCGACTCCAACATCTTCCCAACAGCTGATGTCAGACTTTCTGCCCTGTGAATTCCATTCATCAGCCGCTCTCCCTTCTTGGAAAGTGAAATGAAATTATCCATTTCCTATTCTACCAAAGCCATTTCTACATCTCGTGATTCTTGAAAAATCATCGCGAATGCATACACAATCGCTTCAGTCCCCTCTTTCAGAACCCTGGTCTATACACCTTCTGGTCAAAGTGACGTATCTACCTTCAGACCTTTATGTATCCCAAGAACATTCTCCCGATTAATTACAACTTCATATATTTCTGATCCTTGGCACTTTGGATCTTCCCGTACGTTTCTAGTGTCTTCCACAGTGAAGACTTTCAAACTACTGCTACAGTTCGTCCGACATTTCGTTGTCTCCCAGCACTACTTCCCTAGCATCCTTTTCCAGTAGTCTGATATACGATCTCGCTTCTCATGGAAACTTTATATATCTGAAGGAACATATGGTATCCGCTTTAATCATACTGGCTTGCGCACGGATTAAATCTTTTCTGTCTTAATGACTTTTTATTCGTCGTACGACGGTTTTACTACAATAGACAATAATCAATCGACAATAGGTGCAGAAGTAGACCATTCGGCCCTTCGAGCCTGCACCGCCATTTTGAGATCATGACTGGTCATCTACTATCAATACCCGGTTCCTGCCTTGTCCCCATATCCCTTGATTCCCATATCCATAAGATACCTATCTAGCTCCTTCTTGAAAGTATCCAGAGAATTGGCCTCCACTGCCTTCCGAGGCAGTGCATTCCAGACCCCCACAACTCTCTGGGAGAAGAAGTTTTTCCTTAACTCTGTCCTAAATGACCTACCCCTTATTCTCAAACCATGCCCTCTCCTAGCATCTGGAACATATTTCCTGCCTCTTACTTGTCCAATCCCTTAATAATCGTATTTGTTGCAATCAGATCCCCTCTTAATCTCCTTAATTCCAGCGTGTACAAGCCCAGTCTCTCTAACCTCTCTGCATAAGACAGTCCTGACATCCTAGGAATTAACCTTCCCAATCCGCTAACGTCCCAAGAATATTTACTCTAATATATGCCCTTCTGCCGTTTATGCTGGCATTGACTTGTTATCCGCGATTGGACCAGCTTGCTATGAGAATATGTCTTCCATTCTCGGGGTGTATTTATCTTGTGTCTTCAGAATTGCTTCCAGAGTTTCCAGCCATTCCTTCTCTGCCTTCATTTCTTCCATCTCCTGGCCAACTCCCTTCTCATGCCTTTGTAATTCAATTTACTGCAGTGTAATACTGGCAAACCTAACTTTTGCTTAACCTCAAACTTTAGAGTGAATACTAGCATATTATGATCACTTTCGCCGAAGGGTTCTTTTACCTTAATCTCTCTAATCAATTTTCGTTCATTACGCAACACACAATTCTGAATAGCTGGGCGTCTACAAACATGAGTTGCTCTGAAAAGCCAACTTTCAGGTATTCTGTCTCTTGGGATCCAACACCAATCTCATTTCACTAATCTACTTCCATATTGAAGACTCCCATTAGCGTTGTAACATTCCCATTTAGACGTGTATTTTCTATCTCCTGGTGTAATTTTTAGCCCTCATCCTTCCTGCTTTTTGTAGGTCTGAAAATCGGATCAGGGTCTTTTTATCCCTGTCCTTCCTGAGCTCTCCCCTCAACAATTCAGCACCTTCCGACATTACGTCACCTCTTTTTAATGATGTGATTTCATATTTTATTCTTAGCGACACGCCACCACCTTCGTCAGTCCTTTCATTGAAATGTTTATTCTGGATGTTAAGCTCCCAGGTGTAAACTTCTTGGAGTCACGATTTAGCGATGCTCACAACGTCATAACTGCCAATCTCTAACTGTACTTAAAGTTCATCTACCTTATTCCATACACTACGTGCATTCAAACATTACATCTTCCGTACTGACTACACCTATTAGATTTTGTCTGTGTGTTACATTGTAACAATCCGTTAATTGTAATTTCTCTATTATTAGTCTCTCATTGCGAGGAGCCTCACTACCCACTGCCTCTGTTTGCAAATCAAGTACCTCATGCTCAGCAACATCACTTGTTCTCATCAACTGTTAAGTTAATTTAACTCATTAAAAACAATTAAATTTCCTTTAGTATTTTAAGAGTCGTGAATGAATGCACCAACTGTCAAAAAAAATTCAGTTGAGAGTGATAATACGGTTTTAACATCTTTTTCCGATTAATTTTCCATATCAGCATCTTAAATGTTGTATAATACATAAGGAATGTCTGACAATCGCTTTTGAAAAGTTGAACGAAAGATAAAAGAAAATGTTTTTTGTTGTTGTTATTCCCTCGATGGGCGATTTCCATTGCGTTTTGACACAACGTACATAAGAATTTCAGTTAATTGTTTATTCACTGGGCTGTCTCTGATTTGACTAATAAGCTGGTAAAATGCGTTTAGGGAATGCAGTACCCTCTCCTTTATAAAAGCTTTCAAATCAATCATCAGTCATTTTCGTCAGTAGGAGAATGAGCTTTTTAACCTGATGGTCACGTCACTCGGAAAATGGAATACCCAGCAATTTACTACATTGAAATGGTTTATTATCCTTTACTAACTGCGATTGGTGTTCCCAGTAAGTAACTGGTGTATTATTGCAACTTCTTCTTGCTCTATCTGTTTCCCTGCATTATGTTCACTGTAAAATCCACGACAGATAGTCCATTATCTTATGAGGGATTTCGGTCAGATCAGGAGTTTCCTTAATACTTGTTTCTTTATCAACTGGAACGTTTCTGTCTTTTTCCGGCCGTGCCTTATTTCTCATTTCGTTTTCAACGGTAACAACCGAGTTTCCACTAATATTGATGTGGTTCCAGCAATTTAACTTGCCCGACCTTCCAAAGCAGGAAAGTCTATATCGTTTTAAGTCTGAATTGGTATCAATGTCCAAAAGTGAAACTTCATAGCAGTGAAAAGCAGACTTCACTGTCACCACATGTTCACGAGCATTCTGGATTATGCGCTAAACATAGTTGAAGTCATTGGACGGTTCAGCACAGCCACAGATCCTTCAGCCCATCTACTCCATGCTGACACCTATGAACTACCTACTCCCATCGATCCACACTGGAACCACAATTATAAAACACCATTATGGAAGAAATGAGAACTCATTTGCAATATTATTTTCGAAATACCATTTCAATTGCAACAGTAACCAAAGAAAGCATGTCTGTCCCTTTTGGACTTGTTTTTTTTTATCGTCTTAATTTTACCGCTGCCTGTTCCTGGACTCAGACGTGCTGCGTCGGAGGAAACGGTCTCTCTGGGCCCATTATATCAACACTATCCATGCTCCGTTCAGCTTTATCAGCTGAAAAGCTGGACCTAATCGAGATGGCTGGGTTGATCAGTTCTCCTCTGTTAAAGATGCCGTGGACTGCGGAATCCCATTGCCAACTGCTGGAGCTTTTCTGACACAGCTGTTACTCAGATCCTCCCTGCAGTTAAAAGCATCGTTTCCTTTCAGTATTCTTTGTATGCAAAGCAGTAAAATTAATCGCATTTTGTGCGCTTCAAACCAACTCTTATGTTTTCTTTGCAGTTAATTTAATGGCGATTGTGATCCTGCGTCGTGGAAAATGCGGACTCTCCAAATGCATCACCCGCTACCTGGTGGCGATGGCAGCAGCTGATTTACTGGGCGTTATCATTGGTGTTATATTGGAGCGGATCAATCATATTTACGTTTATGCGAGATTTCTGTTCATCAGTCCGATTTGTGCTACGTCACTTGTCTTGAGGCTCGCAGCCACGGACTGTTCTGTCTGGCTGACAGTGGCTTTCACATGTGATCGATGTATTGCAATTTGTAGCCAAAATCTGTGGAAGCGATTTTGCACCGAGAGGATGGCAACTGTAGTGGTAGCGATTGTGGGCATAGGGAGCTGTTTAAGGTGTTCTCCATTTTACTTTGCAATAGATCATTCCGCGAGTATTAATAACGTTCCATGGCTCTGTATTGGTAGCGCAGATTACCATACGTCACCAGTGT
The DNA here is from genome assembly GCF_030144855.1 of Hypanus sabinus. NCBI lineage: Eukaryota > Metazoa > Chordata > Chondrichthyes > Myliobatiformes > Dasyatidae > Hypanus > Hypanus sabinus. Next base: position 78,362 of record NW_026778945.1, read on the forward strand.
GGAAAGCTTACCAGGTGTTTAATAGTATCATTACACCTTTATTACCAATTGGATTAATTCTGTTGTTCAATATTTTAACAGTCAGACATATCATCAAGGCGAACAAAGTCCGCCATGGACTCCGGACCGGCAATGACAAAAAGAAGAATTCAGAGGTGGAGAACCAGAGAAAGTCAATATTTTGCTGTTCTCCCTATCAGCCAATTTCATTCTATTGTGGATCCCCTTTATAGTATCTTCTCTGTGCTGGCAAGCTCAAAATTACTGTTATACAGACAGATATCTTAATTCGCCATTGTTTATCCTGCAAGAGTTTGGGTTCATGTTGCAATTTCTCTGCACTTGCTCCAACACGTGTATCTACACACTGTCCCAGAGGAAATTCAGGGAAGAGCTGAAGAAAGGAGTGAAACATCGGGTTACATTGAATAGCCGACTTTGTAAATAAAAAGTGAATTGAATTGCATGTTTATTTATGGGGTCACATACATTTTCTCAAACATCAATAGAAACATAGAACACCTACAGCACAAAACAGGCTCTCCAGCCCACAAACTTGTGCTGAACAAGTCATTACCTTAGATATTACGAGGTTTTACCTATAGCCCTCTATTTTTCTAAGCTCCACGTACCTATCCAACATTCTCTTAAAAAACCCTATCGCATCTAATTCCACCAGCGTTGCCGGCATCCGATTCCACACACTCACCACTCTCTGAGTAAAAAAACTTACCCGTGACATCTCCTCTGTACCTACTCCCAGCACCTTAAACGTGTCCTCTTGTGGCAAGCGTTTCAGCCCTGGGAAAAAGCCTCTGACTATCCACATGATCAATGCCTCTATCATCTTATACAACTCTATAAAGTCACGTCTCATCCTACGTCGCTCCAAGGAGAAAAGGCCGAGTTCATCAACCTATTCTCATAAGACATGCTCCGCAATCCGGACAACATCCTTGTAAATCTCCTCTGCACCCTTTCTATGGCTTCCACATCCTTCCTGTAGTGAGGCGAACGGAACTGAGCACAGTACTCCAAGTGGGGTCTGACCAGGGTCCTACATACCTGCAACAGGTCTGATAAATTGTGATATATCTGTGCAGCCGGCTGCGTCAAGGTGAAAAGCCCATCTTTCAACAAGAGCATCAACCGTAATCTCTTGAATGGAGCCAAAGAGTACAGTTTTGATAATTGCCCCAAACTATGGTCCTATTTTCGGTGACCTTGTAAAGTGGACGTTTGTATTCCATAGTTTAATCGCCTATTTTCTTTAAATTTCCATTAAAATAATTTACGGTTTAAATTATTAATTAATCACCGAATATGTCAAGACCAAATAGGTCACTGTAATTCACACCAAGATGATTTTGGAATTTTAAGGATTATCGTTCTCACGTGAATACTACATATGGAAAGCTGTGCAAGAAATTAATGCCTGAGACCTGACGATTTGACTTCGACGAGAACAGTTAATTTCCTCCTCTCTCTCTCTCTCTCTCTCTCTCTCTCTCTCTCTCTCTCTCTCTCCCTCTCTCCTCTCTCTCTCTCTCTCTCTCTCTCTCTCTCTCTCTCTCTCTCTCTCTCTCTCTCTCTCTCCCTCTCTCTCTCTCTCTCTCTCTCTCTCTCCAGTTGTTAACTCACCTCTGTTCTTTTCTTTGTCCTTTCGCTTCTGTCTCGCATTCCAGATAGTAAACCGTCGGTCATTGGACTATGGGCGGAAAGCGAAGCACCGGCAGGAATCTTTTCTTTCAATGGACCCAAGACTCCAACGCTCAGAGTCGCAATGATGTCTCTCACATCTACACCATTACGGCGGACAATTTCTGCATCTATTTCAAAGAGCGTATGGGCGTTGACGTTCATTCGGTGTTTCTTCACACCGTGCATGTGTTTAAAGTGCTTTCCTTTCCGAGAATGTCTGCAGTACATATGCGTTAGTTATGTGTAACTGGGCAGTGAAAATGTGTTTTATTCAGTCACACGCAATGTTCTTTGCTTCAGTGCTACTCCTTCTGTGAGTCCATCATAAAGTAGGAAACGTTGGTGAAAATTATTGAAAAAAAGTTTAAACATCACACATGTAATGAACCCTTACCACGAAAAGTGTATATGTCAACCTGTTCGGTTATTTAGCACGAACACGTGCGGTCTCTTATTTGCCAGCTGGGACTCTGGGTTTACCATTTGCTATTAGGCAGGAAATGACTTTATTAATTCCAGGTTATCGCTTACTTTCTCTTCGCAAATCTGCAGAAAGTGTTCCAGGCGGCTGAAATATTTTTGTCTCACTTCACCACCTTCATTTACTTTTTATCGAGCAATATCTGTTGCTGAATTGCCAAATTCTTAAGCCTGCAATGCTACTGCTGTTTGGTAACATTTCCATTACGAAAGAGAAGAGTTTATATGGTAACGGAAAGATAACTGTAATTCGTACCGAGGTGATGCTAGAATTTAGTTAATTTGCGCTCTCTCTCTCTCTCTCTCTCTCTCTCTCTCTCTCTCTCGCTCGCTCTCTCTTTCTCTCTCACTGACGCTCTCTCTGCAGTTGTTACCTCACCTTCTGTTTTTCTTTTTGAACTTTCGCTTCTGCCTCATAATCCACTTTCTACAAACATACGGTCAGATCAGGTTTGTTTTGGGGGTTTACTATCTTTCTTTATTTCAGAAGCTTTGTCTGTAATATTATAACGAGAAACGTTCTTGAACCTCAGGTTTGACGAATCTTGGATTTTCACGTCTATCACGGTAAAATTGCATTAATGTACATAAGGTGTCTGTGAGATAATACAACGGTTATTTATGTTTCTGCACTGCCCTTGAAAGGGTCATTAACATTAGTCATATATATCTTGGCAGTGAATGGAGTGCTAAAGTTTATTTTTTTAATTATTTTATTTACATGTAATGTTATTTACAACACTTTAATGATATTCTTTCTGGGGGCCCATTATAAAGTAAGAAATCTTGGTGAAGGTCATGGAAATAAAACTGATACAACTGGAATATAATGAGATCATACCAACAGGAAAGCGTTGATGCTCAGACAGAAGTAGTTGACGAGGCCGCTCAATAATGTTCCGTATTTCAGCACGAATACGTGCAGTCTCTTACTTTCTAACTGTGACACTGCTTTTAACATTTCCTCTCATACAGCAAATAACATTAATGACTCTATCTGATTGCTCGCTTTTTCTTTGCAACTTTGTGGAAAACGTTGCAAGCGACTTTAATAGTTTTGTTTTATTCCAACACCACTTGTGCAGGTTTGTGTAGCTGGATTGTAGACCTCCCGTCAGATCGTCGGCAGGTTGTAACAGTAGGCTTCCTCACCTCTGCCTCTCTGACCCTCAACACGGGTAACCCTCAGGGCCCTGTCTTAAGGCTCCTCTCTTGTTCTCTGTATACCCATGACTGTGTCGCCACACACAGCTACAATCTGCTAATTACATTTGCTGACAACACTACACCAATTGGCCTCAAATCTCAAATAATAATGAGGCAGCCACCAGGACCATTACCGGTGTGAATAACGTCAGGAATCTCAACGCTGTACTGATTCCACGATCTACGGGCTCATTTGCAATTTCTGTGGGCTATAACTCCAGAGGATTATAGCCCACAGAACGATGGGTAATAACTATTCCTTAACTATGGGTGTACGTCCTGCAGCTCTGGTACATTCTTCATGATGGCAGCTGAGAAAGGACAGCATTTCCTGGACGGTGGAGATTTCCTGCTGCAACGTTTCGTATAGAAGTGCTCAGCGTTGGAGAGAGCTTTAACCGTGGTGGCCCAGCCCACATACAATAATTCTGGTGCACATTTGCTGATGCAGATCGTGGAGCAGATATTTTTGCCAATCAGAACTGATAGCGCTCGGTGTTAAAATACTCTTTTTCATGGTACGAAGGAAAAGGGAAGTGATATTTCACTCTTTTAAGAGAACCTCAATGTGGGATTGGAACCAGACGACACGAAGGACTGGTCGCACAGTTGGAGGGGTTATCAAGGTGTGGGGCGTTGTAGCCAAAATGTTAAAGATAGACAAATCTGAAATATGAAGCGAAAACAATATCGGCAGATGTAGTGAGGCTTGACGAAGTCTATATCGTCATTTTATGGTACATAGATCCACTAACCTTTTAACAATTTCCTTTAATTTGAAATCATCTATACTTGTCACAGCTAACCCACCTGAACGCAAAAGGGGGGTGTAACTATTCTGCATTTGGGAAAACCTTCACGATGGCATGACCGTAAGGAATAGGTGCAGAATTAGGCAATTTGTCCCACGGAGTCTGCTCCGCCCATTTCATCACGACTGATGCATTTTTCTTAGCCCCGTTCTTACCCCTATCCTTTCACACCCTGATCAATCAGGACTCTATCAACCTCTGCCTTAAATGTACATACAAAAACCTTACATATATGTACAAATATACGCTGAATTTCGACAGCGGCCTGTGGCAGCGATTTCCACAAACTCACCACTATCCGGAGAAAAGCAATTACGCCGCACTCCCGTTCTAAAAGGACTCCCAACTCTCTGATGAGTACAGGGCCAGCGACATCAAGTGCTCTTCGTAGCTCAAGTCGTTCATCCGGAAATCATTTTCGGCAGGCTACTTTGAAACCTGTAGAGTGTCAGCACACCCTTTCTGAAATACAGGACCCATATATCTAAACAATACTCAAGACGAGGCTTCCCCAGTGCGTCATAAAGCCTCGACTTGAATTCCTTGCTTTTACATTCCTGGCCCTTTGAGTTGAATGCTAACGTCCTCACAACCGACTCACCCTGCATTTTAACCGTTAGAGAATCCTGCACAAGGACTCCTAAATTCCATTGTGCCTCCGATATTTGAATTCTCTCTCCGTATATCTCTCGGACAAAAATGCATGACCACAGACTTCCCGACACTGTTCCATCTGCCACTTCTTTGCCCACTCCCCTAATGTAAGTCCTTCTGCAGCCTCATAACTTCTCAAAACTATACGCTTCTACCTATCTTCGTTCCATCTTCATAGTGCGCAACAAAGCAATTAATTATGTCAATTTGACATATATAATGTGAAAAGAAGCGGTTACAGCACAGACCACTGCGGAACAGCTCTCGTCATCAGTAGCCAAGCAGAAAAGGCTCCCTTTCTTCGCACTCTTTGCCTCCGCCAATCAGCTGCTGCTGTATCCATGCTGGAATCGACTGTAATACCATGGGCTCGTAGCTTATTAAGCTGTCTTATGTGCATCACCTTGTCAAAGGCCGTCTGAAAATCCAAGTACAAGCCATCAACCGATTCTCAGTTGCCTCTCATGCTTGTTACCTATTCAAATATTTCCAACAGACTTGTCAGGCAAGATCTTACCTTGTGGGATCAATGCTGACTATAGCCTATTTAATTATTTGCCTGCAAGTACTCTGAGATCTCATCCTTAACAATCTACTGCAACAACTTCCCAACGTCTGACGTCACAGTAACAGGCCATTTCTTCCACCGCTGCCCTATCTCCAGGACTGGAGAAACATTTGCAATTTTGCAGACTTCGGGAATGATTCCAGATTTTTTTTTCTTTAAAGATCATGACTAATGCTTCAACGAAGTCGCCAGCCATCTCTTCCAGAACCTTGTACCGTACACTATCTACTGCAGGTGACGTATCTGACTTCAGACCATTCAGTTTCATAAGAACCTTTTCCACAACAATGACAACTTCACACGCTTCTGACTGTTGACAGACTCGAACTTCCGGCATACTGCTACTTCCTTCCATAGTGATGGCTGATGGAAAATACTTATTTAATTTGTCCGACATTTCTTCTCTCCGAATATTACCTCTTTGGGATCATTTTCCAGCAATCTAATATCCAATTGTCAATCGTTAAGGATGAAGTGATGGAGAACTTGGTGACACAGGACAAATTAGTAGAAAGCCACTGTTGGTTTCCTTCATTGAAAATCCTGGCTGAGGAACCTGTTGGAATTCTTTGAGGAGATTTCAAATAGGATAGCTAAAGGGGCGTGGTGGATGTTGCATACTTGGACTTTCAGAAGGCCTGAGACAAGGTGCCATATATGAGGCTGCCTACCGAGTTAAGAGCCCATGCTCTTAGAGGAGAGTTGCTACGATGGTTACAGCATTGGCTGATTGTTAGGAGGCAGCGAAAGGGAATAAAAGGATCATTTTCTGGCTGCCAGTGACTAGTGGTGTACCACAGAAGTCGCTGATGGGACCTCTCCCTTTTACGCTGTATATAAATTATTTACATGATGGATTTAATTGCTTCGTTGGCTAGTTTACAGCTGATACGTGGCTTGATGGAAGGGCGGGTAGTGTCGAGGAAGCGGGTAGTATGCAGAAGGACGTAGATTAGGCGAATGGGCGAGAAATTACCAAATTAAATATGATGTTGGGAAATGCTTGACGGTGCACTTACGTAGCAGAAATAAATGTGCGGACTATTTTATAAACACGGAGAAAAACCAGGATTGTGAGAATCAGAGGGAATTGGGCGACCAAGTGCGGAACACGCTGTGCAGAACTTTCCGGTTGCGTTGGTGGTGAGGAAGGCAAGTGCCATGTAAGCTGTCGTTTCAAGAGGTCCAGAATACAAGAGCAAGGATGTGATTCTGAGGACTAATAAGACACTGGTGAGGCCTCAAATTCAGTACTGTGAACAGTTTTGGGGCCCTCATCTGTAGCCTCCCTCTTTCGAGGAAACTACCTGCCCTTCACCTACTTACGTATCAGCAGCAAACTTTACGAAAGAGCCATCAATTCCCTATAATGTAAACCGGTCCATGTGGAACACCAGTAAGCCAAGCTTCTTTTTATTCCTATTCTTTGCCTTCAGTCAGTCAGCCACTGCTTTAGCCATGGTAGTACCTTTCTGGTAATAGCATGTGCTCTAAACTTGTTAAGCAGCCACACGTGTAGCACTGTGTTGAATACCTTTAAAAAGTCCAAGTACACAACAGACGCCGATGCTCCTTTGTGTATCCGACCTGTTATGTCTTTAAAGCATCTGATTAGTCAAGCATGATTTTCCCACGCGAAATCCATGTTGACTACGACCAATTCATCATTTGACACCAAGTTCCTTAAAGCCACACCCGTAACAATCCACTCCAACATCTTCCCAACCTCTGGCGTCAGACTTTCTGCCCTATAAATTCCTTTCTTCTGCCTCTCCCACGTCTTGAAGAGTGGAGTGACATTTGCAATTTTCTATTCTACTAAAACCATTCCAGTATCTCGTGGTTCTTGAAATATCCTCGCTAATGCAATGACAATCTCTTCAGTCCCATTTTCAGAACCCTGGGCTGTACACCTTCTGGTCCAAGTCACGTTATCTTCTTTCAGACCTTGCAGTATTCAGGTTTGTGTGTACGCTGTGTAATGTACCACAGTGCAAACTCGCACGCAAAATTTCAGACAGTACACAATAGGCGATTAAATGGTTACAGTTTATAACTCTTTCGTTCCTATGTGGTTAGTAGAGGAACAAAATATAAAAGAAAAAAGCGACTCTTTATTAAATAGTTCGTGCACAAGAATCGTTGGAGCTCACGCCTCAGATATTCCTCCGCAAACGACCTCTGCCGAAACATCACAAACCTCCTGACCCTCGGAATCCCGTATTCGCCGTCCGGTGATCACCCAGCGCCCTCCACACCCGTCCTTCCTCTTCTCGCGCCTCGACCAAAAGTCGGCGAAAACCCCGCTACCAGACATAGAAGAGTGTATAACATTTTTCCCATTGGTTAGCCACACATTATCTGTAGTTAGAACACAAACATCGCTGCTACAGAAAAAAAAACATTACCTCAGTAGTGAACATTAGAGGGAAGCCATTCCATAAACGATATCCATGTGAAAGTGATAATACAGTTTTAGCATTTTCCCATTAATTTTCAATATAAGCATCTTAAATGTTATGTCATGTATAAGGAGTGTCTGACGATCCCTTTTGAAAGGTTGAATAAAAGATAATAGAAAATGTATGTCGTTGTAATTTCCTCTGTAAGCGATTTCCATTACGCTGTGGCACAATGTATATAAATAGCTTCCGTTAATTGTTTGTTCACTGGGCTGTCTCTGATGTGACTAATAAGCTTGTAAGATTAGTTTGGGGAATGCTATTCCCCAAATTGTTTGTCCTTTATAAAAGCTTTCAAATCAATCACCTGTAGTTTTCGCCATTAGGAGTAAGAGCTTTATAACCTGATCGTCGAGTCAGTTGAAAATGGAAAATCCAGCTATTTACTGCATAGTTAGTGTTTATTATCCTGTACTGAATGTGATTGATATCCCCAGTAAGTAACTCGACTATGTTTGCATTTTTTTCTCACTCTATCTGCTTCCCTGCCTTATATTAGCTGCAAAATCCACGACACATCTTGTGTGGTCTCATGAGGGTTTTCGGTCTGATCGGGGTTCAAACGTATGTTTCTTTCTTCTTCCGGAGGTTCCTTATGGCTGGTTTCTTTGTCAACTGTAGCAACCGAGTTAGCACTGATACTGATGTAGTTCCAGCAATTTACCTTGCCGGACCTTCCAAAGCATGAATATATATATTGTTTTAAAAGTCTGAATTGGTATCAATGTCAAAAACTGGAGCTTTATAGCAGCGAGATGAAGACTTCACCGTCACCACGACACGTTCACGACACGTCCGGTTTATGCGCGAACCATAGTTGGAGTCATAGAAAGGTTCAGCACAGCCACAGACCGTTCAGCCCATCTATCCATGCAGAACCCATATAAACTACGTACTCCCATCCACCCGTACGGGAACTATAGTTCTTTAACATCATCATGTAACAAATGAGATCTCATTTTCAATATTATTTTCTAAATATCTTTTCAATTGCAACAATAACCAGAGAAAATATGACTATCCCGTTTTCCCTGTTGGATTTTTTTTCTCTTCTTTATTTTAAAGATGCGCATTCCTAGACTCACATGTGCTACGTCAGAAGAAACATCTATTTGGGCCCATTATATTCCCACTATCAATGCTCCAGTCAACTTTACCGGCTACAAAGCAGGATCTATTCGAGATGGCTGCGTCGATCAGCATTCCTCTGTTAAATATACCGTGGACTGCGGAATCCCGGTGGCAACGGCTGGAAATTTGCCGACTCAGCTGTTACTCAGATCCTCCCTGGAATCAGAAGAATCGTTTCGCATTCAGTCATTAAAACATTCTTTGCATACAAAACCAGTAAAATTAATCGCATTTTTTGCCTTTGAAATTATCTTTTTTCTTGGTTAATTTGTCGACTATTGTGATCCTGTGTCGTGGAAAATGCGGACTCTCCAAATGCATCACCCGTTACCTGGTGGCGATGGCATCAGCTGATTTAATGGGCCTTATCAATGGCGGATCAATCATATTTACGTTTTTGCGAGATTTTTCTTCATCAGTCATATTTGTGCTACGTCAGCTCTCTTCAGGCTCGCAGCCATGGAATGTATCTGTCTGGGGTGCATTTCACATTTGATTGATATATTGCAATTTGTAGCCAAAACTGCAGAAACGATTTTGCACCAAAAGGACAGTTACAATGGTCGTGGTGATTGTGAGTATGAGGAGTTGTTTAAATGTTCTCCAATTAACTTCGTAATAGATCATTCTGCGTGTATTATGAGCGTTCCAGGGCGCTGTACTGGTAGAGTAGGTTACTTTACTTCACCAGTGTGGAAAGCTTACCAGGTGCTTAATAGTATCATTACCCCTTAATTGCCGTTTGGATTAATTCTATTATTCAATGTGTTAACAGTCAGTCATATTTTTGCAGCAAACAGAGGACTCAGGAGCAGCAATGACAATAAAAAGGATTCAGAGATGGAGAACCGGAGAAAGTCAATGATTTTGCTGTTCAGCCAATTTCACTTTATTGCGGACCCCTTTTATAGTCTCCATTATAACCTGGCAGGCTCGAATTTACTTTTATACAGACAGATGTCTGATGTTGCTGGTGTGATATTTACATTGGCAGAACTACATTTAAATCACTGGATGAATAATGGATTCTAAGATAACGAACAGGGTGATACTAGTCTGATTCTTACGTTGGTAGATGTATATACTAATCGACTGATCACCGATCCACTAAACATACGCGTATGCATTTGAGAGTCCGGATATAAGAATCCGATCTCCCTTGTACGAGGCTCAAGAAATTAGGAAACACACTATCCGCGGAAAACGGGAAATATACATTAGAAGAGAATGAATCCTTAATCTGACACGTCAATTGCCCTGTCTTATCGTCTTAACGTATCAAGAATGCAAATTCAACGTCACCCTCACAATAGAACATCGCTTTATCTTTCGGGTGATACAATGATTTATCTTATCCATATGGTTTCATTCCAGGATGTTCGCGAAGCCAGCGGCAAGCTAGACGTCCATGATCACGAAGAAGGGAAATGTGCAGATTCTGGAAATCAACACACAAATTGCTGGATGAACTCAGCAGGCCATGCTGCATCTCTGGAAAGGAATCCTGCTGTAGGTGTCTCAGCGCCAAACGAGGTCTGTACTCTTTTCAGTGATACTGCCTGGCCTGCTGATTTCCTGCAACATTCGTGCGTGTGTTGTCCAAAATCACACTGCGGTGGCGTTCAATTTTTGTTTATGTTTTTTAGAGCTTAAGGGTTTTAATAATGACTCGGTATTTCTTCGCAATGTGAAAGTGTTCAAGTACATTCCCCTACGAGAATGTGTTTTTTATCCCTCCGTGATGCCCTTTGTTTCGTGCAACAGGTTAACGTTAATCCTTCTGTGAGTCCGTTATGAAGGAGGAAATCTTGGTGAAGGTCATTGAAATAAAGTTGCAGCAATAGTCTTATAATGAAACCTCCGCAACAAGAAGGAGTTTATGTTCAGGCGGGAGTGTTTCCCCCTGCCGCTTCATACTGTTCTCTCATTTAGTACGAACTCGTACGGTCTCTCCCTTTCAAACTGGGTCTCCACATTTCCTCTCAGACTGCAGATGACTCCATGTTATTGCTTATTTTCTCTTTGCAAATTCGTGGATAACTTCGCAGGCGGTGGTAGCACTTCGGTCTCAGTTTACCAGCCTCTTTACTTTTTATCGACCAAGATCCATTGCTGAATTGCAGAATTTCTCCACCCGCCATTTCTATTCTTTCTTTCGGCAATGTTTTTGTTCTGTTATATTTAACTTAAACAAAGTAGAAATTAAAATGAAACGAAAAGCCGATAACCCAGAAGATTTATTGCAACATTTTAGATGTTTTGTCCTGTTCTTACAGCCATTACCGGACGACTGCTTTTCATTTTAATTTTATGAAAATGTAAGACGTATTACTCGGCTATTTTATGATTGTTGCTGAAATGGAATTATTGCATTGCTTTTGAAAACTGTTTTACTAAGATCAAAGAATAAATCATATCACTCATTTATTTGTGCAGAATCCTCATATTGTGCTCATCTATCTATGATGATATTTATCTCATACCCCTAGCACCGCTAATGCCCTCGCTTTTTATTAATACTGACTGATTTCCTGCGTAGCAGTGAGGTTCTCCATCTCGCTCTGTCCATAACATAGCGCACACATATCGAATAAGTCTTAATTGCTGCTTCGGTAACATTGCACAGTTGACCAATCACTGTTAACCGCATTAATCAGTCACGGTTGTCAGCCGTAAGTTGAACTCCCGAGCCATCGGGACCGGTTGACCATTCTTAGTCTGGCCTCTACCTTTGCCAACTTCTGCATGGGTAACCTCATCAAGAGTCAAGGCACAAGGTCTTGAATCAAGGCAACAAAATTCTCCGAGCCCTTGAAGCATGCAGGACTCCAAACCCTACGTTAAGTGTGAAGTCCGCTTGAAGGATTTTTTTTCCACAACATATAAAGTAGCTTGATACCTCTTTAGCTGCTTTATAAATCGATCATGTAAAATTCCTCCTCCACGATATACTCCCCTTTGATTATTACATCATCATCGTCATACAAACATCCAATTTCCTACTTTCCGCTACATTAACGCAATACTGTTAGACTATAAATAACGCTCACCCATACCCCCTTAGACAGATATAACTTTATGTATTGAAGTTTAAATGAAGACTCCAAATTCCCCAGACCTTGTCTCAAGTACCTCTTCAATAAAAGATCTTTTTGATCGTAATTTTGACCTCATTTTCTAAGCCTGCTGGAGTCAAAACTACATTCTTTCAAATGTTCGCGCATGGCGATCATTATGACATCCTCCTCAGACACCTATGGCAACAAATTCCAGAAGTTCCGTTCTCTTGCTAACGAAATTCCTTTCCATCTCCGTTCTAATACGACGGACCTCTATCTTAGACTCTCCCACCACAACTAACCACACTATCGAAGCCTTTTAACATTAGATAGATTTCAATGACGTCACCCCTCATTTTTCTGATATCTAGTGAATACAGGCCAAAGGCCAGCAAACTCTCTTCATATGAAAAGCCGTTCAATCTTGTAATCATTTTCGTGTCCTTTAAACTCTCTCCAGAGTTGGCACATTCGTTCTAAAGGGCAGGAAACGACTCACAATACTGCAAGCGAGGCCTCCCCATACTTTATTAAGTCTCAAAATTACACCCTTGCTTTTAAATGTAATTTTTCTTGAACAGAATACTGAAATCGCATTTGCTTCCCTCACCACCAAATAAGTCTGCAAATGATCAGTTTGGGGATCCTGCACAACTCCCAAGTACTTTTGTACCTCTCTAGTTTGAATTTGCTCTGCATTTAGAAACCAGACTAACCTTTTATTTCTTCTACCAAAGTGTATGACCTTACCTTTCCCGACGTCATCTGACAGATCTCTGCCCATTCTATTATTCGTTTTAAGTTATTCTGTAAGCCTCTCCACTCATTGAAGCCATCGTATCTTCCGCGAACTTTGCAACCAAGCCACCAGTTTCGTCATTGATATTTAACGTTAAAAGAAGCGAACCGACCGCAGACCGTGTAGGACATCAGTTGTTACCGGCAGCCAATCAGAAAACTCTCCCTTTATTTCAAAATTTTGTCTTGCCAATTAGCCTCTGTTTTTTCCATGCCTGTATCTTTTCTGCAATAGCATAAGTTCTTAACTTGTTAAGCAGCCTCATGTGTGGCACCTTCTAAAATGCCTTTAGAAAATCGAAGAAGACTAAGTCCATTAATACGCCTTTGTCTGTCCAGCCCGCAGTGTCTTCAAAGAATTCCAACAGATCTGTCAGGCGTGATTTTCCCATGCTAACTACTGCTTATTTCATCACGTTCCTCCATGTACCCCGAAACCACATCTTAAACAATTAATTCCAACATATTCCCAATCACTGAGATCAAACTAATTGGCCCATAATTTCCTTTCTTCTGCCTCTCGCTCTTCTTGATGAGTGAAATGATCTTTGCTCATTTTCACTACCGGTCAACGCTTCAATAATCTGCTGATTCTTGAACGATTATTACTAAAGCCTCCACAAGATCTTCGGCCAAGTCTTTCGGAACTCGGGGCATAACATCGTCAGGTCGCTTATCTACCTTCAGACTCCCAAGAAACGTCACGCTAATGATGGCAACTTCACACACTTAACCCCTGACACCCTGGATCTTCTGGCACACTCCTTGTGTAAAATGATGTAAAAGACTTTTTACTTTCGTCCGCCATTTGCATGTCTCCTATTAGTATCTCTGTAGCATCCTTTTCCAACAGTCCAATATCGTCCAATATCCACTTTCACGTGTCTCTTAAACTTTATGTATCTGAAGGAACTTTCATATCTGAAACTGGTATCCTCTTTCATACTATTGGTCGCTTCCTTTCGTATTTTCCTTTACCTTCATAACATTTTAGTTGCCTTCTGTCAGATTTTAATAGCATCCTAATACCATAACTTCCCACCTTTTTCGTTAATAATATGCCGTCTTTTCGGTGTTTATGATGGCTTTTACCTCTTATGTTATCCACGGTTATGTCTGCTTGCCATTAGAATACTTCTTCTTTCGGATGTCTATATGCTGAATTGCCTTCAAAATTTCGAGACGTTGTTTCTCTGCCATCATCTCTGTCAGTGTTCTTTTCCAATCAATTTTGGCCAACTCCTCTCTCATGCCTCCACAATTCCCTTTGCTCCAGTGCAACACCGACAGATTGACTTAAGTTTCTGCTTCTCAAACATCTATCTGAATTCTATCATATTATGATCAATTTCCTCGAAGTTCTCTTTCACCATTAGTTCCGTAAAGAATTCCTGTTCATTGAACAATGGCCAATCGAGAATAGCTGGTCCCCTAGTGGGCTCAAACACGAACTGCTTTAAAAAGGCCATCTTGAGACATTCTAGAAATCTCCCTTCTTGGGATCCAGCACAACTTCATTTTCCCGATCTCCCTCCGTATGGAAATCCCTGATGACGATTGTAACATTCTCCTGTTTTTTTGACCTTTTGTAATTTGTAGACCTCATCCTGACTACTGTTTGGCGGTCAGTATATCACACTTCTTGCCCTTGCATTTCCTACGCTCTACCCGCCACGAATCAACACCTTACAAACCTATGTCACCTCTTTGTAAGGATTTTATTTCATTTTTTATCAATAGCGCCACGTCCTCCTTCCGCCTATACATTCGATACAACGTGGACGTTAAGCTCTCAGCTACAATTTTCTTTCAGTTGCGGTTTAGTGACACACACAACTTCATACCTGTCAATGCGTTACTGTGCCTCAAGTTCAACTACCTTCTTTCGTACATTCAAACAAAGCTCCTTCACTCCTGCATTCCCTGGTTTCGACTTTGTCCACCACTTACATTGCACTTCATCCTGTTGACTGCCATTTTGCCGTATCATCCGTCTCTCCTTGCTGGAAATCTCACTATACACTGCCTTTGTTTGGAAACCAAATACCTCATGCTCAGTACTATCACTCTTATTCTCAACCACCTCAAAACTAGTCAACATAATATTATAAGTGAATTAAATTTCCTTTATAAGTCTAAGCAACTAAATAAGTAAAAATAAGCAACAAATCTTGTGTCTTAGAGAAGGAATGTCTAACGTTCTCTTTTTAAAGCGTAAACAATAATAAATAAATAAATATATATATATATATACTGTTGTGATTTTCTTGATGAACGATTTTCATTACGCTGCGGCACAATGTCTAGAAATAGCTCACATTAATTATTTGCTCACTGGGCTGTCTCTGATGTAACTAATGAGCAGATAAGTTTAGTCAGGGGATTGTCGCATCATCTCCTTTATAAATGCGTTGAAAGCTGCCAACAGCAGTTTTCGGTAATAGGAAAAGAATAAACTGCGCGTCACGGCACACTGAAAATGGAATTTCCAGCAATCTACTACATAGAGAGTGTCTATTATCCTGTACTGACTGCGATTGGTGTCCCCAGTAAGTAAATGCGCTCTCTGTGCAATATTCGTCGTAAAATGCTTTGCACTGTGCATTTACTAAGTGTATTTAACGAGGGATTTCGATCTAATCAGGTTTGAAGCATATGCTTTTTTTTCACTCAGGCCGTAGAGTTCTTTCTTTGCTGTTATTTATATTTTGTGAACTGCAATATCTGATCTTGTTCCAGCATTTTCCGTTGCCCGACCTTCCAAACCATTAATGGTTTTTATCCTTCTAAGTCTCAGCCTACTCACATCGACCTGCGTTCTACTCCCGGGACCATAGTTCTTTTACACCATATTGCAGCAATAACCAAAGAAATTATGCCTGTCCAGTTTTCACTTTTAGACATTTCTCTGGTCTTAATTTTAATCCTGCAGGTTCCTAGTTTAACATGTGTTACATCAGAGGAAACAGTCTGTCGAGGCCCACTATATTCCCACTATGAATGTTCCATTCAGTTTCATCTGCTACGATGCTGGAGTTATCAGAGACTGCTACATCGATCAGCAACCCGCTGTTCAGATGCACTGGACTGCGGAATCCCATTGTATACTGCTGGAAATTTGCCGACTCATCTGTTACTCCGATACCCACTTGACCTCAGCCATCTGAGTGCAAACCAAGACGAACTGTATAAATACTTCGTGAGTCGAACTCAGTTCATACAGGGATGGAATCAGAAGGATAGTTTCCCTTCCGTCTGTAAAAAATTCTGAATTTGTGCTCTCGAAACTAACTCTTAACTTCTTCCTCGTAATTAATTTAATGGCGATTGTTATCCTTTGTCGTGGAAAATGCGGACTCTCCAAATGCATCACCCGTTACCTGGTGGCGATGGCAACAGCTGATTTACTGGGTGTTATCATTGGCGTTATATTCGAGCGGATCAATAATATTTATGTTTTTGCCAGCATTTTGCTCATCACTCCATCTTGCGCTGTGACGCTTGTGCTTCGGCTCGCAGTCATGGACTGTTCTGTTTGGCTGACGGTGGTTTTCACGTTTGATCGATGTATTGCAATTTGTACTCAAAAG
The DNA here is from genome assembly GCF_030144855.1 of Hypanus sabinus. Taxonomy (NCBI): domain Eukaryota; kingdom Metazoa; phylum Chordata; class Chondrichthyes; order Myliobatiformes; family Dasyatidae; genus Hypanus; species Hypanus sabinus. The sequence continues at coordinate 94,823 of NW_026778945.1, forward strand.
CTGCGTGAACGATTTTGTACCGATAGGACAGCCGCTATAGTGGTAGCGATTGTGGGCATAGGGAGTTGTTTAAGGTGTGCTCCATTTTACTTTTCAGTAGATCCTTTCGCGATTATTAACAACGTTCCATGGCGCTGTATTGCGAGGGCAGATTACTTTACTTCACCAGTGTGGAAAGCTTACCAGCTGTTTTATTGCATCATTACCACTTTACTGCCAATCGGTTTAATTTTATTGTTCAATGCGTTAACAGTCAGACATATTATTGCTGCAAACAGAGTCCGCCGAGGACTCCGGAGCAGCAATGACAATAAGAAGGATTCCGAGGTGGAGAACAGGAGAAAGTCAATGATTTTGCTGTTCGCTCTGTCAGCCAATTTCATTCTATTGTGGGTCCCCTTTATAGTCTCCATTATGACCTGGCAGGCTCAAAATTACTTTTATACAGACAGGTATCTCAATTCTCCGTCGTTTATCCTGCAAGAATTTGGGTTCATGTTGCAATTTCTCTGCACCTGCACCAACACGTGTATCTACACACTGTCCCAGCGGAAATTCAGGGAAGAGATGAAGACAGCAGTGAAACAATTGGTCACACTGAATGGACGACTTCGTAGGTAAAACTTAAGTTCCATTGAATGTGTTGTTATGAGGTCACATACATGTTCCACAATCACCAGCGGATCTGATAACTCTGTCAAAGATCTCCGTAGCCAGGTGCCTGTGCCTTAGAAGCTCGTTTTCAAACAACAGCAACAATCTTAATTTCCTCAAATATGCCAATGAAGAAAGAGTTGCTGATGTGATATTTACATTGTCAGAATTACATTTAAATCATTGGATTATTACCGGATTCTTGGCCAACGTACAGGGTGATGCTGGTGTGATTGTTACATTGGTAGAATTATATACTAATTGACTGACCATCCATCCACTGAACCCTAGCGTGTGCCCTCTGGTAGTCCGGATATGAGAATCGGATCTCCGTTATCCAGGTTCCAGAACTGAAGAAACACTCCATTCCCTGAAAAATGTAGAAACCCTGGTTTGACAAGTAAATTGTCTTAACTTGCAATCTTAATGTCTCAAAAATGTAACCTCGACGTCACCCTCAAAATGCAACATCGCTCTATAGTTCGGGTGATCGAATGATTTATCTAATCGATATGGTTTCATTCTACGAAGGTTCGCTGGGACAAAGGCAAGCTACATGTCCAAGATCATGAAGAAGTGAATCGAAGCAGATGCTGGAAATTCAAGCAACACACACAAAATGCTGGAGGAACTCATCAGGCCAGGCAGCATCTATATAAAGGGACTCCTACAGGAGGGTCTCGGCCCAAACCTACGACTCTTCTTTTCAGTGATACCGCCTGTCCTACTGAGTTCCTTCAGCATTGTGTGTGTGTGTGTTTTCCAATATCAAGCAACCGTCCAATTTGTACACATGTTTCCGAGAGGTTAAGGATGTTCATAATGATTCAGGGTTCCTTCACAGTGTCAATGTGTTCCAGTACTTTCCCTGACAGAATGTCCAGAGTTTCTTGCTTTGATTAAAAATAACTTGGCAGTGAAAACAAGGTTTTTTTTTTATCAATACATGATGCTCTTTGCTTCGTGAAACACGTTGATCTTATTCCATTTCTGAGTCCCTTATGAAGTAGGAAATCTTGGCGAATATAATAGGAATAAACGGTCATTACAACAGTCATGTAATGAAACCGACAAGAAGCAGTTTATGTTCAGGTGGAAGTATTACACCCTGCCGCTTTATACTGCATAATGTTTAGCACGAACATGTGTGGTCTCTTCGTGTGAAACTGGGACTCCATTTTTAACATTTCTTCTCAGACTGCAAATGACCTTAATGAGTCCATCTTATCGCTTATTTTCCCGTTTCAAATTTGTGGAAGCTTTTGCAAGCAGCTATAACATTTTTATCTCACTTCACCACCTTCTTTTACTTTTTATTGAACAATATCTATTGCTGAATTGAGAAAGTTCTCCGGCCGACATTTCTATTTCTTTTTTGGCAACATTATTATTCAGGGATATTTAACTTAAAAAGGAGGTTAACATGCAACGTAAAGGTACATGTGGTGCGTTAACTTAGAATATTTAACATTGCAACATTGTAGAATATTTGCCCTGTTCTCACAGCCACTACCGGACAACTTCTTTTCTTTTTTAAGACGTATTATTTAGCTATGTTATTCTAATTGTTTAAATCTCAACTGTATATCTTTCAAATTCATACGCAATCATTATATCGCCTTCCCAAACTATTTTACTGAGATCAGAGAATAAACCGTATCACCGACTGACTTACTGCGTTACACCGCTGGCGTAGCAGCGAGGTCCTCCATATCGCTCTGTCCATACCGTGGCACAAATATTGAGAAGAATTCCTAATACCCGCTTCTATAACATTGTCACGGTTAACCAGTCGCTGTTAACCACATTATTCAGTCACGATTGTTACCTGTCAGCCGAACTCCCGAGCCTACGGGACCGGTGGGCCCATCTTTGTCTGGTCTCGACCTTTGACTGTTCTGCATGGTTAACCCTATCAGTGGTCAAAGCACAATGTCCTGAATCAATCCAACAAAACTGCCCGAGTCATTGAGGCACCTAAGCCTCCAACCACAACGACAAGGTAAAAAGATGTTTCCGCAACACTAGATGTGTGTAGGCTTCCGTTAGACTGGATAGACCATGGATTTGTGCCTTGGAAAGTTTCCAGGGCGCAAGCCTGGGCAAGATTTGTTTTTACGGAAGACAGGCAGTTGCCTGAGCTGCAAGTCTCCCCTCTCCACGCCACTGCTGTTGTCCAAGGGAAGGGCATTAGGACCCATACTGCTTGGCACCGGTAACACCAGATATACAATAGTTTGGCATCTCGATTTCTCTTAAAATGTTTTTGAAATAGGCGATTCAATATTCCTCCTCCACGGTATGCTCCCTTTTGATCTTACATCACCATCGTCACACAGGCGTCTAATTACCCACTTTGTGCTACATTAACGCAACACCGTTAGACTATAGTTATAACTCACCAATGCTCTCGCCACTTTATATCCCCTAGACTCATATAAATGGATGCCTTTACGTTTGTATGGTTCCTCTCGTTTCCCCAGTCCTGCTTTCCGTGTCCCCTCAGTGAAAATAAACAACTTTTGATTTGTAATATGGACCTTAACACCTCTGACTGCTGCACCAGAAAATACATCTATACACTCTTCCAATTGCTGTCGTATGGTAATCATTACCAGAGGCTCGACTGACCCTTCGCAATCAAAACACCTTCACTACTGTGTAGCTGTTATAAATCCAGCTGTTGGGAGCTAAATTTTCCAATTCTGTTTAAATTCATTGTTCCATAGAATACGCTGATCCTCTTGTCATAAATTCCGATATTTCCACTACCTTCCTCACTTTTCCCTCAACCTGAGTGGCCAATATAAAAGTGTTCTGAATGCATGCTTGTTGCCCTTAATCGCCGCCAGCATTTTCATGGTGAGCTACATGAAGCAGGTTGTCACAGAATGGACCAAAGGCCTTTCAGTGAACTGTATCCATGGCACTCCTGTTGCAAGCAACCGCCCAAATACCGATTTGTCTGCCGCACACAAAATAAAGAAAAGGGTCGCTTGTAAAATACACAACATTAAAAACTATAAAAGTGACGGAAAGGCCGATACTCCAAGTCTATATCCAAAACACAGAAAACCTGGTTCACTTCCTCCGGGCACAGCGACAGACCTTTCCCTCTCGGGATACCACCGATTCCATCAGTGACGAACATTTCCCCGATCCGGCGGCAGAGCGCTGACCGACGATCAAAAGGCAGTCTTCCCTCTCCGAACCAGAACAATCTGACCAGCGACCAAAAGGCAGGCAGCCGTAGCTAACCTTCCGCATTCGCTTCGATGTTTCAATCTCCCTCGACGCTTTAACCGACGAGCATTGAAAGCTTAATACGAAGTTCAATCTAATATCAGCTCGCGCCGCGCGCCGCAGCCATCTCTTCGCGACGTTCCCGCACGATGTTACTGTCTCTCGGAATCAGGGACTGCAGAGCTCTGCAACCCCCCAACCATCTCCAACGTGCAACTGTTATAGTTCCAGAGTCACATTCCAGACGAAAAGCAAACGTAAAAAATATGAAAGAAATGAAAGATATGGGTTCATGAACTATTCCAAAGGAGTGTTGCACGCAGTCGCCATCCCGACCGGATGCACCGGCTATAGATTATTACGTCACACAGACTTTGATTTTCCCAATTTATGTTATATTCACTCAACACAGTCAGACTGTAAATAGAACGCAACAAAGCTGTTGCCACTCTAACGGACTTAAGTCTTTCTGTTTAAATTTTTCCACTCTCTTCAGCTGAACCGTTTTCGCTGCCTCATAAATCAAGAAAAATAACTTATGTTTTCAAATCTTTACTTGAACTCTTTAGCCTCCAAAAAGAGAAAATTCATCGGTACATTCTTCTAAATGCTCAACAATGGTAATCGTTTCTACGGCAACTGGATCTGACTCCGCACAATCAAGCCACATGTGGAGCTGTTTCAATGGCAAAGAAATGGTAGACAAATTATCCTAGTCTGTTAAAATATATTGTTCAATAGAAGAAACGTTTAGACTTTTGTCAATACTTCCGATATTTCCACTACATTTCTCACTTTTCCTTCAGCCTGATTGGCCGATTTACATGTCGTCAGTCTCTGCCAGCATTTTGAAAGTGAGCTACGTGAAGCAAAGTCACTTCCGTGCGTTGCATTCCAGTTAGAAATAACCGCCCAAATCCTGCGATCCGGATTCGCCACACTTCCCAGCAACGAACATTTCTCAGTGTATTTTACTCTTGTTGACTTCTCGCTTTGCCATCGAGTAGAAGGTGCAGCATCCGTCACTACCGCTCGAGCAGATTCGGGGACAGGTATTGCTGTACGATCTTCAGGAATATTATCAGGGAGAATACGATCAGGCACCTCAACTCTGTACAGATCACGTAATCTACGAACTCACTTTCAAGGGCGCAACAAGTCCAAACGTTCATTGTTGGCAGAATTTCAGGTGGTGACGAGAGGGCGTGAGGTAACGAGAGGTGGTGAGATAAGCAAACTGGTGGAATGGTGCCGCATCAGCTACCTGGCACACAGCGTCTGAAAGTCGAAGGAGCTGATTGTGGACTTCAGGAAGGCTAAGAGGAAGGGACATAGAGTGGTCAGAAGTCGACAGAGTGAGCAGCTTCGAGTTTCTGGCTGTCAAGATCTCTGACGATCTAACCTGGCCCCAACATATCAATGTAGTCATAAAGAAGGCAAGATAGTAGCTATACTTTATTCGGAGTTTAAAGAGATTAGGCATGCCAAGAAATACACTCAAAACCTTCTATAGTTGTGCCATGGAAAGCATTCTGATAGGATGCATCACTGTCTAGTATGGAGGGGTTACTGCACACGACCTAAAGATGCTGCAAAAGGTTATAAATCTAGTCAGCTCCGTATTGGGTACTAGCCTACAAAATGCCCATGGCATCTTTAGGGAGCAATGTCTTCAGAAAAGTCCATTTGTTAAGGACCTCCAGCACCCAGGGCTGCCCTTTTCACACTGTTACCATCAGGTAGGAGGTACAGGTGCCTGAAGGTGCGATTCAGGTACAGCTTCTTCCCCTCTGCCATCTGATTCCTAAATTGACATAGAATCTTTGGACACTACATCACTTATTTTTATTTACAGTATTTCTGTTTTTGCACGTTTTTTAAATTCTATTCCATACATGGGAATGATTTACTTGTTTATTTATTATTGTTATTTTTATTCTTCTTCTTCTTCTTCTTCTTCTTCTTCTTCTTCTTCTTCTTCTTCTTCTTCTTCTTCTTCTTCTTCTTCTTCTTCTTCTTCTTCTTCTTCTTCTTCTTCTTCTTCTTCTTCTTCTTCTTCTTCTTCTTCTTCTTCTTCTTCTTCTTCTTCTTCTTCTTCTTCTTCTTCTTCTTCTTCTTATTATTATTATTATTATTATTATTATTATTATTATTATTACTTTTCTCTGCTGGGTTCTCTATTGCATTGAACTGCTGTTGCTAAGTTAATTTCACGTAATTTTTTATCATAATAATAAATCTGATTCTGATTCTGATTTTCAATCTCCCACCACCATGCTGAATGACCACCACCATTGATTCGGCCTACGACAGTAGTTCTCAGTAAACTTCAGCCACAAACTCACAAAGGTAACTCGAGTAGACCCGAGGGCTAAACTCGCAGCGATGTCGTGCATCAGCTCAAATAGAGATCGTGGAGATGTTGTTGCGTATCCGAACTGACGGATCGATAAAATGAGTCTTTTTCATTTCTGTAGGGGGAAGGGTCCGAGTGTTTTCCACTTCCATCCGTCTTTACGACATGATATATGAGCAGAATTCGGCGATTTGGCTCATCACATCTGCTCCACCATTTCACCATGGTTAATCCGTCTTCCCGCATAGGCCCAACCTCCTGTCTTACCCCTGTAATCCTTCATGCCATGACCAGTCAAGAATCTCTCAACCGCGGCCTTGCGTATATCAAAGTACTTGGCCTCTACAGACACCTGTTGGAACCAATTCCACAAATTCCGATTTCTGACTAAGGAAATTCCTCTGCATGTCCGTTCCGATGGGACGCCCTTTTATCCTGAGACTGTGTCCGCTGGTCGTGGACTCTCCTAACATGCACTCTACCGAGGCCTTTCAACATTAGATAGATTACAATGAGGTCAACCATTATTCATCTGAATCCCTGTGATATCAGGGCCAGAGCCATCAAACGTTCTTCATATGACAGGCCGCTGAATTCTGAAATCATTTTCGTGAGCCACCTTTGAACCATTTCTAGTGTCAACATATCCGTTCTAACAAAAGGGAGCCAAGGCTACTCACAATAATCCAAGTGAGATGTCACTGGTGCTTTCAAAATGGCATCCTTAATTTTATATTCTCGTCCTCTTGCAGTGATTACTGACATTGTGTTTACTTCCTCACCAGCGACTTAACCTGCGAATAACAGTTCTCGGGGGACAAAAGGGACGGGGTCAGGGGTTGCCTGCACAAGGACTCCCAGTTCGTTTTATACCTGCACCTTTTGAATTTTCTCTCCATTTGGAAAATTGGCTACTCTCATTGAATTCTGCAATGGTGCCAAAGGACTGGTAAATTGAAAATGTTACTCCACTCTTTAAGAAAGGAGGAAGGCAGCGAAAACGAAACTATGGAGCAGTCAGCCTGAACTCAGTGGCTGGGAGATGTTAGAGTTAATTGCTTAGGATGAAGTGATGGAGAATTGGTGACACTGAAAATGATAGTACAAAGTCAGCTTCGTTCAGGGAAACTCCTGCCTGTTTGAATTATTTGAGGAGACTACAAGTAGGATAGGTAAAGGGGATGCAGGGGATGTTGCATATTCAGAAGGCCTTTGACAAGGTGCCGCACATGAATCTGCCTACCATGTTAAGAGCCCATGGCATTACAGGAAATTTACAGACGTGGTTACAGCATTGGCCGATTGGTAGGAGGCAGCGCTGTGACACAATGGATAGAAATAGCTCACGTTAATTGTTTGTTCACTGGGCTGTCTCTGATGTGACTAATAAGCTGGTAAGATTAATTTGGAGATTGCGGAATCCTCTCCTTTTAAAAAGCTTTCAGTTCAATCATCAGTAAATTTCGGCAGGAGAAGCTTTTTAACCTGATCGTCACTTCACACGGAAATGGGATATCCAGCAATTTACTACATAGAGAGTGTTTATTATCCTGTACTGACTGCTGTTGGTATCCCTCGTAAGTAACTGACTGGAGGATGTGTGTAACTTTTTAACTGCAGCAACTGAGTTAGCACTGATATTCTAAGCTTTCAAAGGTACATCTCGGGTCAGTAAAATGTATGCAATATACATCATGAAATGGTTTTTCTTCGCAACCATGCACGAAAACAGAGGAGTTTTCCTCAAAATGTTAAACCCCCGAAGTCCCACCCCCACGCAGCTCCCCTCCTTAAATGGCAGCAAGCAAAGATCCCCCACCGGCAAAAAAAAAGCCTCGGCACCCTCAAGCGTGAACAGACAACAGCAAAGTCACAGACTTTCAGTGCTCCGAAGACCAGTTGTTCACCCAGTATTCGACATTCCACAGACTCTCCCTCCCCCTAATATCGGAGAAAGAGGTGTCTCCGTTTCACAAACAACTCGCTGGTTTACCATGTTAAAAGTCCGTATCGTTGTTTTCTGCCGAGTTCTGTGCCCAAAGATCTCGGGTCTCTGAGCACTGAGCCTTAGATCTTCTATCGCCCACGACTCATCAATTTGCCCGGACACCGGCTCTCGATCCGCCCGTCACCAGAGCCATGAGATCTCGGCCCTCTGAAGACAAGCTGAGCTTTCAGGCCGAGCCCTTGGCCAGCCGAATAGCGGCCAGTCGTGAATCCCCGACAGCGTGTCCCATTCACGCAAAGAACCGTTGTCAGCGTGTAACTCCAGGTCAAGGTCTTCAAAAGAACCCTTAAAAGGGAATATAAAGATATTAAATATGGAGATAGAGGTGTTTCCAAAGATGCAAGCAAATGCGCCATTAATGGACCTAAGTTCCTAAGCTCCTGATCTATTGATGTGGTTCCAGCGATTTACCTTGCCCGACCTTCCGTAGTTCTGGTGCACCGGAATGCAACAGGTGAGGTTTCGTTTTCAACACAATTGTTTTAATATATTTTTAATTGCAACCGAAGAAAATATGACCGTTCGTTTTCCTTTTCTGGGCTTGTTTTTTCTTCTCTCTTTTTAATTTTAATTCTACACGTTCTTAGACTCCCACGTGCTACGTCAGAAGAATCGGTCTATCTGGGCCCATTATATTCCCACTCTCAATGCTCCCTTCAGCTTTATCAGCGACAAAGCTGGACCCATACGAGCTGGCCGCGTTGATCAGCAGCCTGCTTTTAAATATGCTGTGGACTGTGGAATCCCATTGCAAACTGCTGGAGATTTGCCGACTTAACTTTTACTCAGATCCTTCCTGAAATCAGAAAAATAATTTCCTTTCAGTTAGTAAACAATTTTATGTTAATCCAGTAAAATTGATCTGCTTTTGTGCGCTTGAAGCCAACTCTTATGTTCTTCGTTCCAGTTAATTTGATGGTTATTGTGATCCTTTGTCGTGGAAAATGCGGACTCTCCAAATGCATCACCCGTTACCTGGTGGCGATGGCATCAGCTGATTTATTGACTGTTATCATTGGCGTTGTATTAGAGCGGATCAATCATATTTATGTTTTTGCGAGATTTTTGTTCATCAGTCCGATTTGTGCTTCGTCAGTTGTCTTGAGGCTCGCAGCCATGGACTGTTCTGTCTGGCTGACAGTGTCTTTCACATTTGATCGATGTATTGCAATTTGTAGCCAAAAGCTGCGGGAACGATTTTGCACCAAGAGGACAGCGACGACAGTGGTGGTGATTGTGGGCATGGGGAGTTGCCTTTGGTGCTCTCCATTTTACTTTTCAGTGGATCATTCCACGATTAATAATAAATTTCCATGGCGATGTACTGGCAGAGCAGATTACTTTACTTCACCAGTGTGGAAGGCTTACCAGATGTTTAATACTATTACTACACCTTTATTGCCAATTGGTTTAATTCTGTTGTTCAATGCTTTAACAGTCAGTCACATTTTAGCTGCAAACAGAGCCCGCCGAGGTCTCCGGGGCAGCAATGACAATAAGAAGGATTCAGAGGTGGAGAACCGGAGAAAGTCAATGATTTTACTGTTCGCTTTCTCAGCCAATTTCATTTTATTGTGGATCCCCTTTATAGTCACTGCTATGATCTGGCAGGCTCAAAATTACCGTTATACAGACAGATATCTTAATTCGACGTCGTTTGTCATGCAGGAGTTTGGGTTCATGATGCAATTTCTCTGCACCTGCACCAACACGTGTATCTACACACTGTCCCAGAGGAAATTCAGGGAAGAGATGAAGAAAGGAGTGAATCATCTGGTCACATTGAATGGCCGACTCTGTCGATAATCAGAAGTTGAATTGTATATTTTGTTCTGAGTACACGGAAAATTTGTAGGTCTGATAAATATAACGTAAAGTTGCATTGGCGGGTGCTTGAAGTTTGGAAGCCTGATTTTCCAGCAATGGCAGCCAATTGGCTTTCCTCAAGTGTCCTAAATAATAAACTGCTGCCAATATTAGCATTACGTCTTCAGAATTACATTTAAAATGAATCGTTTATATCGTAATCTTGGACAATGAACCACGTGATGTAAGTCTCATTCACAGATTGATCGAATTGACTGTATCATAGGTCCACTGGACACGCTTGAACATCCACTGTGACTGGCGGAGAAATTTACCTCACAGACCTCCGTTGATACCCCTGCCCCCCTTACCCCATTCCTATCTGTAATTTTAGTCTAGTTTTTCTCTCTCCTTCCCCCACTATAATCTCCCCCCAGCCCTACCTTTCTTTCTTTTTTATTTCTCATAACGCTGCACTTTCCCCCAGCCCATCTCCCTCCAGGCTATCACATCCCAGCTATCTACTTCATCCCTCCCCACCCCCACATCTTATCGCCCCCTCGTCCAGCACATGTTACTTCACTCCTGATGAAGGGTTTCGGCCCGAAACGTTGTCACTAACTCCTCCCATAGATGCTGTCTGGCCTGCTGAGTCCTGCCAGCATTTTGAGTTTTTATTTATTTCCAGCATCTGCAGATTCACTCGTGTTTCCTCTAATCTGCCCTGCCTGGGCACTGCTGTATCATTTTCTCTGACTAGCAATGCCAGCCCCCCCACCACCCTTCATCCCTCATGCCTCTGAAACATCGGAACCTTCATCCCTCTGTCAGGTCTGAAACATCGGAACCCTGGAACATTAAGCGACCAGTCCTGTTTCACTGCTGGCTATAATATCATTCTTTCATGGGTCAATCCACGCCCTCAACTCATCTGCCTTCCCCACAATACACCTCTCACTGAAATACACAAACCTCAGAAGATTATTACCAGCATACGCAACCCTTCTATTTCTGACTTTGCATGAACTTTTTGCATCATTCATTTTCACCCCCGCCCCACTATCTGCTCTGGCACTCTGGTTCCCACCCCCCTGCTAATCTAGTCTAACCCTTCCCAATAACACTACCAATCCTGCAATGATATTGGTCCCCCTATAGTTCAGGTGTAACCCGTCTCCCTTGTACAGGTCTCACCTGCCCCAGAAGAAGTCCCGATGATACAAAAATCTGAAACCCTGCCTTCTACACCAGTTCCTCAGCCACGTGTTCATCCTCAAGAGCGTCCTATACTTGCCCTCCCTGGCATGTGGCACAGGTAGCAATCCTAAGATTTCTACCCTCTAGGTCCTGTTTTTTAACTTCCCACCAAGCTCTCTATACTCATTCTTCAAGACCTCCTCACTCTCATCCTACGTCATTGGTACTGATGTGTGCCATGACATCTGGCTGTTTACCCTCCCACTTCAGAATGTTGTGGATGCGATCAGTGACATCTCTGGCCCGGGCACCCTGGAGGCAAAAACCATCCCGGAGTCTCTGTCTCGACCACAGAACCTCTTGTCTGTACCTCTAACTAACAAGTCCCCTATCATTACTGTTCTCCTCTTCTTCTACCCTCCCTTCTGCACTGCAGAAACAGACTCAGTGCCAGAGATCCGGTTGCCACAGCTTGTCCCAGGTAAGTGTTCGCCCCCAGCAGTATTGAAATCGGTACATTGTTGTTGAGGGGAATGGCCACAGAGGAACCCTGCTCTGTCTGCCCTTTCCCATCCCTTGTCTGACGATAACCCAATTACCTGTGCCCTGCTCCGTAAACGTCCGCAAACTTTGCAACAATGTCATCAATTCCGTCGCTAAATTATTGACATACAACGTAAAAAGAAGCGATCGCAACGCTGACCCACGTGGACCATCATCAGGAAACGGCAGCCAGGCAAAGATGGCTCCCTTTATTCCCACTCTTTGCTTCTCGCCAAACAATCACTGGTTTATGCATGCCGGTATCTTTCCAGTAAAGACACGGGCGCTTAACTAGTTCAGCAAAGTCGTGCGTGGCACCTTGTCAGAGGACTTATGAAAATCCAAGTACAAAACATCTTTGTCTATCCAACTTGTTATTTCTTCAAAGAATTCCAACATATCTATCAGGCATGATGTTCCCTTGAGGGATCATTGCTGATTAGGGCCTATTTCTTCAAGTAACTCCAAGTATTCTGATACCACATCCCGTAAAATGGATTCCCAACCACTGAGACCAGACTAAATGTCCTATATTTTCCATTATTCTGCCTTTCCCTCGCTTTTTGAAGAATGGAAAAATATTTTCAATTTTTTATTCTATTGGAACAATCCAGAATCTAGGGATTCTTGAAAGAATTCCCAGCAGAATTGAGGGAAGAGATGAAGAAATTTATGAAACATCTGGTCACATTGTATGGCTGACTTTCTAGATATAATGAAAGTTGAATTCTATGTTTCGTTATGAGGTCACATAAAATTCTCAATCATCAGTAGGTCTCATAAGTATACCATAAATCTGTGTAGCGAGGTGCGTGAAGTTAGAAGCCCGTTTAACCATCAAGACAGTTAACTTAATTCCTCTATTATCCCAAGTAATAAAGAGTTGCTGATGTGATTTTTTTGTATCTGCAGGGTTATATTTTAAATGAATTGATTAATGCCGCTGTCGTGGAAAATGTGGACTCTCCAAATGCATTCCCTGGTGTCAATCACAACATCTGTTTTAATGGGGGATTCCATTTTCGTTATACTCGAGCCGATCAATAATATTTATGTTTCATCTAGCCTTTTGCCCATGACTCTAATTTGCGCTGCGCTATTTGTGCTTCGGCTCACAGTCATGGACTGCACTGTGTGGCTGACGGGGGCTATCAACTTATTCAATGTATGCAATTTGTAGTCATATATTGCACAGACAGGGCGACGATTATAGTGGTAGTGACTGCGGGCATAGTAAATTGTTTAAGGTGTGTTCCATTTTACTTTTCTGTAGATCATTTTGAGATCATTGGCATTTTCCATGGCGCTGTATAAGCAGCGCAGATTAATTTACCAGTGTGGAAAGCCTGCCTGCTGTTTCACGGTTCCAATCGGTTTAATTCTATTGTTCAATGCTTTAACAGACAGATATATTACAGCGGCTAGCAGATCCGCCGACAACTCCGAAGCAACAATGACAATGTAAAGGATTCACAAGTGTGTTTTCAGGAACTTAACGCAGTTCACAAAGAATCTCGATTCTTCAAAGTGTGAATAGGTTTGAAATATTGAAATATCTACAGTGTATATGCATTAGTTAAACATATCAAAAGACGGCTGAAGTTGTTTTAGGCATATATAATGAAATCATGGCCAAGATAATTGAAATAAATTGACTCAACAGGCATATAATGGAATCTGACCAGCACAAAACGTTTATATTCAAGCCGAAGTAGATTCCTCTGCCACTCAATACTGTTCTGTCATTTCGCACGGCGAAGGTTTCTTACTTTCACACTGGGACTCTGGTTTCACCATTTTCTCTCGGGCTGCAAATGACCGTAATGACTCCATCTGAGAGCTTATTTTTATTTTGCAAACTTGTGCAAAATGTTGCAAGAGGCTGTAACATTATTGTCTCATTGCACCGGCTACTTCTACTTTATATCGAACAATTTCTGTTGCAGAGTTGCGAAACTTCACCAGCCTTCAATCCCATTGTTTTCAAAGCAACATGTTTATTCGATTATATATAACTAAAAAGCGGAGAGGTTAAAATGAAACGTAAAATCACTCGATGTCCGCTAACCTAGACGATTTGTGCTGTATTTGTTCGGTTAGCCATTAACGGCAGACGTTTATATTTTGTAATTTTATCACAACTTAATACGTATCACTTGCCTAGTTTATGTTGATTTCATAAATGGGAACTATGTATCGTATGAACGGAATCATTGCATGCATCTACTTTACTGAGATCAAAGAATAAATCAAATCACCTGGAATCATTTCACGAAGACTTCTGTCATAATTCATTCACCTGTCTCTCCCAGCGTTTATCTAATACCGCTCAGTGTCGCCAAAGTTATGTTTTCCCACAATACCTACTGATTAACTGCTCATTGCGTCGCAAGTGCAGCGATGACGGGCCTCCATCTATGTCTGTGCACACCGTCGCACACAGATATAGAAGGATTCATCATTGCTGATTTTCATAACAGTTTTTAGAACAGTCAGGGTTGTTCGCTATCAGCTGAAGCCAAATCCAGGAAGAACGGTGAACCACTCTTACTCCGGTTAACATGGTTGACATAGGTGACGCGACACGGAACCAAACCAGAAGGACGGCACTCCGGCCGCCATAGCTCTCCGTGTCATTGAGACACCCCAGCCTCCGAATCCTTCGACAAAGTCGTGACAGCTTGGTGCTTTCCCAACAATACTGGATATAAAATTGTTGGGAACGACGTTTTCTCTTAAGATGCTTTTTAGTTCGGTCATCCAAACGTTGCCTTCTACGCAGATTCAGCTAGCTCTCAAAGGTTCAAAGGTTAATTTATCATCAAAGTGTACAACTCTGAAATTATTCTTCCCCAGATAACAACGAAACCAAGAAAGAGAAGAACGGCAGCACAATCATCAACCCCCAAATCCCTTCTGCCCTCACAAGAAAAAGGCGAACAAAAACGGAAAAGGGGCATCGACCCCCACATACGCCTCCCCTGGACAGAAACCAAAAACCAGAAAGATCGGGCGAAATACACAGAATGTTTATTTATAGGACTGAATAAAAGGCCAGACTCCAATTTCATAGCCACAGCGCTGAAAGCCTGAGTGATATTCTCCGGCACCGCAACAGGACTTTCACTCTCGGGCAGCGAGCGAACATGCCAGCGATGAAAAGGCAGTCTCCCCTCTCCGTTGCAGAGCGCTTTCCTTCCATTTTGCCTGAATGTTACAATCTCACTCGGCAGTTTAATCAGCCAACAAAGGAAGCCAACAATCGTCGAAATTCAGTCGAACATCGGCTAGCGCTCCAGCCGCAGCCTTCTCGCCACGACGTTCCCGCAAGCTGTCCCTGACTCTGGAATCCTCTAAAAGACTGCAGAACGCTGTAATGATTTTAAATTATTTCCAACTGCAAATCACAGGCACCTACAGTCCCAGATTTATATTCAAGACGAAAACCAAATGTAAAAGACAGAAAAGAATTGAAGTATATAGTTTTATTCTCTATCGAGTTAATCGACTGAAGGAGTGTTGCACGTAGGCGCCATTCCGATCGGAAGAGTGCATCACTGGTCTACTCTCTATAGATTATGACATTACTATCGTCATACACACTTCGAATAACTCAATTTATGCAGCATTAACGCAACACCATAAGTTGAACGCTCTAGTGCTGTCGCCACTCATACAAACACTTTGTTTAAATGTTTCCTCTCAATTTCCCAGACCTGCTTTCAGTGCCTCTTCAATCAAGAAAACAATAACTAACTTCGGCTTTATAATTTTGATCTTAACTCTGTAGCCTGCTGCAATACAAACTACTTCGGTACATTCAGGCATAGTAATCGTTTTTAAGGCTATTGGATATGACCCCTCACAATCAAAATATATTCAATACTATGACCATACCAGCGAATGGTAGCTAAATCAGCCGATTCTATTGAAATTCATTGTTGAATAGAATGCATTCTTACTCTTTTCCCGTTATTTGCGATATGACCAGTACATTTTTCCCCTTTCCCTCAGCCTGAGTAGCCAACTTAAATGTCTTGTGACTGCATGCTTCCTGCCCCCATTCAGTGCCAGCATTCTGATGGTCAGCTATGTGGAACTGGTTATCACATAACCCACCAGAGGTCTTTCAGAGCTCTGTTCCACGGCATTCCTTTTGGAAATTAACGCCCAAACCTCGCTATCTGGTTCGCCACACAGCCTAACAACGAATGTTTCCCCTGATATTGCCATGATCCGGTCCAAGAAATCTGCATTCCGGTTTGCGGACTGATCCAAATTCCTTATCCAGGTTTTCCGGGTTTCCCCTGTTTCTGTTGAGGCAGCTGATTCTTGTTTGAGCTGGCCTCATAAATAGCTTCAGGATTCAGCCTCTGGCTGCTGAATTGTTCCTGTCCAAACTCCTTGTCCGCATCCCTTTGTTTTACCCCGTCCTACCTCGGCCTGGAGCCTCGCCTCGCTCTGCCTCGGCTTGGAGTCTTGCCTCGCCTTGCCTGTGCCTGGAGCCTGACCCTGTTTGGAACTGTCTGTCTGTGTCCATGCCTTCGCTGAGTAGTTCCGGCCGTTTTGGTGCTACCTAGCGCTGAGAACGGACTCTCCGTGCCCATGCCTTCGCTAGGTAGGTCAGGCCGTTTTGCCACTTGGAGCGTTGGGAAATGTCTCGTCATGTTTAATGTGCCCCGGCCCTACGTCCTGTATGCAAGGAGGGGTCCCAGCTCAGTGTTCCATGTTGCTGTCTCTCCCTCGACCAAGTCAAGGATTCCGGGTCTCGTCCAGTCCTACTCACGTCGAAGGTCCTTGTCCTGTCCTAGCCACAGCGTTGTGTTCTCGTCTTCTCATGTGCCTGGCCCAGCTCCGGAGTACCTCGCCCGACACGGTGCAGGGGTTCCTACGTCCTGTGCTGGGGTTGACCTGGCCTGTCCATGAGTCTCACGTCCAGTCCTGTTGCCTCTCCTCGTCCTCGTCATATCCTCGCGTGGTTCTGGGATCCGAGTCCGAGTCAAGACCCAGGTTCTGGGTCCTCGTCCAGTCTCTGGCTCGGAGTCCCAGTTCCATGTACTGGTTCCCTATCCGAGTGAGGTCCTAGCCCAAGCCCGGAGTCCTTGTCTCGTCCAGGGCCGGTGCCATGTCCAGTGTCCTTTCTTCCCCACTTTCCTTGCTTCCTACTCACGCCTAGTCCTGTTCCTGGTAGTTTAGTGTCTGTGTCTTGCTTTTCGGTACACTCCCAACGCCCACCTTATGACAGCTATTTTCCTTACTATCTTCTACCATCGGGCAGAAAGCGCAGCTCGAGATGATTCAGGAACAGTTACTGCTGTGCAACTATCCAGATAACGGAAAGCACCTCAACTCTGTACCGGTTTCATTATCTACGAACTCACTTTCAAAGACGCTACAACACCATAAGGAGATATTGTGGGGTAACAACTGTTCCTGAAACTGCTGGTTTGAGTCATGAGGCTCCTGTACCTTCGTCCTCCTGGCAGCATAGAAATGAGTTTATGTCCTGGATGCCAGAGGTTCCCTGATGACGGATGCCGCGGTCCTGCGGCAAAGATTCGAAAAGAAGTACCCAAAGGTGCGGAGCGACTCTGATGAACTTGGCAGTGTCCACTACTTCTTGAAGGATTTTCCGTTCAAGGGCATTGGTGTTTCAATAGCTGGCTGGGATGCAGCAATTCAGTGCACTCTCCACTACAAATTTCTAGTTGCTCGTTAAAGTTTTCGATGCCATACGGAATCTCCGCCAACCGCTGGGGAAGTGGAAGCGCTGCCATGCTTTCTTCATAATAGTATTGACTTGTTAAAATCAGGGCGAGTCCTCCGAAACAATAACAGCGGGGAATGTAAAGTTGATGATCCTATCCACCTCTGAGCCTTCGATTCCGACTAACTCTTGGAACTCCAGTTTGTTCCGACTGAAGTCAATAATCAACTTCTTGGTCTTTCAGACATTGAGTCGGAGCTTGTAGTGATGGCAGCTCGGAGCCAGGTTTTCAGTCTCCCTCCGACATGCTGATTCGTCACCACGTTTGATTCGGAATACGACATTGCTGTTGTCAGCAAACTAGAATCTGGCTTTGGTGCTGTGCTTAGCCACACAGTCACATGTATAACGCGAGTAGAATTGCCGTCTAAGCACAGAGCGTGTGGTGCATCTGTGCTGATGGAGATCAGGGTGGACGTGTTGTTGCGAATCCGAACTGGCTGGGCTCGATCTAAATAACTCTTTTTCATGGTAAGGGGAAAGAGACAGAGGTTTTATAAGATTGTAGAACTTGATATATGAGCATAATTCTTGAACTATCATTACTTGTGTATCCACAGTCTACTGGGCAACCTCCTTTAAAACACTGGGCAGAACACCATCCGGTCCAGGTGGCTTGTCTACCATCAGAACTTTCCGTTTCCCACGGTATGTCTCCTTCGTAATCGCAGGTTCACACACTTCTAAACCCTGACACTCTGGAACTTCCGACACGTTGCTTGTGTCCCCCACAGTGTAGAATGATGGAAAATACTTATTCAGTTCGTCCGCCATTTCTTTGGCTCCCATTGGTATATCTGCAGCATCAATCGCCAACGGTCCAAGATCTTCCAATATTCAATTTCACGTCTTTTAAACTTGAAATATCAAAAGAAATTTCTGCTATCCGCCTTAATATTATTTCGCCTTCATGACATTTACAGTTACTTTCAATTGGTTTTCAATCGCATCCTAATGCTCTAACTTCCCGCTGTTTTTCTCTATTATATGCCGTCTCTTTCGCATTTATGTTGGCTTCGAATGCTCTTCTTACCCACGGTTGTGTCATCTTGCCGTTTGAATATATCCTCCACTCTGCTTCCTCTTTCGAATGATCTCTGGTCATTTTGTATCAATAGCCCAACGCCATCCCCTCTACCTATTTCGATACAATATGTATCGTTGGACGTGCAGCTGCCAGCTTTAAGATTCTTTGAATCACGGTTAGTGATACATACAACGTCATACCTGTCACTGCGTAACTTTGCCTCAAGTTCAACTACATTTTTCTGTATATTGCCTGCATTCAAGTAAAGCACCTTCTGTCCGACAATCACTGTTTTTCACTTTATCCACCTTTCGCAATGTAACGTATCCTGTTGATTGCAATTCTGCCCTGAAATCAGTCCCTAATTGCTAGGAGTCTCACTATATACTGTCTCTGTTTGTAAGCCAGCGCTATCACTCTTATTCTCAACCAATGCCAAATCAGTTAACATAATTCAAAAAACAAATTAGATTTCCTTTATTAATTTAGGAAATCTGTTACAAATGATACTTATTTGAAAGTGATAATAAATTAGAAAATAAATATCTGAAATTTTGTGTAACACAGAAGGGATGCGTGGCATTCTCCTTTGAAAATGAGAGCAAAACTAAAAGTAAGTGCATTTTCCTGTGATTTCCCCGATGAGCGATATGAACTGCGCAGTAACAAATGTGTACAGATGGCTTTCTTTAATTGTTTGTTCTCTGGGCTGTCTCTGATGTGACTAATGAGCTGCTAAGAGTAATTGCGAGATTGCAGTATCCCCTCCCTTATAGGCACGCGCAAAGCAATCACAGGTAGTTTTGGGCAGTAGGGACAGTGTAAACTGATCGTCAAGTCACACGGAAAACGGAATATCCAGCAATTTTCAACACAGAGCGTGTTTATTATCCTGTACTGACTGCGATTGGTATTCCCAGTAAGTAACTGGAGTTTCTTGTGCGATTTCTGCTTGCTCTATCTACTGCACGACATTATATTTGCTGTAAAATACATTGAACGAAGTGTCTTTTCTGACAAGGGATTTCGGTCGAGTCAGGTAGAAGCATATATTTTTCTCACTCAGACCGAACAGTTCTTTCCTGTCGCCGGTTTCTTTGTCAACAGCAATAACCAGTCTTGTTCCACCATTTTCCGTTGCCCGACCTTCCAAAATCTTAATGGTTTTTATCCTTCGAAGTCTCAGCCCATTCCCATCGGCCTGCAGCGGGACCATCGTTCATTCACACTATCATGCAACAAATGAGATTTCATTTTGAATATAATTGACTAAATAACTTTGCAATTGCAACAATAACCAAAGCAAATATGACTGTCCCGTTTTCCCTATTGGATTTGTTTGTTCTGGTCTTAATTTTAACGCTGCAGGTTCCTGGACTCACATGTATTACATAAGTGGAAACAGAAATATCTGAACCCATTGTATCCCTGTTCTCAAAGTTCCGTTCAGCTACAATGCGAGAGTTATTCTGCATTGTTGCGTTGATAAGAAATCCGCTGTTAACGATGCCGTGGTCTGCGGAATCCCATTGAAAGCTGCAGGTAACTTGACGACTCAGCTTTTTCTCCGATCCCTCCCCAGGCCTCAAGCACGAATGTAAGCTCGAATGAACTGTGTAAACACTTCGTGGATCGAAGCCAGTTCAGTCAGTGTGTAAACAATAATTTGTATGGAAATCAAGTAAAATGCAGCTGATTTTGGGAGCTTGAAACTAAAACTTATTTCTTCCTTGCAGTTAATTTAATGGCGATTGTGATCCTCTGTCTTCGAAAATGCGGACTCTCCAAATGCATCACCCTTTACCTCGTAGCGATGGCATCAGCTGATTTAATGTGTGTTATCATAGGCGTTCTACTAGAGCGGATCAATAATATTTACGGTTTCGCCAATGTTTTGTTCATCACTCCGATTTGTGCTCTGACACTTCTGCTTCGGCTCGCAGCCACGGACTGTTCTGTCTGGCTGACAGTGGCTTTCACATTTGATCGATGCATTGCAATTTGTAGCCAAAAGCTACGGAAACGAGTTTGCACCGAAAGAACGGCGTCTATAGTGGTGGTGATTGTGGGCATAGGGAGCTGCCTGAGGTCTTTTCCATTTTACTTTATAGTAGCTCCCGTCGTGATTATTGACAACGTTCAATGGCACTACACTGACAAGGCAGATTACTTTAGTTCGCCAGTGTGGGAAGTTTACCAGATGTTTGGTGGTATCATTGCATCTTTACTGCCAATCGGTTTAATTCTATTGTTCAATGTTTTAACAATCAGTCATATCATCGCAGCAAGCAGAATCCGCCGAGGATTCCGGAGCATCAATGACACTAAGAAAGATTCAGAGGTGGCGAACCGGAGAATATCAATGATTTTGCTGTTCGCTCTATCAGCCAATTTCATTTTATTGTGGATCCCCTTTATAGTCGCCATTATGACCAGACAGTCTCAAAATTACTTTTATACAGACAGATATCTTAATTCTCCGAAGTTTATCCTGCAAGAGTTTGGGTTTATGCTGCAATTTCTCTGCACCTGCACCAACAAGTGTATCTACACACTGTCCCAGAGGAAATTTAGGGAAGAAATGAAGAAAGGAGTGAATCATCTGGTCACATTGAATGGCCGACTCTGCAGATAAAACGTATGTTGATTTGTATATTTTGTTATTAAGTCCCATAAAGTTTTTTAATAATCTGCAGGTTTGATCAAAGGTCTGCGTGTCCGTCTGCCAGTATGCTGGGATACCGTTTCGCACCAACACTAGCGAGTTTAATTTCCTCAAATGTGCCAGCGATAAAGTGTCGCTTATGTGATCTTTACACTGGCAGAATTACATTTAAATCACTGGATAAATAGCGGATTCTTACCCAACGAACAGCGTGATGCTGGTATGATTCTTAATTTGGTAGATTTATCTATTAATCGACTGATCATCGATCCTCTGAACACACGCATGTACATCATCTGAGAGTCCGGGTATAGGAATTGGATCTCCGTTGTACCAGGTTCACGAAATGAGGAGTCACACTTTTGCTTGAATACGGGAAATATACAACAGAAGGGAATGAATCCTTAGTCTGACACGTCAATTGTCCTGTCTTGCCGTTTTAATGTATCGCAAATGCAACCTCAATTTCACCATCACAATAGAACATCGCTTTATCTTTCTGATGGTACAATGATGAATTTCATCGATATGATTTCATTACAGGAGGTTCGCCAAGCCAACGGCAAGCGATATGTCCATAATCATGAAGAAAAGAAAATTTGCAGGTTCTGGAAATGCGTTGTCCAAAATCACGCTGCAGTGGCGTTCAATTTAAGCACCTGTTTTCCAGAGCTAAAGGGCATTAATAATGACTCGATATTTCTTCATAGTGTGAATGTGTTCAAGTACTTTCCCCTTCGAGAGTAACCTTTTTATCTACACGTGATGCTCTTTGTTTCGTGCAACAGATTCATTGCGGAATTGCAGAATTTCTCCAGTCGCCATTTCTATTTTTTTCGGCAACATCTTTGTTCAGTTATGTTTTACTAAAATAAAGTAGAGGTTAGAATGAAGCCTAAAGCCACTTGATGAACGATAACCTAGAAGATTTATTGCAACAATGAGGAATATTTGTCCCGTTCTAACAGGCATTACCACACGACTGCTTATTTTCTTACTTTTTTGAAAATGTTAGACGAATTACATGGTTATCTTATATAAACTGCTTAAATTGATTTTTTTATTTAAATGTTTATCAATAATCATTCATAGTTGTCATCCGTAAGTTTAGCTCCCCAGCCTTCGGGACCGGTGAACCATTCATACTGTACCCTCTACCTTTGCCCTTTTCTGCATGGCTGTTCTGCATTTCCTTATTAACGGTGAAAGCACAGGGTCCTGACTCAAGCCAACAAAGCTCTCCGGGTCATTGAAGCATGTAGACTTCCAAACACTAGAATAAGTTTGAAGTCCGCTTGAAGGATTTCTCCACAACACCGTATATAAAGGAGCTTGGTACCTCTTAAGCTTCTTTATAAATCGACATTCCAAAATTCCTCATCCACGGAATGATCTCTTTTGATTATTACATCATCATCGTCATAACGATGTCCAGTTACCTAGTTCGTGCTACATTAATGCAACACTGTTGGACTATAAATAACATTCACCAATACTCTCAGCTCTGTATATCCCTTAGACTCATATAATCTCCAACTTCCCCAGAACCTGTCTCTGTGCCTCTTCAATAAAAACTACTTTTAATCGCAATACGGACCTTACTTTCTAAGCCTGCTAGAGTATAACCTACATTCTTTCAAATGCATACGCATGATGATCATGCCTACGGCGGCTGACTCTGACCCAGCGCATTCAATACTGTCCAGCTGTTAGAACAACAGTTGTTGGGAGGAAACGTCCCATTCTGCTTGAATTCATTGTTGTGTAGAATAAACTCTTACACTTTTGTCATAACTTCTGATATTTCCACAACATTCCTCAATTTTTCATCAAACAGTGTGGCCATTATATAAGTGTTGTGAATACATGCTCAGTCACCGCCAGAATTTTCATGGTCAGCGACGTGAAACCTGTTCTCACATAACACACCAAAGGTCTTTCAGAGCACTATATCTATAGCATTCCTGTTGGAAATAACCGCCCCAATGCCGCTATCAACATCAGCCTCATATCCCAACAAGGCATGTTTCCTCTGGTATTTGGTTCTTGCTGCCTTGTCGATTCTACCATCGGGAAGGCGGCGCAGAACCATAGGTCTCACCCACGCAGGTTCAGGAATAGTTATTACTGTGCGACCATCAGGATCATTACCAGTGTGGATGACGTCAGGTACCACAACGCTGTGCAGATTCCATAATTAACGGACTCGCTTTTAAGGAAGCTACACCTCCATAAGACCAGAGCTTGATGTTGAGGGGTAATAACTGTTTCTGAACCTGGTAGTGTGCGTCATGAAGTTCCTCTACTTTGGTCCAGCTCTGAGACTCCGCTGATGGATGCCGCGTTCCTGCGGTAACGTTTCATACCGACGTGCCCAAAAGTGAGTAGGGGCTATTACCGACTGGGCCATATCCATTACTACTGTTGGAAGGATTTTCCGTTCAACGCTATTGGTATTTCCATACCAGGCTGGGTTGCAGCCAGAGAATACTTTGTACACTAAAAGCTTATAGTCGCTAGTCAAAGATCCCGATGCCATACGGAATCTCCACAAATTCCCAGCAAAGTATAGGCCCTGCCATTCTTCACTTGTAATTGTGCTGGGATCAGGACGAGTCTTCGGAAACGTGAACAAAAATGAAAGTAAAGGTGCGGATTCTATCCACCTCCGATCCTTTCATTACGACTGGCTCATGGACCTCTAGTTTCCCCCTGCTTAATTCAATAACCAATTCAATAACCAGTCTTGCTGTAATCGAGAAAGGGTTTGTTGTTATGGCAACACTCAGCCAGATTTTCTAACTCGCTCCGACATGCTGATTCGCCAACACATTTCATTCGGAATTCGTCAGTGGTGTTGTCAGCACACTTGAATCTGGCTTTGGTGCTGTGCTGAACCACACAGTCACATCTGCATCCCGAGTAGAGTCGAGGTATAGGCACACAGCCACGTGATGCATCTGTGCTGATGGAGATCGTTGGGAAGATGTTGTTGCAAATCCGAACTGACTGCGCTCGATCTAAATGAGTCTTTTCCATTGTAAGAGGACTAAGGGACCGACGTTTCTCACTTCTATAAAACTTTACAACGTAAAACACGGTCAGAATTGGACTATTTGGTCCATTTCTGACGGCTGATCCATTTACATTCATAGCCCCAGACTCCTGCGTTCTCCCCGTATCCCTAACCAATCCTGTATCTATCAAGCTCTATCTAATATAACGTAAACATAGTGACCTCCTCAGACGCCCGTGGCAAAGAATTCCACAACTTATGTTCTCTTCCACCCGAAATTCCTTTCCATCTCCGGTCTGATAGGATGGATTTCTATCTTATACTCTCCCATCACAGCAAATTTGAGCTTCTGTCGAGGCCTTTGAATATTAAATGGTTTCAATGAGGTCACCCCTCATTCTTCTAAAATCCAGTGAATACAGGCCGAGGGCCAACAAATTCTCTTCATATGAAAAGCCGTTTAATCCTGGAATCATTTCCGTGAACCATTGAACTCCGTCCGGAGTTGGCACATTCGTTGCTGAGAGCAGAAAACGCCACACAATACTGCAAGTCATGACATTTATAGTCCATATAGCAGACTAATGTAACATATTACAGAAGCATATACGAATAGTAAATTCCACTCCACTATTAAAAAATACATCGCAAACTTAACATCTGCAAAGACAATCGGCAATTATATTATGCTTGCCTTTATTGTGAGTTATCATGTGACCATACTCCTGCAAAATCAAATTCTATTGTTGAATTGGAGTCTCCTTAACCATGACCTGACCTACAATATAATCAAGATATGTCACACTAGCATGTCCAAATTCACTCTTAGCTAAATTAACTGTAAGTTTGGCTTTGAAAGCCTTTCAAAGAGCTGTTCCACTGCAGAGATACGGGCTTCCCAGGTGTCATTTCCTGTAAACAAGTCATCAATGTAGACAGCTGTGTTCTAACTCTTGAATTACAGAATTAATCATTCTCTGAATGTTCCCGAATCATTCTTCATTACAAATGGCAAAACATTATATTCATACAACCAGAAGGCGTTACAAATGCAGAAATTTCTCTACCTCTATCCGTTAACGGAACACCAATACCCTTTCAACAAATCAATCTTTGTAAGAAACTTCGCCTTTTCATTCTTTTCTACACAATCATCAACTTTAGGGAAGGGATAAGCATCTGTTTTTCTTATAGCAACGCATTTTTCTGTAATCAGTGCAAAACCGGAACTGCCAGCTGGTTTAGAACCATAACTCAAGGCGAACTCCAATCTGAAGTAAAATGCTGGTTTCGGGACGACTCCTCCGAAACGATAACAGTAAGGAATGTAAATTGCTGATCCGATCCACCTCTGATCCTTTGATTAGGACTGGCTCATGGATCTCGAGTTTCCTCCTACTGAAGTCATTAACCAAATCATTGGCCTTAATGTAATTGGGTAAGAGGTTGCTGTTATGGCAACACTCAGCCAGATTATCTGTCTCCTTCTGCCATGCTAATTCGTCATCACATTTGAATCGGAATATGACGGTAGTGTTGGAAGAAAGCAAACATGAATCTCGCTTTGGTGTCGTGCTGAGCCACACAGTCACATCTGTATCCCGAGTAGAGTCGAGGTACAAACACACAGCCACGTGATGCATCTGCGCTGACGGAGATCGTGGAGAAGTTGTTGCTGCAAATCCGAACTGACTGCGCTCGATCGCAATGAGTCTTTTCCCTTGTAAGAGGAGTAAGGGTCCGAGATTTTTCACTTCTATAAGACTTTATAATGTGAACCATGGGCAGAATTGGGCTATTTCCATCTCCTTTTCGCCTCTCCACTTCCTCGAAACCACATGCTCCACCACCTGTCATCGTATCTTCGAACTTTCCATTGCAGCAATAACCAAAGACAATATGACTGTCCCGTTTTCCCTTTCGGATTTTTTTCTGGTCTTAGATTAACATGTGTTACATCACAGGAAGTAGTCTGTCGAGATCCATTATATTCCCACCATATATGTTCCGTTCAACTTTATCTGCTACGATGCTGGATTTGAAACCAACAAGAAACAGTTTCTGTTTAGGTGGAAGTATTTCTCCATGCCGCTTCATGCTGCTCTGTCTTCATACTGCTCAGCACGAACATCTGTGGTCTCTTCGATTTAAACTGGGACTCCACTTTTAACTTTTCTTCTCAGACTGCAAATGACGGTAATGTCCATCTTATCGTTTATTTTTCCGTTGCAAATTTGTGGAAACTTTTGCAAGCAGCTATAACATTTTTATCTCACTTCACCACCTTCCTTTTCTCTTTATCGAACATTATCTATTGTTGAATTGAGAAACGTCTAGCCGCCATTACTATTTCTTTTTTTGTCAAAATTATTATTCAGTTATATTTAACTAAAAAAGGAGAGGTTAAAATGCAGGGTATGCCACTTGTTGTCCTGTAACTTAGAATATTTAATATTACTATATTGTACAATATTTGCCATGTTCTCACAGCCACTACCGGACAACTTCTTTTCTTTTTTAAGACGTATTATTTGGCTATGTTATTCTAATTGTTTAAATCTCAACTGTATATCTTTTAAATTCATACGCAATCATTATATCGCCTTCCCAAACTGTTTTACTGAGATCAGAGAACAGACCATATCACTCATTTATTGTGTGGACAATCCACATATTGTGCTCATCTGTCTCTAATGACGTTTATCTAATACCCTTCAGCACCGCTAATACTCCATTTTTCCACAATACCGAATTGACTTACTGCGTTACGCCGCTGGAGTAGCAATGAGGTCCTCCATCTCGCTCTGCTCCCAGAGTGGCAAAAATAATTAGAAGAATTCTTATTTGCTGCTTCATAACATTGTCGCGGTTAAACACATTAATCAGTCACCGAACCTCCCTAAGGACATTATTTCTCAGGGCTTGGAAGACGGCGTGGCCATTGGTGAAGCTGAACGACAAACGATTTTCGAAACGACAAAGAGGAGTGTTAATGGCTGTTTTCCATTCATCTCCCTCCCTTACCCTGACCAGATGGTAGGCACTCCGTAGGTCCAATTTAGAGAAAATGGTGGCTCTGGGAAGGGGTTCGAAAGCAGAGTTGATAAGTGACACTGGATACTTATTCCATATGGTGATGCTATTGAGGCCACGATAGTCAACGCAGCGACGCAGTGAGTCGTCTTTCTTTCCCACAGACAAGAAACCTGTGCCTACAGGGGCAGATGAGGGTCGGATAATGCCAGCCGCCAGAGAGTCATTTAAGTAAGCCTCCATTGCTTCTCTTTCTGGCCGGGACAGATTATACAGTCAACTGGTCGGCAGAGGAGCTCCGGGGAGAAGGTCAATTGCGCAATCGTAAGAGCGGTATGGAGGCAAGAAAAGAGCCCGTTGTTTGCTAAACACTTCACCCAGATCATGATATTCTGCTGGAACTTTGGATAAGTCGGGGGTTTCAGAGTCAGACGAGGTCGCCGTGACTTCGACTGGGGAAAGGGCCAATTGTACACGTGGAGTGACAGAACGAACTCCAGCTGACTATGACCCGGTGGACCAGTCAAAGTAGGGATTATGGCATTTTAAGCAGGGGTAACCAAGAACTATCGGAGCTTGAGGAGCATAGGAAGCGAACCCAAAATGCAGGACTCAAGCACGGAGATTGAGTCTAGATGCTTACACGGGCGTAAACGCCGAACCGCAAACAGGAGAGATCTTGACACGGAGCCTGGACGCGGAGCCTTTACTCGGAGTCTCATAGGTAAACCTGGAAACTGAAGCTAAACTTAGAACAAACGGTTCTAAGCAGTAGGGAAACGTAGTTATCTCACAGGAAAGAAGTCCAAGGACTGGCAACCAGTAGTTGTGACGTAGGGATTCTTATACGGATTCTTTGATGGAAACCAGGTGTGCCATCATCATAGGGAATTGGAAGCAATTTGGGAAATTAACGATGGGGCTCATGGTATAATCAAAGAAATCTAGGAGCAATATAGGGAATTAACGACCGGGATCATGACCTCCCCTCAACGGGAGCCTCCAGACCATTCCTCAGGCTACTCCGGATGGTCCTGATGGAAATCACGGATATGGGAAGTGTCCAAAATGAAGGAGCGGGAAATACAGGAATGTTCCTCCGGACCGTATCCCTCGCAATCGAATAGGCATTGGAGGTCCCTGCCTTGGCGGTGCAAATCCAGTATTCGCTGGACGCTGTAAACTGGGTGGTCGTCAATAATCCGGGCGGGTGGAGGGGGTTCGGAAGGAGGGAGTAAAGGGTTGCGAGAGACCGTCTTCAATTGGGAAACGTGGAATGTAGGATGGATGTGCATAGTTTTGGGTAGTTTGAGTCGTACCACAGAGGGCTTGTTAATACTCTCGAATGTTCCCAGGAAACGTGGGGTGAGTTTCTTGGGCTCGTTCTGGACGTGGATGTCTTTAGAAGAGAGCTAAACCATCTGCCCAGACCGATAATGAGTTGCAGGAATCCGATGGCGATCGGAAATCCTCCGGTTGCGGTCGGCTGAACAGTGCAGGGCCGCGAGTGTGTCTTTTCAGACCTTGCGGCCCTGGCGGAGATGGGTCTGAACAGAAGGCACAGCAATCTTCTTCTTGAGCAGATAGCGGAGGGGGTTGGTAACCAAGGGAGCATTCAAAGCGGGACATTCCGGAGGTGGTGCTGACCAGGGAGTTGTGGGCGTACTCTTCCAAAGCGAGATGGGTGATCAAGGCAGACAGGTTGTTGTCGGCTACACAGCACAGTGCTGTTTCCAAATTCTGGTTAGCTCGTTCTGCTTGCCCGTTCATCTGCGGATGATCTCCAAACTTGAGAGATGAGATCTGGGAAATGAATGTACAAGGGTGTACGTGCTATCGTAGGGACAGAAATGTGGGCAGAGGGGGTGGGGTGGCCATGTTGGCGAGGCATGAGATTCAGTCCTTTGCAAGGGGGGACATAGGGTCAGGAGAAGAAGAGTCTGTGTGGATAGAACTGAGGAACAGTAAGGGCAAAAGGACACAAATGGGTGTTGTCTACAGGCCACCAAACAGTAGCATGGATATTGGGTGCAAGTTGAATAGGGAGTTAACACTGGCATGTGGCAAAGGTAATGTCGCAGTAGTTATGGGGGATTTCAACGTGCAGGTGAACTGGGAGTATCAGGTTGGTGCTGGACCACAGGATAGGGATATTGCAGACTGCCTACGGGATGCATTCTTGGAACAGCTTGTACGAGAGCCGACCAGGGACAAGACTATGCTGGATTTAGTGTTATGTAATGAACAGGATTTGATAAGCGACCTCGCAGTAAAGGAGCCATTTGGGGGTAGTGATCACAATATGATAAGCTTTTATCAGCAATTTGAGAAGGATAAGGGCAGCTCGGAGGTGTCAGTGTTGCAGATGAACAGGGGAAACTATGGAGCCATGAGGGAGGAGCTGGCCAAAGTTGACTGGACGGATAACCTAGCTGGCAGAAACGACAATGGAACAGCAATGGCAGGTATTCTTGGGAATAATGCACAAGGTGCAAAATCAGTTCATCCCCCAGAGAAGGAAGGATTCAAAGGGGGGGGGGGGCCACAGTGGTTGACAGAGATTTCATAGCATTAAAAAAAAGGAAATATGACAGAGCTAAGGTGAGTGTTAGGACAGAAGATTGGGAAGTTTTTAAGGAACAACAGTACTTAACTAAAAAGTCAATACGGAGAGAAAAAATGAGGTACGAACTCAAGCTAGCCAGGAATATACAGGAAGATAGCAAAAGCTTTTTTAGGTATGTGAAGAGAAAGAAGATAGTTAGGAACAATGTTGGGCCCTTGCAGAATGAATTGGGTGAAATTGTTATGGGAAAGAGAGAAATGGCAGAAGAATTTAATGAGTACTTTAGATCTGTTTTCCCTAAGGAAGACACAAGCAATCTCCCAGATGTATGGATGGGCCAAGGACATAGAGTAACAGAGGAAATAAAACAGATTAACATTCAGAAGGAAACGGTGATGAGTAGTCTGATGGGACTGAAGGCTGACAAATCCCCAGGTCCAGGTGGTCTGCACCCTAGGATACTAAAGGAGGTGGACCTAGAAATTGCGGATGCATTGGTAATCATTTTCCAATGTTCCTTAGATTCAGGATCAGTTCCTGAGGATTGGAGAGTGGATAATGTTATCCCACTTTTTAAGAAAGGAGGGAGGGAGAAAACAGAGAACGATCGACCTGTCAGCCTGACATTGGTGGTGGGAAAGATGTTAGAGTCCATTATTAAGGGTGAAATAGTGCCATATCTAGATAGCAATGTTAGGATTGGGCCGAGCCAGCGTGGATTTACCAACGATAAATCATGCTTGACTAATTTGTTGGAGTTTTTCGAGGATGTAACCAGGAAGTTAGACGGCGGAGATCCAGTGGATGTAGTGTACCACAATTTTCAGAAGGCATTTGATAACGTCCCACATAGAAGATTGGTGGGTAAAATCAAAGCTCAGGGCATCGGGGGGAAGGCATTGACATGGATAGAAAACTGGTTGGCAGATAGAAAGCAAATGGTAGCGGTGAATGGGTGTTTCTCAGAATGGCAGGTGGTGACTAGTGGGGTGCCACAGGGCTCGGTATTGGGACCACAGCTGTTTACCATTTACGTTAACGATTTGGAAGAAGGCATAAAAAAAACATCAGCAAATTTGCTGATGATACTAAGCTGGGTGGCAGTGTGACATGTGATGAGGATGTTAGGAGAATTCAAGGTGACTTGGATAGTCTGGGTGAGTGAGCAGATGCTTGGCAGATGACATTTAATGTGAATAAGTGTGAGGTTATCCACTTTGGGAGTAAGAACATGAAGGCAGATTATTATCCGAACGGTGTAGAGTTGGGTAAGGGAGAAATACAAAGAGATCTCGGATTCCTTGTTCATCAGTTACTGAAGGTGAATGAGCAAGTGCAGCAGGCAGTGAAGAAGGCCTATATTACAAAGGGAATTGAGTACAAGAGCAAGGAAATCCACTTGCATTTGTACAAAGCCCTGGTGAGACCACACCTGGAATATTGTGTAGAGTTTTGGTCTCCAGGGTTAAGGACGGACATCCTGGCTGTAGAGAAAGTGCAGCGTAGATTCACGAGGTTAATTCCTGGGATGTCTGGACTGTCCTACGCAGAGAGGTTAGAGAGACTGGGCATGTACACGCTGGAATTAAGGAGATTGAGAGGGGATCTGATTGAAACATATAAGATTATTAAGGGATTGGACGAGATAGAGGCAGGAAATATGTTCCAGATGCTGGGAGAGTCCAGTACCAGAGGACATGGTTTGAGAATAAGGGGTAGGTCATTTAGGACAGAGTTAAGGAAAAGCTTCTTCTCCCAGAGAGTTGTGGGGGTCTGGAATGCACTGCCTCGTAAGGTAGTGCAGGCCAATTCTCTGGGTGCTTTCAAGAAGGAGATAGATAGGTATCTTATGAATAGGGAAATCAGGGGATATGGGGACAAGGCAGGAACCGGGTATTGATAGTAGATGATCAGCCATGATCTCAAAATGGCGGTGCAGGCTCGAGGGGCCGAATGGTCGACTTCTGCACCTATTGCCTATTGTCTATAAAATCCAGTGCAATGTGAGACCAAGGACGGCGAGGAACAGGTAGGAGACGAAGGAATCCAGCAGGTAGTCGGTGGGAGGCTTTTCCAGGGGCACAAACACGACAGGCCGAGACAAAGGAGCGGGTGTCAGCGTCCCTGGAGGGCCACCGAAAAAATCTTTCTTCAGGAAGGACAGAGTCCGATCGATCCCGGCATGACAGGCGAAACGGGACGAGTGCCCCCACTGGAGAACCGGAGACCGAACGGAATCGGACACAAAGAGGCGACTGGAGGGTCCGTTGCCTGGGACTGGTTCAGTCCGTTGGGCCTGTTTGACGATGGCCTCTGTCTCCCAGGTGGGGCCAGTCACTACACTGGATGGTAGCAGGATGGTCTTGGGGTTGGGAAGGCCCTCCTCGGAATAGTATTGACGGGAGAGGGCATCGGGCTGCCGTTCTTGGACCCCGGATGATAAGTTAGTGTAATTCTGTTCAGACCAAAAAATAATGCCCAACGGGCCTGACGGGAATTCAGGCCATTGGCTGTTTGGATATAAGCAAGGTTCTTGTGATCGGTCCAGACGATAAACGGATGTTCGGCTCCGTCCTGCCAGTGCCTCCCCAACTCCAAAGCAAGCTTGACTGCCAATAACTCCCGGTTCCCTACGTCGTAATTTCGTTCGGCGGGGGATAACCGGCGAGAAAAGAAGGCACACGGATCAATTTTTTGGTAAAGGCCTGAACGTTTGGAGAGGATCGCTCCCACCCCAGAGTCGGAGGCGTCAACCTCCACAATGAATTGACAAGAGTGATCTGGTTGGACCTGGATAGGAGCGGAGGTGAAATGCCTCTTCAACTCTGAGAAGGCAGAATCCGCTTAGGAATCCCACTGAAAAGGAGTTTTAGGAGAGGTGAGACGAGTAAGGGGCGCTACCACCCGGATGTAATCTCTGATGAAACGACGATAAAAGTTAGCGAACCACAGAAATCGCTGGAGTTGCTTTGAGTATCGTGGGTGGTGGCTACTCTGCTACCGCCCGGATCTTTTCGGGATCAGCCCTCACCTGCCCGCTCTCGATGAGATAACCTAAGAAGCTGACTGAAGAAACGTGAAATTCGCACCTCAGCTTTTAAGAACAATTTGTTCTCCCAAAGCCTCTGCAGAACCTGACGGACATAGGAGGCGTGTTCTTGAAGATTGCTGGGGAAGATTAAAATATCATCCAAATAAACAATCACGATGCGGTTAATAAAATCTCTAAGGACATCGTTTACCGTGGGGGCGGGGTGGGGGGGGGGGGGTTTCTGGCATTGGTGAGACCGAACGGCATGACCAGCTATTCGAAATGACCAAGAGGGGTGTTGAACGCGGTTTTCCACTCATCACCCTCCCTTATCCTGACCAGATGATAGGTTCTTCGTAGGTCCAACTTGGAGAAGATGGTAGCTCTGTGAAGTGGTTCGAAAGCAGAGTTGAGAAGGGGCAGTGGATATTTGTTCTTTATGGTTATGCTCTTTACGCCTCGGTAATCAACGCAGGGGCGCAGTCCCCACAAAGAAGACACCTGCGCCAACAGGGGAGGATGAGTGTCGGATAATGTTCGCCGAGTGAGATGCATTAAAGTACGTCTCCACTGCCTCCCTTTCAGGCGGGGGCAAGTTATACAGCCGACCGGTGGGCAGAGGGGCCCCGGGGAGAATGTCGATTGCGCAATCATAAGGACGGTGTGGAGGCAAGGAGAGGGTCCGTTGTTTGCTGAACACGTCTAGATGTGAGGATCATGGCGGACCAGCCAGGGATACCGAAATATGGAAGCTTGGGAGAAGGAACTTAACTTAAATTGTATCTGCTCCAGATGGCTCCCGTAGAGAATTAGAGACAGGCGTGGTGTGCAGTTTGTGACCCGGGACGGAAGTCTGCCGTCTAGTTCCCAGGCTTCCAGAGGGTTACTCAAAGGCCCCAAAGGAATCCGGCCGGGAGGCTATATTTTCATGCAGAAAATTGGCCTCAACACCGGAGTCCACTACAGCTAACAGAGTCAGGGATTGTTTGCTGTAACATCAATTACCGGGATAAGCATCCGGTTTCTGGGACGGATAGGAATGTTGTCTGGTTCACCAGGGTCCCCTTTCTACTGGTGAGCCTTCCTTCTTTGGTTGGAGAGGACAGGTAGCTCGGAAGTGGCCGGACTGGCTGCAATATAGACATTCACCCGCTCTCAGTCTCCAGAGTCGCTCAGCGGGAGAGAGATGGTTCCATCCCAGCTGCATAAATGGCTCTTCCGTGTCCGCGGAAATCACCGGGCTGGGAGCTACTCTTGGAGCAGGAGGAGAAGAGAGAGTTGTTCTGGCGAGAGGCAAAATCGAATGGCGTGAAGTGGCCAACGGTTGTGGACGAGCAGACCTTTACCTATAGCGTTCTCGGAGACCATTGCCCCACCTGGTGGTGAGTGAGATTAATTAATCCAGGCTGTTGGTGTCGTCTCTTGCCGCCAACTCGTCTTTCACCCTGTCGCTGAGCCCACCTCGAAATACCTCATCATTCCACACCGAGTACCGCTCACATCCGACTCGGAATACTCGGCGAACCTGCGGGAGCCCTGACAGAGAGTGAGTAGACGCTTAGCGGCATCTTTACCGGGTGGTCAGAGATCTTTCTTTGATCTTTAGCAGACAGGGAACGGAGACTATACAGCAAACTTGAATCTGGCTTTGGTGCTGTGCTTAGCCACACAGTCACATGTATAGCGCGAGTAGAGTTGCGGTCTAAGCCCAGAGCGTGTGGTGCATCTGTGCTGATAGAGATCAGGGTGGACGTGTTGTTGCAAATCCGAACTGGCTCGGCTCGATCTAAATAACTCTTTTTCATGGTAAGGGGAAAGTGACAGAGGATTTTCAGATTGTACAACTTGATATATGAGCATAATTATTGAACGATCATTGCTTGTGTATCCACAGTCTCTTGGGAAACCTCCTTTAAAACACTGGGCAGAACACCATCTGGTCCAGGTGGCTTATCTACCATCAGACCTTTCCGTTTCCCAAGGTATGTCTCCTTCGTAATCGCAGGTTCTCACACTTCTAAACCCTGACACTCTGGAACTTCCGACGTGTTGCTTGTGGCCCCCACAGTGTAGAATGATGGAAAATACTTATTCAGTTCGTCCGCCATTTCCTTGACACCCATTGGTATTTCTGCAGCGTCAATTTTCAGCGGTCCAATATCGTCCAATATTCAACTTCACGTCTTTTAAACGTGAAGTATCTTAAGAAGTTTCTGCTATCCGCCTTAATATTGTAAGTCGCCTTCATGAAATTGTCAGAAGCTTTCGATTGGTTTTCAATCGCATCCTAATGCTCTAACTTCCCGCTGTTTTTCTCTATTATATGCCGTCTCTTTCGCATTTATGTTGGCTTTGAATTCTCTTCTTACCCACGGTTGTGTCATCTTGCCTTTGGAATACATCCTCCACTCTGCTTCCTCTATCGAATGATTACAGTTCATTTTTTACCAATAGCGCAACGCCATCCCCTCTACCTAATTCGATACAATATGTATCGTTGGACGTGCAACTGCCAGCTATAAGATTCTTTGAATCACGGTTAGTGATACATACAACGTCATACCTGTCACTGCGTAACTTTGCCTGAAGTGCAACTACTTTTTTCTGTATATTACCTGCAATCAAGTAAAGCATCTTCAGTCCGACAATCACTGTTTTTCACTTTATCCACCTTTAACAATGTAACGTATCGTGTCGATTGGAATTTTGCCCTATCATCAGTCTCTACTTGCTAGGAGTCTCACTATATACTGTCTCTGGTTGTAAGCCAGCGCTATCACTCTTATTCTCATCCAATGCCAAACCAGTTAACATAATTCAAAAAGCAAATTAGATTTCCTTTATTAATTTAGGAACTAGTAAGAGCTGCGCAAATCTGTTACAAATGATACTTATTTGAAAGTGATAATAAATTAGAAAACAAGTATCTGGAAATTTGTGTACCACGGAAATGATACGTGGCAATCTCCTTTGAAAACCAGATCAAAACTAAAAGAAAGTACATTTTGCTGTGATTTCCCCGATGAGCGATATGAATTGCGCAGTAACAAATATGTAGAAATGGCTTACTTTAATTGTATGTTCACTGGGCTGTCTCTGATGTGGCTAATGAGCTGCTAAGATTAATTTGGAGATTGCAGTATCCCCTCCCTTATAAGCAACCAGAGGTAGTTTTGGGCAGTAGGAACAGTGTCAACTGATCCTCACGTCACACGGAAAATGGAATATCCAGGAATTTTCTACATACAGAGTATTTATTATCCTGTACTGACTGCGATTGGTATTCCCAGTAAGTAACTGGAGCTTCTTGTGCGATTTCCGCTTGCTCTATCTACTGCACGATATCATATTTGCTGTAAAATACATTGCACGAAGTGCCTTGTCTGACAAGTGATTTCGGTCGAGTCAGGTTGAAGCATATATTTTTCTCACTCTGACCGAACAGTTCTTTCCTGTCGCTGGTTTCTTTGTCAACTGCAATAACCAGTCGTGTTCCAACATTTTCCGTTTCCCGATATTCCAAAATATTAATGGTTTTTATACCTCGAAGTCCCAGCCCATTCCCATCGACCTGCCGCGGGACCATCGTTCATTCACACTAGCATGCAACAAATGAGATTTCATTTTGAATATAATTGTCTAAAAATCTTTTCAATTGCAACAATAACCAAAGCAAATATGACTGTCCCGTTTTCCCTGTTGGATTTGTGTGTTCTGGTCTTAATTTTAACGCTGCAGGTTCCTGGACTCACATGTATAACATAAGTGGAAAAAGAAATATCTGAGCCCATTGTATTCCTGTTCTCAAAGTTCCGTTCAGCTACAATGCTAGAGTTATTTTGGATTGTTGCGTTGATAAGAAATCCGCTGTTAACGATGCCGTGGTCTGCGGAATCACATTCAAATCTGCGGGTAATTTGCCGACTCGGTTCTTTCTCCGATCCCTCCCTTGGCCTCAAGCACGAATGTAAGCTCGAATGAACTGTGTAAACACTTCGTGGATCGAAGCCAGTTCAATCAGTGTGCAAGCAATTCTTTGTATGCAAATCAAGTAAAATGCATCGGATTTTGTATGCTTGAAACTAACACTTATTTCTTCCTTGCAGTTAATTTAATGGCGATTGTGATCCTCTGTCTTCGAAAATGCGGACTCTCCAAATGCATCACCCTTTACCTCGTAGCAATGGCAACAGCTGATTTAATGTGTGTTATCATAGGCGTTCTACTAGAGCGGATCAATAATATTTACGGTTTCGCAAATGTTTTGTTCATCACTCCGATTTGTGCTCTGACAGTTGTACTTCGGCTCGCAGCCACGGACTGTTCTGTCTGGCTGACAGTGGCTTTCACATTTGATCGATGCATTGCAATTTGTAGCCAAAAGCTGCGGAAGCGAGTTTGCACCGAACGAACAGCGATTATAGTGGTGATGATTGTGGGCATAGGGAGCTGCCTGAGGTGTTTTCCATATTACTTTGCAGTAGCTCCTGTCGTGATTATTGACAACGTTCAATGGCACTGCACTGACAAGGCAGATTACTTTAGTTCACCAGTGTGGAAAGTTTACCAGATGGTTGATGGTATCATTGCATTTTTACTGCCAATCGGTTTAATTCTAGTGTTCAATGCCTTAACAATCAGTCATATCATCGACGCAAACAGAATCCGCCGAGGATTCCGGAACATCAATGACAACAAGAAAGACTCAGAGGTGGCGAACCGGAGAAAATCAATGATTTTGCTGTTCGCTCTATCAGCCAATTTCATTTTATTGTGGATCCCCTGTATAGTCTCCACTATGATCTGGCAGGCTCAGAATTACTTTTATACAGACAGATATCTTAATTCACCGTCTTTTATCCTGCAAGAGTCTGGGTACATGTTGCAATTTCTCTGTACGTGCACCAACACGTGTATCTACATATTGTCCCAGAAGAAATTCAGGGAAGAAATTAAGAAAGGAGTGAATCATCTGGTCACATTGAATGGCCGACTCTGCAGATAAGTCGTAAGTTGATTTGTATATTTTGTTATTAAGTCACATGAAGTTTTTTAATAATGGGCAGGTTTGATCAAAAGTCTGGTCTGCCTGGCGTGCTGCCTGAATGCTAGGATACCGTTTCGCACCAACGCTAGCGAGTTTAATTTCCTCAAATGAGCCAGCGAATAAAGTGTTGCTGATGTGATATTTACACAGGCAGAATTACATTTAAATCACTGGAAAAATAGCGAATGCTTAGTCAACGTACAGAATGATGCTGGCATGATTCTTAATTTGTTTGATTTATCTATTCACTGAACACACGCATATGTATCATCCGAGAGTCCATGTATTAGAATCGGATCTCCGTTGTACCAGGTTCACGAAATGAGAAGTCACACTTTTCCCTGAAGACGGGAAATATACAACATAAGATAATGAATCCTTAGTCTGACACGTCAATTGTTCTGTCTTGCCGTTTTAATCTATCAGAAATGCAATCTCAACTTCACCTTCACAAAAGAACATCGCTTTCTCTTTCTGGTGGTACAATGATTTATTTCATCGATATGATTTCATTCCAGGAGGTTTGCCAAGCCAACATCAAGCTGTGTGTCCTTAATCATGAAGAAAAGAAAATTTGCAGGTTCTGGAAATGCTTTGTCCAAAATCACGTTGCAGTGGCGTTCAATTTAAGCACGTGTGCTCCAGAGCTAAAGGGCATTAATAATGACTCGACATTTCTTCATAGTGTGAATGTGTTCAAGTACTTTCCCCTACGAGAGTTACCTTGTTATCCACACGTAGTGCTCTTTGTTTCGTGCAACAGATTCATTGCTGAATTGCAGAATTTCTCCAGACGCCATTTCTATTTTTTTTTTGGCAACATCTTTGTTCAGTTATGTTTTACTAAAATAAAGTAGAGGTTAGAATGAAACCTAAAGCCACTTACTGAACGATAACCGAGACGATTTATTGTAACAATGTGGAATTTTTGTCCTCTTTCACAGCCATTACCTGCTTACCTTCTTAATTTTATGAAAATGTAAGACGAATTACATGGTTATTCAATGTAAACTGCTTAAATTGTGTATTTTTTTCCTTTACGGTTTTATCATTAATCATTCATATTTGTCATCCGTGAGTCTAGTTCCCCAGCCTTCGGGACCGGTGAACCATTCATACCGCGTCCTGTACCTTTGCCCTTTTCTGCATGGCTGTTCTGTATTTCCTTATTAACGGTGAAAGCACAGGGTCCTGACACAATCCAACAAAGCTCTCCGGGTCATTGAAGCATGTAGACTTCCAAACCCTAGAATAAGTTTGAAGTCCACTGGAAGGATTTCTCCACAATACCGGATATAAAGGAGCTTGTTACCTCTTAAACTTCTTTATAAATCAACATTCCAAAATTCCTCATCCACGGTATAATCTCTTTTGATTATTACATCATCGTCGTCATAAAGATGTCCATTTACCTACTTCGTGCTACATTAATGCAACACTGCTGGACTATATATAACATTCACCAATACTCTCAGCTCTTTATTTCCCTTAGACCCATACAAACTCAAACTTCCCCAGAACTTGTCTCTGTGCCTCTTCAATAAAAACTACTTTTAATCGCAATACTGACCTTACTTTCTAAGCCTGCTGTTGTATAAATTATATTCTTTCAAATGCTCGCGCAAGGTTATCATGCATACGGCAGCTGACTCTGACCCCGCACATTCAATACTATCCAGCTGTTAGAACAACAGTTGTTGGGAGGTAACTTGTCCTATTCTGCTTGAATTCATTGTTGCGTAGAATAAACTCTAAATCTTCTGTCATACATTCTGATACTTCCGCAACATTGTTCACTTTTACATCAACCAGAGTGTCCAATATAAAAGTGTTGTGAATGCTTGTCTGTTGCCCTCAGTCGCCGCCAGAATTTTTATGGTCAGCGACATGAAACCTGTGGTCACATAACACACCAAAGGCCTTTCAGCGCCCTATATCTATAGCATTCCTGTTGGATGTAACCACCCAAATCCCGCTATCAACATCAGCCTCACAGCCCAAGTCATGTTTCCTCTTGTATTTAGTTCTCGCTCCCTTCTCGATTCTACCATCGGGCAGACTGCGAAGAACCATAGGTCCCACTCGCGCAGTTTCAGGAATGGTTATTACTGTACGACTATCAGCATCATTAGCAATGTGAATGACATCAGGCACCACAACTCTGTGCAGGTTCCATAATCAACTGACTCGCTTTCAAGGACGGTACACCACCATAAGACCATACCCTGATGTTGAGGGGTAATAACTGCTTCTGAACCTGGTAGTGTACATCATGAAGTTCCTCTACTTTGGTCCAGGTGGCCGCACTGAAATGAGAGAATGTCCTCGAGGCTGGAGAGACTCTGATGATGGATGCCGCGGTCCTGCGGCCACGTTTCATACAGAAGTGCGCAAAGGTGAGGAGGGACTATTACAGACTGGGCCGTATCCACTACTACTGTTGGAAGGATTTTCCGTTCAACGTTATTGGTATTCCCATACCAGACTGGGTTGCAGCCAGTGAATACACTGTACGCTAAAAGCTTATAGTTTCTAGTCAAAGCTCCCGATGCCATACGGAATCTCCACAAATTCCGAGCAAAGTATAGGCCCTGCCATTCTTCATTTGTAATTGTGCTGGGGTCGGGACGAGTCATCGGAAACGTTAACAACAAGGAAAGTAAAGGTGCTGATTCTATCCACCTCCGATCCTTTCATTACGACTGGCTCATTGACCTGTAGTTTTCCCCTGCTTAATTCAAAAACCAACTCATTGGTCTTGCTGTAATCGAGAAAGGGTTTGTTGTTATTTCAACACTGAGCCAGATTTTGTAACTCTCTCCGACATGCTGATTCGTCACCACATTTCATCCGGAATACGTCAGTGGTGTTGTCAGCACACTTGAATCTGACGTTGGTGACGTGCTGAACCATACAGTCACATCTGTATCCCGAGTAGAGTCGAGGTATAGGCACACAGCCATGTGATGCAACTGTGCTGATGGCGATTGTGGGGAAGATGTTGCTGCAAATCCGAACTGACAGCGCTCGATCGCAATGAGTTTTTTCCTTTTAAATGAAATTATTCCTGAAGGGAATACTGTTACGTACCAGCAGATATAGATCGGATATTTACTCCAGTTTCAATGTTATAACCACTATCTTTCTGACAATCTACTGAAAACATAAAAACTCAAATGAAATAATCAGAAGTTATCAGTTTTTTGCGTATGTGTTGTGTGTGTCTGTTCGGCTCCCAAACAGTCAAGATTAGGAGCAATTATTTGTCTTAAGAGTCAGATGGCAAAGGTCCAGTAATCCACAGAATAAATGATGGGAGAGATTTGTAAATCTACGCTAAAATGTAGAAAGAAAGCAGTTACGAAGAATTTCTCAGATTCCACACATGAGCAAACAATAGAACAGTCGGCGAAAATAATATCCGTCGAATCGTTGCGAAATCCCCATCGAAATATCACCAGGTGACAGTCACGAAATATCCTTTCTTCCAAGTGGTTAGCACATAACACTCCCGAATCCAGGTAAGGGTTAACAAGAGCGGTCCCACAGGATATTCCAACAAAAATCCACATACGGACTATATAAAATGCAAGTCACACACCTACTGACAGCTTGCAGTCCAAACTCTCTCTCTCTCTCTCTCTCTCTCTCTCTCTCTCTCTCTCTCTCTCTCTCTCTCTCTCTCTCTCTCTCTCTCTCTCTCTCCATCTCGCTCTCTCTCCTTCCAACCGAAAATCCCAGCTTGTTATACTGATACCATAGTCCCGTCTCACTCAGGCGTTTCTTAAAGTGACACTCACATTATCCGCAGGCACGTAACACCACCCCCAATAAAGGGAAATTTTGATCTGGATGAGCAAAATTTTAACTGCAAACTATATTATGTGATACAATACATTTATGGTCCATATAGCAGACTAATGTAACATATTACAGAAGCATATACGAATAGTAAATTCCACTCCGCTATTAAAAAATACATCACGAACTTAACATCTGCAAACACAATCGGTAATTATATTATCCTTGCCTTTATTGTGAGTTATCATGTGACCATACTCCTGCAAAATCAAATTCTATTGTTGAATTGGAGTCTCTTTAACCATGACCTGACCTAAAACATAATCAAGATTTGTCACACTGGCATGTCCAAATTCACTCTTACCTAAATTAACTGTAAGTTTGGCTTTGAAAGCCTTTCAAAGAGCTGTTCCACTGCAGAGATATGGGCTTTACTGTGACCAAATCATCAATGTCGACATCTGTATTCTATCCCTTGAATTACAGAATTAATCATTCTCTGAATGTTCCGGAAGCATTCTTCATTACAAATGACAGAACATTATATTCATACAACCAGAAGGTGTTACAAATGCAGAGATTTCTCTACCTCTATCCGTTAACGGAACACCAATACCCTTTCAACAAATCAATCTTTGTAAGAAACTTCGCCTTTTCATTCTTTTCTACACAAACATCAACTTTAGGGAAGGGATAAGCATCTGTTTTTCTTTTCGCAACGTATCTTTCTGTAATCAGTGCAAAACCGGAACTGCCATCTGGTTTAGGTACCATAACTCAAGGCGAACTCCAATCTGAAGTAAAATGCTGGTTTCAGGACGAGTCCTCCGAAACGATAACAGTAAGGAATGTAAATTGCTGATCCGATCCACCTCTGATCCTTTGATTAGGACTGGCTCATGGATCTCGAGTTTCCTCCTACTGAAGTCATTAACCAAATCATTGGCCTTAATGTAATTGGGTAAGAGGTTGCTGATATGGCAACACTCAGCCAGATTATCTGTCCCCTTCCGACATGCTAATTCGTCATCACATTTGATTCGGAATATGACAGTAGTGTTGTAAGAAAGCAAACTTGAATCTGACTTTGGTGCTGTGCTTAGCCACACAGTCACATCTGTATCTCGAGTAGAGTCGATGTATAGGCACACAGCCATGTGATGCATCTGCGCTGACGGAGATCGTGGGGAAGATGTTGCTGCAAATCTGAACTGACTGCGCTCGATCGCAATGAGTTTTTTCCTTTGTAAGAGGAGTAAGGGACCGAGATTTTTCACTTCTATAAGACTTTATAATGTGAACCATGTGCTGAATTGGGTTATTCGGTCTATCGAGTCTGCTCCACCATTTCTGATGGCTGATCCATTTAAACTCTTAGCCCCAATCTCCTGCGTTCTCCCCGTATCCCTGACCAATCCAGAGTCTATAAGCTGTGCCTTACATAACGTAAACACGTCTTACTCAGACGCCTGTAGCAACGAATTCCACAACATCCGTTCTCTTCCTAACGAAGGCCTTTCCATCTCCTTTTGGCCTCTACACTTCTTCGAAACCACATGCTCCACCACCTGTCATCGTATCTTCGAACTTTCCATTGAAGCAATAACCAAAGACAATATGACTGTCCCGTTTTCCCTTTCGGGTTTTTTTCTGGTCTTAGTTTTAATACCGCAGCCTCCTAGATTAACATGTGTTACATCACAGGAAGTAGTCTATCGAGATTCATTATATTCCCACCAAATATGTGTTCCGTTCAACTTTATCAGCTACGATGCTGGAGTTGAAACCAACAAGAAACAGTTTCTGTT
The DNA here is from genome assembly GCF_030144855.1 of Hypanus sabinus. Taxonomy (NCBI): domain Eukaryota; kingdom Metazoa; phylum Chordata; class Chondrichthyes; order Myliobatiformes; family Dasyatidae; genus Hypanus; species Hypanus sabinus. Next base: position 138,391 of record NW_026778945.1, read on the forward strand.
TAGGTGCAAGTATTTCTCCCTGCCGCTTCATGCTGCTCTGTCTTCATACTGTTCAGCACGAACATCTGTGGTCTCTTTGATTTAAACTGGAACTTCACTTTTAACATTTCTTCTCAGACTGCAAATGACGGTAATGAGTCCCATCTTATCGCTTATTTTTCCGTTACAAATTTGTGGAAACCTTTGCAAGCAGCTATAACATTTTTATCTCACTTCACCACCTTCTTTTTGTTTGTTTATCTAACATTATCTATTGTTCATTTGACAAATGTCTAGCCGCTATTACTATTTCTTTTTTGTCAAAATTATTAGTCAGTTATATTTAACTAAAAAATGAGTGGTTAAAATGCAGGGTATGCCACTTATTGTCCTATAACTTAGAATATTTATCACTGTAATATTGTAGAATATTTGCCCTGTTCTCACAGCGACTACCGGGCAACTTCTTTTCTTTTTTAAGACGTATTATTTGGCTATGGTATTCTAATTGTTTAAATGTCAACAGTATATCTTTTAATTTCATACACAATAATTAAATCGCCTTCCCAAACTGTTTTACTGAGATCAGAGAATAAACCATATCATTTATTTATTCTGTGGACAATCCTCATATTGTGCTCATCTGCCTCTGATGGCTTTTATCTAATACCCTTGAGCATCGCTCATACTCCATTTTTCCACAATACCGATTGACTGACTGCCTTTCACACATGGCTTAGCAATGAGGCCCTCCATCTCGCTCTGCCCATAGCTTGGCAACAAATAATTAGAAGAATTCTTATTTGCTGCTTCATAACATTGCCACGGTTAACCAGTCGCGGTTAACCACATTAATCAGTCACGGTTGTTGGCTGTCAACTGAGCTACCGAACATTATTTATCAGGGCTTGGAAGACGGCGCGGCCATTGGTGAAGCCGAACGGCATGACCAGATTTTCGAAACGACCAAGAGGAGTGTTAATGGCTGTTTTCCATTCATCTCCCTCCCTTACCCTGACCAGGAGGTAGGCACTCCGTAGGTCCAATTTAGAGAAAATGGTGGCTCCCGGAAGGGGTTCGAAAGAGTTGATAAGGGACAGTGGATACTTATTCAATATGGTGAAGCTATTGAGGCCACGATAGTCAACGCAGCGACGCAGTGAGCCGTCTTTCTTTCACACAGAGAAGAAACCTGCGCCTACAGGGGGAGATGAGGGTCGGATCCTGCCAGTCGCCAGACAGTCATTCAAGTAAGACTCCATTGCTTCTCTTTCTGGCCGGGACGGATTATACAGCCGAAAGGTAGGCAGAGGAGCTCCGGGGAGAAGGTCAATTGCGCAATCGTAAGAGCTGTATGGAGGCAGGAAAAGAGCCGGTTGTTTGCTAAACACTTCGCCCAGATCATGATATTCTGCTGGAACCTTGGATAAGTCGGGGGTTTCAGAGTCAGACGAGGTCGCCCTTACTTCCACTGGGGAAAGGGCCAGTTGTACACAAAAGGAGTGACACAACGAACTGTCTATGTTCCCGGTGGACCAGTCGATGTGGGGATTATGGCAGCTTAACCAGGGGTAACCAAGAACTATCGGAGCTTGAGGAGCATAGGAAGCGAACCCGAAATGCAGGACACAAGCACGCAGATTAAGTCTAGATGCTTGCACGGGCGTAAACGCCGAAAAGCAAACAGGAGGGATCTTGACACGGAGCCTTGACTTACAGCCCGGACACGAAGGCTTGACGCGGAGCCTTTACTCGGAGTCCCATAGGTAAACCTTGAAACAGGAGCTAAACTTAGAACAAACGGTTCAAAGCAGTAGGAAAACGTCGTTATCTCACAGGGAAAAAGACCAAGGTCTGGCAACCAGTGGTTGTGACGTAGAGATTCTTAAACGGATTCTTTGATGGAAACCAGGTGTGCCATCATCATAGAGAATTGGAAGCAATTTGGGAAATTAACGATGGAGCTCATGGTATATTCAAAGAAATTTAGGAGCAAGATAGGGAATTAACGACAGGGATCATGACAGTACCCACACTCCTCCCCTCAACGGGAGCCTCCAGACCATTCCTCAGGCTTCTCCGGATGGTCCTGATGGAAATCACGGATTTGGGCAGTGTCCAAAATGAAGGACCGGGAAATACAGGAACGTTCCTCTGGGCCGTATCCCTCGCAATCGAACAGGTATTGGAGGTCCCTGCCTTGGCGGCACACTTCCAGTATTCGCCGCACTGTGTACGCTGTGTGGTCGTCTATAATCCGGGCGGGTGGAGGGGGTTCGGCAGAAGGGCTTAAAGGGCTGACAGAGACCGGCTTCAATTGGGAAACGTGGAATGTAGGATGGATGTGCATAGATTTGGGTAGTTTGAGTCGTCCCGCAGAGGGGTTGATAATACTCTCAATCTCGAATGGTTCCAGGAAACGTGGGGTGAGTTTCATGGGCTCGGTTCTTGATCTGGATGTCTTTAGAAGAGAACTAAAGCATCTGTCCAGACCGATAATGAGTTGCAAGAATCCGATGGCGAACGGATAGGGGACGAAGGAATCCAGCAGGTGGTCGGTGGGAGGCTTTTCCAGGGGAACAAACTCAACAGGCCGAGACAAAGGAGCGGGTGTCAGCGTCCATGGAGGGCCACCAAAAAGTCTTTCTCTGGAGGGACAGAGTCCGATCGATCCCGGCATGACAGGCGAAACGGGACGAGTGCCCCCACTGGAGAACCGGAGACCGAACGGAATCGGACACAAAGAGGCGACTGGAGGGTCCGTTGCCTGGGACTGGTTGAGTCCGTTGGGCCTGTTTGACGATGGCCACGATCTTCCAGGTGGGGGCAGTCACTACACTGGATGGTAGCAGGATGGTCGTGGGGTTGGGAAGGCCCTCCTCGGAATAGTATTGACGGGAGAGGGCATCGGGCTGCCGTTCTTGGACCCCGGATGATAAGTGAGTGTAATCCTGTTCCGACCAAAAAATAATGCCCAACGGGCCTGACGGGAATTCAGGCCATTGGCTGTTTGGGGATATGCAAGGTTCTTCTGATAGTCCAGACGATAAACGAATGTTCGGCTCCCTCCTGCCACTGCCTCCCCAACTCCAAAGCAAGCTTGACTGCCAATAACTCCCAGTTCCCTACGACGTAATTACGTTCGACGGGGGATAACCGCCGAGAAAAGAAGGCACAAGGATCAATTTTTTTGGTAAAGGCCTGAACGTTTGGAGAGCATCGCTCCCACCCCAGAGTCGGAGGCGTCAACCACCACAATGAATTGACAAGAGTGATCTGGTTGGACCAGGATGGGAGCGGAGGTGAAATGCCTCTTCAACTCTGAGAAGGCAGAATCCGCTTCGGAATCCCAATGAAAAGGGGTCTTAGGAGAGTTGAGATGTAATCTCTGATGAAACGACGATAAAAGTTTGCCAACCACAGAAACCGCTGGAGTTGCTTTGAGTATCGTGGGTGTTGGCTATTCTGCTACCACCCGGGTCTTTTCGTGATCCGCCCTCACTTGCCCGCTCTCGATGAGATAACCTAAGAAGCTGACTGAAGGAATGTGAAATTCGCCCCTCAGCTTTTCAGAACAATTTGTTCTCCCAAAGACTCTGCAGAACCTGAAGGACATGGTAGGCGTGTTCTTGAAGATTGCTGGAGAAGATTAAAATATCATCCAAATAAACAAACACGATGCGGTTAATAAAATCTCTAAGGACATCGTTTATCGGGGGGGAGGGGGTCTGGCATTGGTTGGGCCGCAGGGCATGACCAAGAAGTGACCAAGAGGGGTGTTGTACGCAGTTTTCCACTCATCTACCTCCCTTATCCTGACCAGATGATAGGTACTTCGTAGGTCCAACTTGGAGAAGATGGTAGCTCCGTGAAGTGGTTCGAAAGCAGAGTTGAGAAGGGGCAGCGGATATTTGTTCTCTATGGTTATGCTATTTACGCCTCGGTAATCAATGCAGGGGCGCAGTCCCCACAAAGAAGACACCTGCGCCAACAGGGGAGGATGAGTGTCGGATAATACGCGCCGCGAGAGATGCATTAAAGTACGTCTCCACTGCCTCCCTTTCAGGCCGGGACAAGTTATACAGCCGACCGGTGGGCAGAGGGGCCAAGGGGAGAATGTCGATTGTGCAATCATAAGGGCGGTATGGAGGCAAGGAGAGGGTCCGTTGTTTGCTGAACACTTCTCCCAGATCGTGGTACTCTGCTGAAACTTGGATAGGTCGGGAGTTTCAGCGGCAGGCGAGGTCGCGGAGACTTTCACAAGGGAAAGAACTGATTGAAGACAAGTGGGGTGACAGAACGGGCTCCAGCTGGCTAGCTTCCCAGTGGATCGGTCGATGCTAGGATTATGGCGGACCAACCAGGGATACTGAAGAACTATAGGAGCTTGGGGGAAGGAATTTAACTTAAAGTGTATCTGCTCCAGATGGTTCCCGGAGAAAATTAGAGACAGGCGTGGTGTGCAGTTTGTGATCCGGGATGGAAGTCTGCCGTCTGGTTCCCGGGCTTCCAGAGAGTTACTCGAAAGCCCCCGAGGAATCCGGCCCAGGAGGCTATATTTCCATGCAGAAGATTGCCCTCAGCACCGGAGTCCACTACAGCTGACAGAAGCAGGGATTGTTTGCTGTAACATAAATTACCGGGATCTGCATCCGGGTTCTGGGACGGGTAGGAATGTTGTCTGGCTCACCAGGGTCACCTTTCTACTGGTGAGCCTTCTTTCTTTAGTTGAAGAGGACAGGTAGCTCGGAAGTGGCCGAACTGGCTGCAGTATAGACATTCACCCGCTCTCAGTCTCTAGAGTCGCTCAGCGAGAGAGAGGTGGTTCCATCCCAGCTGCATAAGTTGCTCTTCCGGGGCCGTGGAAATCACCGGGCTGGGAGATACTCTTGCAGCAGGAAGAGGAGAAAGAGTTGTTCTGGCGAGAGGCGAAATCGAATGCCGTGAAGTGGCCAACGGTGGTGGACGAGCAGACCTTTTCCTATAGCATTCTCGGAGACCATTGCCCCACCTGGTGGTGAGTGAGATTACTGAATCCAAGCTGTTGGTGTCGTCTCTTAACGCCAAGTCGTCTTTCTCCCTGTTGCTGAGCCCATCTCGAAATACCTCTTGGAGTGCCTCATCATTCCACACCGAGTGCCGCTCACGTCCGACTCGGAATACTCGGCGAACCTGTGGGAGCCCTGACAGAGAGTGAGTAGACGCTTAGCGGCATCTTTACGGGGAGGTCAAAGATCTTTCTTTGATCTTTAGCGGACAGGGAACGGAGACTATACACAACATCCCAAGGAGTTGATCAGACAAACACAGTAGGGAGTCCTGGCTGGCGAGGGCTTGTTGCAGGGTCTTCGTGTCCGCTGGGTCCATTCTTGGCCAGTTCGTTCTGTTTCAGGAGCGTAGGAAACGAGCCCAAGTGCAGGACACAGGCATGGAGATTGCGTCTAGATGCATAGACGGGTGTAAACGCCGAAGAGCAAACAGGAGGAATCTTGACACGGAGCTCTGATATGGATCTTTGACACGGAGCCTTGACACGAAGTCTTGACGCGGCGCCTTGACTCAGGGAAACGGAGTCTCATAGGTAAACCTGGAGACAGGAGCTAGACTGATAACAAACGGTTCTAAGTGGTCGGGGAACGTGGTTATCTCACAGGAAAAACAAAGACCAACGGACTGGTGACTGGTAGTTGTGACGTAGGGCTTCCTATTCTGATTCTTTGATGGGAACCAGGTGTGCCATCATCATAGAGAATTGGAAGCAATTTGGGAAATTGCCGATGCGGACCATGGTATAATCGAAGAAAATTAGGAACAAGATAGGGAATTAACGATCGGGGCCATGAGAAGGGGAGGAAAACAAATTGAATCGTACCTGTTGCCGATGGTTCCAGGAGAGAAAGAGAGACAGGCTTGATGTGCAGTGTGTGACTCGGGCGAGCAGACTACCGTCCAATGCCCGAGATTCGAAGGGGGTACCCAACGGCTCCCGAGGTATTCCGACCAAGGAAGCTATGTTTTCATCCAAACGTTCTCCCCCAGTGCCGAGGTCACTAGTACTGACAGAGAAAGGGACTGCTGGTTAGAAGTAGTTTGGATCTGTATCCGGGTTCGGGGGACTGGTGGGAAAGTTGTCTGGCTCACCAGGGTCCCCTTCACTACTGGTGAGCCTTCCCGTTTGGCAGAAGGGGACCGGTAGCACAGAAATAACCGGACTGGCAGCAATATAGACAAACCCGCTCACTCAGTCTCCGGAATCGCTCTGCGGGAGAAAGACGGTTCCGTCCCAGCTGCATGAGTTCATCTCCAGGTACAGTGGATACGGCCGGGCTGTGAGGTATTCTAGAAGCAGTTGGAGAAGGGAGGCTTGTGCTGATGAGAGGTGGTAATGAGGGCCGTGGAGAGGCCAAAGGTGGCTGACGACCAGTTCTTTGCCTGTGGCGTTCTTGGATACGATTATCCAACCTGGTGGCTCGGGAGATCAAGGTATCCAAGCTGTCGGTGTTATATCTTGCCGCCAAATCGTATTTCATCATGTCGCTGCGATCATTCAGAAATACCCCTTGGAGTGCCTCATTGTTGCACCCCGAGTCGGCCGCTAACGTCCGGAATTCCACAGAATATTCAGCAACACTGCGTGAGCCATGACGCAGAGTGAGTAGACGCTGAGCGGAGTCGTTAACACTGACGGGGTCGTCAACGATCGTCATTTCGCGATAAAGGTGGCGAAGGATGAGCAGATATCCGGTTGATCGTCCCAAACACACTAAGGCACTTTAAACCCATGATATAAGCAATCTTTGGTTTATCCGTGGAGTACATGAATGACTGCTGTTCAACTACCAGGGAGTACTGCAAAAGGAAGGCCCGGCATTTCACCAAATCCCCAGCATAGTGCTTTGGTTCCGGTACATGCGGCTTTCTTGGCCGGGGTCTTGCTGACACGTAGGTGGTTGCCACTACAGGCTGTCTGGGGTAGCTGTACAGAGTTTCAGAAATGCAAGGGATAAACTGATTGGATAGTCCACGTATCCAATCAGGTCCACCTGGTCAGCGATCTTCGTTACGTCAGCAGACAAGGAACGGTGGTTCTCCAAGAAGACCCGGAGGATTTGATCATGCGAACCCAGTAGGGAGCCTTGGCTGGTGAGGGCTTGTTGCAGGGTATTCGTGTCCGCTGGGTCCATTATGGACAGACCGTTCTATTGCAACGAATGAGGAGGACACAAGTGCAGGACACGGGCACGGAGATTTGCTTAGGATGCAGACATGAACGACAAGCAGGAGGAAGAACAGGAGACTGTTCAGAAAGCCTTTGATAAGGTTCCACAAAGGAGATTGGTGGACAAAATTAAGAGCACGTGGTATTGGGTGGAGGGAAATAACATGGATAGAAAATTGGTTGGCAGACAGAAAACAAGGAGTAGCGATTAACGGGTCCTTTTCAGAATGGCAGGCAGTGACTAGTGGGATACCGCAAGGCTCAATGCTGGGGCCGCAGCTATTTACAATATACATTAATGATTCAGATGAAGGGATTAAAAGTAACATTTGCAAATGTGCAGATGACACAAGACTGGGTGGCAGTGTGAAACATGAGGAGGATGTTAGGAGAATGCAGGGCGACTTGGACAGGTTGGGTGAATGGGAAGATGGATGGCAGATGAAGTTTAATGTGGATAAATGTGAGGTTGTCCACTTTGGTGGCAAGATCAGGAAGGCAGATTATTATCTGAATGGAGTCAAGTTAGAAATAGGGGAAGTTCAACGAGATCTAGGTGTCCTTGTTCGTCAGTCACTGAAATTAAAAATGCAGTTACAGCAGGCGGTGAAGAAAGCTAATGGCATGTTGGCCTTCATAACAAGAGAAGTTGAGCATAGGAGGAAAGAGGTCCTTCTGCTGTAGTACAGGGCCCTGGTGAGACCACACATGGAGTATTGTGTTCAGGCTTGGTCTCCAAATTTGAGAAAGGACATTCCTGCTATTGAGGGAGTGCAGCGTAGGTTCACGAGATCGATTCCCGGGATGGCGGGACCGTCATATGTTGAAATATTGTAGCGACTGGGCTTGTATACACTGAAGTTTCGAAGGATGAGAGGATATCTGATTGAAACATATAAGATTTTTAAGGTATTGGACATGTTACAGGCAGGAAACATGTCCCCGATGTTGGGGGAGTTCAGAACCAAAGGCCACAGTTTAGTAATAAGGGGTAGGCCATTTAGAATGTTCAGGAAAAGCTTTTTCACCCAGAGAGTTGTGGATCTATGGAATGCTCTGCCTCAGAAGGCAGTGGAGGGCAATTCTCCGGATGCTTTCAAGAAAGAGTTAGATAGAGCTCTTAAAGATAGCGGAGTCAGGGGATATGGGGAGAAGGCAGGAACGAGGTACTGATTGTGGATGATCAGCCATGATCACATTGAATAGCGGTGCTGGCTCGAAGGGCCGAGTGACCTAATCCTGTCTCTATTGTCTATTGAGAAGGACAGAATGTATTTTGACTCGGAGCGGAGAGAAAGAAACAGCGGACAAAACCCTTCTTATTACGGAGAGACAAAGTTACACTGAACTAGAACTTCCGAAGACTTAACGTGGCGCGGAGAGGCTGGGTTTCACAGATAAATCTCTGAACAGGAATTGAGCTTAGAAAACTGACCTTGACACGAAGAGACGGAGTTTCACATGTAATTCTCGCTAATGGAGCAACTTAGAACATACAGTCCTTATCTGCTGGGCACAGGTAAAACCAACGATCTGGCAATTACTGGTTGTAACACCGAGGTTCTCCTGCTGCAGGTCCTGATGGAAACCAGGTGTGCCGTCTTCAAAGAGAATTCGGAGCATTCGGAAATTAACGGTCGGAACCATGGCACGATCAAAGGAAATTAGGAGAAAATAAGGAATTTGCGATCGGGACCGTGACAATCAATAGATTATGATCAGTGTAATTATTTCTCTCTCTCTCTCTCTCTCTCTCTCTCTCTCTCTCTCTCTCTCTCTCTCTCTCTCTCTCTCTCTCTCTCTCTCTCTCTCTCTCTCTCTCTTTGTCTCTCTCTCACACAGTTGTTCTCTCACCTTTACTTTTCCGTCTGTTTCATTTTTCACCTTCTAAAGATTTGCTTGTTTAGATTGGTTTTGCAGGCAGACTAACCCTGTTTGTTTATTTCTGAGAATTTCCCAAACAATATTATGACTAGAAAGGTTCTGCGATCTGCTGTGTGACGAGTGCTGTATTTCTCAGATCTATCGTGATGAAATTGCATGGATGTACATCACGTGATAAAAGGATAATATGGCAATTATTTGTATTGCCGCACCGCCCGGGAAAGTTATAACACAATGGTTGAAAAACGCCACGGCAGAGGTCCCACAGATCACAGATACAGTTTATTCAGTGATACTGCGCGGATCAGGCCCTTCCTACTCAACGAACAACGTCGGCCAGCAATCCGCGTATTTAACCCCAGCACCATCTTGGAATAACTTACCATTGCCAATTATGTTATGGTCCGCTCCAGGAAGACCGCGTTCCGGTTCACGGTCCGGCCCGTGGACACCGGGCTCCGGGTCTTCTCGCTGTCCGTTTTTTCAGTCGGGCTTAATCACAAGCACCTGATTCTCGTATTGGGTCTGGAATGTAAGTGTCCCTGGGTTCGAGTGTCCTTGCTGGTTCGTCTCATCGTTATCCCGCCCTCACCTCTGTGGGGTAAGTCAGGCCATTGTTGCCGTTACCCTACGGTGGTATCTGTCCTTTCCTGTCCTTGCCTCCATGGGATAAGTCAGGCCGTCATTGCTGTTACCCTGAGGCTAGACTATTCCCTTCCTTCCCTCTGAAGCCTGGCCTGAAGCCCTGCCTGCAGCCTACACCTCAAACCTTGCTTGCTACCCAGACCTGAAGCCTTGCCGACTACCCACACCTGAAGCCTTGCCGGTGACCTCGCCTGTATCGCCGTCAAGTTCAGCCGCCGGTTCAGAATTGAGCCTTTGCACGCCAACAGAAGGAACCATCTATCGTTGAGCATAGAACTTTGTGTTTCTGTGGTTAGTGTCCGTGTATGAGTCCCGGCCCTATGTCCTGTTCTCAAGGAGAGGTCCCACCTCGGTGTTCTGTGTTCCAGTGCTCCAGCCCAAGGCTCAGTGTTCCTGTGCTCGTCAAAGGCTCAGTGGAAGTTCCATTCCGTGTCCAATGCTCCGCTGAGGTTCCATTCCGTGTCCAAGACTCCGACGGAGGCTCCAGTCCGTGTCCAAGTCTAAGTCACAGCCTCGGCCCTCAGTCCTGGTCTCGTCCAGGGCTAGTGCTCGTGTCCATCTATTCCTCTCCCTTGTCCCTGCGTTCCTGCACTGCCTCGATCAAGACCATGTCTCAGGTTCTTGTCCTCGTCCTAGACTGAGCTTCATGTCCTCCTCCAGCCCTGCAGTCCCGCGTCCTGCCTCCACGTCCAGTCCGGTCCTCGCCTGGATCCGGAGTCCGTGCCGAGTCAAGATCTAGGTTCCGGGTCCCTGTCCAGTCTCTCGATCGGAATCCTTGTCCAGGTTCCTAGTTCCCAGCTCCCATTTCTTAGTTCCCGTTCCCTGTCTCCCAGTCTTGTCCAAGGCCTGTGTTTTGTCCAGCGGCGTTTCTTCCCCACTTCCCTTGCTTACTTAATACACCTTGTCCTCTCCCTAGTACTTCTGTGTCAGTGTCTTACATTTGGGTCCGTTCCCAAAGCCACCCTATGACAAATTGCCCTGCTTACAGTAAATACTTTGGACCAGGGGAGGAAAACGAGACACCCGCAGGAAACCCATCCATAGAAACATTCTTACGAAGGTCACCGGACTCCAACTCCCCGAGGTGTCGTGTTAACGTCTACGCTATCGCAGTGTCAAACTTATTTTCAGGAGTTTCATGGTGTTAATAATGAATTATGGTTATAAAGACAGATATCTTAATTCGCCGTCGTTTATCTTGCAAAAGTTTGGGTTCATGCTGCAATTTCTTCGCACCAGCACCAACACGTGCTCGCAGTTATGGACTGTTTGTGTGGCTGACGGTGGCTTTCACCTTTGATCAATGTATTGCAATTTGTAGACACAAGATGCAGAAACAATTTTGCACCGAAAGGACGACGATTATAGTGGTAGTGACTGCGGTCATAGGGATATTTTTAAGGTGTTGTTCCATTTTACTTTTCAGTAGATCGTTTTGAGATTATTGACGACGTTCCACGGCGCTGTATTAACAGAGCAGATTAATTTACCAGTGTGGAAAGCTGACATACTGTTTCATGGTATCAATCGGTTTAATTCTAATGTTAAATGCTTTATCTGTCAGACATATTACAGCGGCAAACAAAATCCGCCAACGACTCCAGAGCAACCACGACAATAAAAACGATTCACAGGTGTGTTTTCAAGAACTTAATGGTGTTCACAATGAATCTCGGTTTTTTTCTAAGTATGAATAGGTTTCAAGTACTTTCCCTTCGAGGAATATCTACGGTGCATATGTATGAGTTGTTTTTCAGGCATATGTAATGCTCTTTGCTTCATACAATACGTTAATGCCATTTCTTCTCGGAGTCCATTATAAAGTAAGAAATCATGTCGAAGATAATTGAAATAAATTGACTCAACAGGCATATAATGGAATCTGACCAGCACAAAACGTTTATATTCAAGCCGAAGTAGATTCCCCTGCCCCTCAATACTGTTCTGTCATTTCGCACGGCGAAGGTTTCTTACTTTCACACTGGGACTCTAGATTCACCATTTTCTCTCGGGCTGCAAATGACCATAATGACTCCATCTGAGAGCTTATTTTTATTTTGCAAACTTGTGGAAAATGTTGCAAGAGGCTGTAACATCATTGTCTCATTGCAGCAGCTTCTTCTACTTTACATCAAACAATTTCTGTTGCTGAGTTGTGAAACTTTACCAGCCTCCAATCCCATTGTTTTCAAGGCAACATGTTTATTCGATTATATATAACTAAAAAGCGTAGAGGTTAAAGTGAAACGTAAAGCCACTCGATCTCCGCTAACATAGAAGATTTGTGCTGTATTTGTCCGGTTCTAGCAGCTATTAACGGCAGACATTTATATTTTGTAATTTTATCACAACTTAATACGCATCACTTGCCTAGTTTATGTTGATTTCTTAAATGGAAACTATGTATCGTATGAATGTAATGATTACATGCATCTAATTTATTGAGAGCAAAGAATGAATCAAACCTACTGGAATCATTCCGTGCAGACTTCTCTCATACTCTCCACCTTAGCTCTCCGTATCATTGAGGCACCCCAGCCTCTGAATCCTTTGACAAAGTCGTGACAGCTTGGAGGTTTCCCAACAATACTGGATAAAAAATTGTTGGGAACCTCGTTTACTCTTAAGATGCTTTTTAGTTCGGTCATCCAAAGGTCGCCCTCCACGCAGTTACAGCTAACTCTCAAAGGTTCAAAGGATAAATTATCATCAAAGTGTACAACTCTGAAATTATTCTTCTCCAGATAGCAACGAAACTAAGAAAGAGAAGAACGGCAGCACAATCATCAACCCCCAAATCACTTCTGCCCTCACAAGAAAAGGCGATTAAAAACAGAATAGGGGCATCAACACCCACATACGCCTCCCCTAGTCAGAAACCAAAAAGATCGGGCGAAATTTACAGAATATTTATTTATAGGACTGAACTAAAAACCTGAGTGAATTTCTCCGGCACCGCAACAGGACTTTCACTCTCGGGCAGCGAGCGAACCTGCCAGCGATGAAAAGGCATGCTTCTCTCTCCGTAGCAGAGCGATGTCCTGGCGATCAAAGGCAGTCTCCCCTCTCCGTTGCAGAGTGCTTGCCTTCCATTTTGCCTGAATGTTACAATCTCACTCGGCAGTTTAATCAGCCAACAAAGGAAGCCAACAATCGTCGAAATTCAGTCGAACATCGGCTAGCGCTCCAGCCGCAGCCTTCTCGCCACGACGTTCCCGCAAGCTGTCCCTGACTCTGGAATCCTCTAAAAGACTGCAGAACGCTGTAATGATTTTAAATGATTTCCAACTGCAAATCACAGGCTCCTACAGTCCCAGATTTATATTCAAGACGAAAACCAAATGTAAAAGACAGAAAAGAATTGAAGTATATAGTTTTATTCTCTATCCAGTTAATCGACTGAAGGAGTGTTGTACGCAGGCGCCATTCCAACCGGAAGAGTGCATCACTGGTCCACTCTCTATAGATTATGACATTACTATCGTCATACAGACTTCGAATAACTCAATTTATGCAACATTAACGCAACACCATAAGTTGGACGCTCAAGTGCTGTCGCCACTCATACAAACACTTTGTTTAAATGTTTCCTCTCAATTTCCCAGACCTGCTTTCAGTGCCTCTTCAATCAAGAAAACAATAACTAACTTCGGCTTTATAATTTTGATCTTAACTCTGTAGCCTGCTGCAATACAAACTACTTCCGTACATTCACGCATAGTAATCGCTTGTAAGGCGATTGGATCTGACCCCTCACAATCAAAATGTATTCAATACAATGACCATACCAGCGAATGGTAGCTAAATCAGCCGATTTTATAGAAATTCATTGTTGAGTAGAATACATTCTTACTCTTTTGCCGTCATTTCCGATATGACCAGTACATTTTCCCCCTTTCCCTCAGCCTGAGTGGCCAAGTAGGAATCTGGAGTCTTGCTTCCCCTCGCCTTGCCTCTGCTTGGGGCCTTGCCTCGTCTCGCCATACGGAATCTCCGCCAACCGCTAGGGAAGTCGAAGCGCTGCCATGCTTTCTTCGTAAGAGTATTGACTTGTTAAAATCAGGGCGAGTCCTCCGAAACAATAACAGCGAGGAATGTAAAGTTGATGATCCTATCCACCTCTGGCCCTTCGATCACGGTTCGCTCTTGGACCTCCAGTTTGTTCCGACTGAAGTCAATAATCAACTCCTTGGTCTTTCAGTCGTTGAGTAGCAGCTTGTAGTGATGGCAGCTCTGAGCCAGGTTTTCAATCTCCCTCCGACATGCTGATTCGTCACCACATTTGATTCGGAATACGACATTGCTGTTGTCAGCAAACATGAATCTGGCTTTGGTGCTGTGCTTAGCCACACAGTCACATGTATAGCGTGAGTCGAGTTGCGGTCTAAGCACAGAGTGTGTCGTGCATCTGTGCTGATGGAGATCAGGGTGCACGTGTTGTTGTGAATCCGAACTGGCTGGGCTCGATCTAAATGACTCTTTTTCATGGTAAGGGGAAAGAGACAGAGGTTTTTCAGATTGTAGAACTTGATATACGAGCATAATTATTGAACGATCATTGCTTGTGTATCCACAGTCTCTTGGGCAACCTCCTTTAAAACACTGGGCAGAACACCATCTGCTCCAGGTGGCTTATCTACCATCAGACCTTTCCGTTTCCCAAGGTATGTCTCCTTCGTAATCGCAGGTTCACACACTTCTAAACCCTGACACTCTGGAACTTCCGACACGTTGCTTGTGTCCCCCACAGTGTAGAATGATGGAAAATACTTATTCACTTCGTCCGCCATTTCCTTGGTTCCCATTGGTATCTCTGCAGCATCAATCTCCAGCGGTCCAATATCGTCCAATATTCAATTTCATTTATTTTAAACCTGAAGTATCTAAAGAAGTTTCTGCTATCCGCCTTAATATTATAAGTGGCCTTCATGACATTTTCAGTTACTTTCAATTGGTTTTCAATCGCATCCTAACACTCTAACTTCCCGCTGTTTTTCTCTATTATATGCCGTCTCTTTCGCATTTGTGTTGGCTTCGAATTCTCTTCTTACGCACGGTTGTGTCATCTTGCCGTTTGAATACATCCTCCACTCTGCTTCCTCTTTCGAATGATCTCAGCTCATTTTGTATCAATAGCGCAACGCCATCACCTCTACCTATTTCGATACAATATGTATCGTTGGATGTGCAGCTGCCAGCTGTAAGATTCTTTGAATCACGGTTAGTGATACATACAACGCCATACCTGTCACTGCGTAACTTTGCCTCAAGTTCAAATACATTTTTCTGTATATTGCCTGCATTCAAGTAAAGCACCTTCTGTCCAACAATCACCGTTTTTCGCTTTATCCACCTTTCGCAATGTAACATATCCTGTTGATTGCAATTCTGCCCTGAAATCAGTACCTAACTGCTAGGAGTCTCACGATATACTGTCTCTGTTTGTAAGCCAGCGCTATCACTCTTATTCTCAACCAATGCCAAATCAGTTAACATAATTCAAAAAACAAATTAGATTTCCTTTATTAATTTAGGAACTAGTGAGAGCTGCGCAAATCTGGTACAAAGGATACTTATTTGAAAGTGATAATAAATTAGAAAATAAATATCTGAAATTTTGTGTAACACAGAAGGGATGCGTGGCATTCTCCTTTGAAAACGAGAGCAAAACTAAAAGTAAGTGCATTTTGCTGTGATTTCCCCGATGAGCGATATGAATTGCGCAGTAACAAATGTGTACAGATGGCTTTCTTTAATTGTTTGTTCACTGGGCTGTCTCTGATGTGACCAATGAGCTGCTAAGATTAATTGCGAGATTGCAGTATCCCCTCCCTTATAAGCACTCGCAAAGCAATCACAGGTAGTTTTGGGCAGTAGGAACAGTGTAAACTGATCGTCACGTCACACGGAAAATGGAATATCCAGCAATTTTCAACATAGAACGTGTTTATTATCCTGTACTGACTGCGATTGGTATTCCCAGTAAGTAACTGGAGTTTATTGTGACATTTCTGCTTGCTCTATCTACTGCACGACATTATATTTGCTGTAAAATACATTGCACGAAGTGTCTTTTCTGACAAGGGATTTCGGTCGAGTCAGGTTGAAGCATATATTTTTCTCACTCAGACCGAACAGTTCTTTCCTGTCGCTGGTTTCTTTGTCAACTGCAATAACCAGCCTTGTTCCAGTATTTTCCATTGCCCGACCTTCCAAAATATTAATGGTTTTTATCCTTCGAAGTCTCAACCCACTCCCATCGACCTGCAGCGGTACCATCGTTCATTCACACTATCATGCAACAAATGAGATTTCATTTTGAATATAATTGACTAAATAAGTTTTCAATTGCAACAATAACCAAAGCAAATATGACTGTCCCGTTTTCCCTATTGGATTTGTATGTTCTGGTCTTAATTTTAACGCTGCAGGTTCCTGGACTCACATGTATTAGATAAGTGGAAACAGGAATATCTAAACCCATTGTATTCCTGTTCTCAAAGTTCCGTTCAGCAACAATGCGCGAGTTATTCTGCATTGTTGCGTTGATAAGAAATCCGCTGTTAACGATGCCGTGGTCTGCGGAATCACATTCAAAGCTGCAGGTAATTTACCGACTCAGCTTTTTCTCCGATCCCTCCCTTGGCCTCAAGCACGAATGTAAGCTCGAATGAACTGTGTAAACACTTCGTGGATCGAAGCCAGTTCAATCAGTGTGCAAGCAATTCTTTGTATGCAAATCAAGTAAAATGCATCGGATTTTGTGAGCTTGAAACTAACACTTATTTCTTCCTTGCAGTTAATTTAATGGCGATTGTGATCCTCTGTCTTCGAAAATGCGGACTCTCCAAATGCATCACCCTTTACCTCGTAGCAATGGCAACAGCTGATTTAATGTGTGTTATCATAGGCGTTCTACTAGAGCGGATCAATAATATTTACGATTTCGCCAATGTTTTGTTCATCACTCCGATTTGCGCTCTGACACTTGTGCTTCGGCTCGCAGCCACGGACTGTTCTGTCTGGCTGACGGTGGCTTTCACATTTGATCGATGTATTGCAATTTGTAGCCAAAAGCTGCGGAAACGAGTTTGCACCGAACGAACAGCGATTATAGTGGTGATGATTGTGGGCATAGGGAGCTGCCTGAGGTGTTTTCCATTTTACTTTACAGTAGCTCCTGTCGTGATTATTGACAACGTTCAGTGGTACTGCACTGACAGGGCAGATTACTTTAGTTCACCAGTGTGGAAAGTTTATCAGATGTTTGATGGTATCATTACAACTTTACTACCAATCGGTTTAATTCTATTGTTCAATGCTTTAACAATCAGTCATATCATCGCCGCAAACAGAATCCGCCGAGGATTCCGGAACATCAATGACAACAAGAAAGACTCAGAGGTGGCGAACCGGAGAAAATCAATGATTTTGCTGTTCGCTCTATCAGCCAATTTCATTTTATTGTGGATCCCCTGTATAGTCTCCACTATGATCTGGCAGGCTCAGAATTACTTTTATACAGACAGATATCTTAATTCGCCGTCCTTTATCCTGCAAGAGTCTGGGAACATGTTGCAATTTCTCTGTACGTGCACCAACACGTGTATCTACATACTGTCCCAGAGGAAATTCAGAGAAGAAATGAAGAAAGGAGTGAATCATCTGGTCACATTGAATGGCCGACTCTGCAGATAAAACGTAAGTAGATTTGCATATTTTGTTACTAAGTCACATAAGCTGTTTCAATAACCTGCAGGTTTGATCAGAGGTCTGCGTGTCCGTCTGCCTGTATGCTAGGATACCGTTTCGCATCAACACTAGCGAGTTTAATTTCTTCAAATGTGCCAGCGAATGAAGTGTTGCTGATGTGATATTTATACTGGCAGAATTACTTTTAAATCACTGGATAAATAGCGGATTCTTAGAAAACGAGCAGGGTGATGCTGGCATGATTCTTACTTTGGTAGATTTATCTATTATTCGACTGATCATCGATCCACTGGACACACGCATATACGTTATCTGATAGTTCCGGTATAAGAAACGGATCTCCGTTGTAAAATGTTCACGAAATGAGGAGTCACACTTTTCCCTGAAGACGGAAAATATTCAACAGAAGAGAATGAATCCTTAGTCTGACACGTCAATTGTCCTGTCTTGCCGTTTTAATGTATCACAAATGCAACCTCAACCTCACCATCACGATAGAACATCGCTTTATCTTTCTGGTGATATAATGATGAATTTCATCGATATGATTTCATTACAGGAGGTTCGCCAAGCCAACGGCAAGCTATATGTCCATAATCATGAAGAAAAGAAAATTTGCAGGTTCTGGAAATCCACAGACAATTTGCTGGATGAGCTCAGCAGACGAAGCTGCAACTCTGGAAATGGATTTGCTGAAGGGTCTCAGCCCGAAACGACGACTGCACTCTGTTTAGTGATACTGCTTGGCCTGCCGAGTTCCTGCAACATTGTGCGTCTGCGTTGTTCAAAATCACGCTGCAGTGTCGTTCGATTTAAGCACGTGTTTACCAGAGCTAAAGGGCATTAATAATGACTCGATATTCCTTCATAGTGTGAATGTGTGTAAGTACTTTCCCCTACGAGAGTAACCTTTTTACCCACACGTGATGTTCTTTGTTTCGTGCAACATATCCATTGCTGAATTGCAGAATTTGTCCAGTCGCCATTTCTATTATTATTCGGCAACATCTTTGTTCAGTTATGTTTTACTAAAATAAAGTAGAGGTTACAATGAAACCTAAACCCACTTGCTGAACGATAACCTAGAAGATTTATTACAACACTGTGGAATTTTTGTCCTGTTCTCACAGCCATTACCACACGACTGCTTAGCTTCTTAATTTTTTGAAAATGTAAGTCGAATTACATGGATATCTTATGTAAGCTGCTTAAATTGATTTTTTTTTCATTTAAATTTTTATCCTTAATCATTCACGGTTGTCATCCGTGAGCTTAGCTCCCCAGCCTTCGGGACTGGGCACATTCATACTGTGCACTCTACGTCTGCCATTTTCTGCATGGCTATTCTGCATTTCCTTATTAACGGTGAAAGCACAGGGTCCTGACTCAAGCCAACAACGCTCTCCAGGTCATTGAAGCATGTAGACTTCCAAACCCGAGAATAAGTTTGAAGTCCGCTTGAAGGATTTCTCCACAATACCGGATATAAAGGAGCTTGGTACCTCTTAAGCTTCTTTCTAAATAGACATTCCAATATTCCTCATCCGCGGACTGATCTCTTTTGATTATACATCATCATCATCATCATGAAGATGTCCAGTTACCTACGTCGTGCTACATTAATGCAACACTGTTGGACTAAAAATAACATTCATCAATACTCTCAGCTCTGTTTATCCCTTAGACTCATATAAAATCCAACTTCCCCAGAACTTGTCTCTATGCCTCTTCAACAAAAACTACCTTTAATCGCAATACTGACCTTACTTTCTAAGTCTGCTGTTGTATAAACTACATTCTTTCTAATGCTCGCGCAAGGTTATCATGCCTACGGCGGCTGACTCTGACCCCGCACATTCAATACTATCCAGCTCTTAGAACAACAGTTGTTGGGAGGTAACTTGTCCTATTCTGCTTGAATTCATTGTTGCGTAGAATAAACTCTAAACCTTTTGTCATAACTTCTGATACTTCCACAACATTACTCACTTTTACTTCAACCAGAGTGTCCAATATAAAAGTGTTGTGAATGCACGCCTGTTGCCCTCAGTCACCGCCAGAATTTTCATGATCAGCTACGTGAAACCTGTTGTCACATAACACACCAAAGGCCTTTCAGAGCCCTATATCTACGGCATTCCTGTTGGAAGTAACCGCCCCAATCCGGCTATCAACATCAGCCTCACAGCCCAACAACGCATGCTTCCTCTTGCATTTGGTTCTCGCTTCCTTCTCGATTCTACCATCGGGGAGACTGCGCAGAACTATAGGTCCCACTCGCGCAGATTCAGGAATAGTTATTACTGTACAGCTATCAGGATCATTAGCAATGTGGATGACGTCAGTCACCACGGCTCTGTGCAGGTTCCATAATCAACTGACTCGCTTTCAAGGACGGTACACCACCATAAGACCATACCCTGATGTTGAAGGGTAATAACTGTTTCTGAACTTGGTAGTGTGCGTCATGAAGTTCCTCTACCTTGGTCCAGCTGGCAGCAGATAAATGAGAGAATGTCCTCGAGGCTGGAGAGACTCTGATGATGGATGCCGCGTTCCTGCGGCCACGTTTCGTACAGAAGTGCCCAAAGGTGAGGAGGGACTATTACAGACTGGGCCGTATCCACTACTACTGTTGGAAGGGTTTTCCGTTCAACGCTATTGGCTTTTCCATACCAGGCTGGGATACAGCCAGTGAATACACTGTACACTAAAAGCTTATAGTCGTTACTCAAAGCTCCCGATGCCATACGGAATCTCCACAAATTCCGAGCAAAGTATAGGCCCTGCCATTCTTCATTTGTAATTGTGCTGGGGTCGGGACGAGTCCTCGGAAACGTAAACAACAAGGAAAGTAAAGGTGCTGATTCTATCCACCTCCGATCCTTTCATGAAGACTGGCTCATGGACCTCCGGTTCCCTTCGCTTAATTCAATAACCAACTCATTGGTCTTGCTGTAATCGTGAAAGAGTTTCTTGTTATGGCAACACTCAGCCAGATTTTCTATTTCTCCGACATGCTGATTCGTCACCACATTTCACCCGGAATACGTCAGTGGTGTTGTCAGCACACTTGAATCTGGCGTTGCTGCCGCGCTGAGCCACACTGTCACATCTGTATCCCGAGTAGAGTCGATGTATAGGCACACAGCCATGTGATGCATCTGTGCTGATGGCGATGTTGGGGAAGATGTTGCTGCAAATCCGAATTGACTGCGCTCGATCGCAATGAGTCTTTTCCATTGTAAGAGGTGTGAGGGACCGAGATTTTTCACTTGTATAAAACATTACATCCTAAAACTCGGGCAGAATTGGACTATTTGGTCCATCGAGGCTGCTCCGCCATTTCTGACGGCTGATCCATTTACACTCATAGCCCCACGCTCCTGCGTTCTCCCGTATCCCTGACCAATCCAGAATCTATCAAGCTCTATCTTATATAACGTAATCACTTGACCTGCTCAGAGGCCTGTGGCAAAGAATTCCACAACTTACGTTCTCTTCCTACCGAACATCCTTTCCATCTCCGTTCTGATAGGATGGATTTCTATCTTACACTCTCCCACCACAGCAGAATTCCGTTTCACAATCACACTGTCGAGGCCTTTCAACATTAGATGGTTTCAATGAGGTCACCCCTCATTTTTCTGAATTCCGGTGAATACAGGCCGAGGGCCATCAAACTCTCTTCATATGAACAGCCGTTCAATCCTGCAATCATTTCCGTGAGCTTCCTTTGAACTCCGTCCGGAGTTGGCACATTCGCTCCTAAGGACAGAAAACTACTAACAATACTGCAAGACAGGCCTCCCCAATACTTTATTGACCCTCAACATTATATCCTTGCTTTTAAATGTAATTATTCTTGAAGAGAATACTGTTACGTACCTGCAGCTATAGATAAGATATTTAGTCAAGTTTCAATGTTATAACCATTATCTTTATTAGTATCTACTCAAAATATAATAACACAAACGAAATAAACAGAAGTTAACAGTTTTTTGCGTATGTGTTGTGTGTGTCTGTTCGGCTCCCAAACAGTCAAGATTAGGAACAATTATTCAAGTCTAAAGAGTCAGATGGCAAAGGTCCAGTAATCCAGAGAATAAATTATGGGAGAGATTTGTAAATCTACGCTCAAATGTAGACAGAAAGCAGTTACGAAGAATTTCTCAGATTCCACGCTGAGCAAACAATAGAACAGTCGGCGAAAATATTATCCGTCGAGTCGTTGCGAAATCCCCATCGAAATATCACCAGGTGACAGTCACGAAATATGTTTTCTTCCA
The DNA here is from genome assembly GCF_030144855.1 of Hypanus sabinus. Lineage (NCBI taxonomy): Eukaryota > Metazoa > Chordata > Chondrichthyes > Myliobatiformes > Dasyatidae > Hypanus > Hypanus sabinus. The sequence goes on from NW_026778945.1 coordinate 160,120, forward strand.
AGTGGTTACCACTTAACACACCCGAATCCAGGTAAGGGTTAACAAGAGCGGTCCCACAGGATATTCCAACAAAACTCCACATACGGACTACACAAACTGCAAGGCACACCTCTAACCCAATACCCAATATTTTGGGAATTAGAAAGTATCAGACTTTTTCCAAATGTTAAACCAACTCCTTCTGTTAGCTTGCACTCCAAAGCCTAGCTCTCTCTCTCTCTCTCTCTCTCTTCCCCCCCCCCCCCCTCTCTCTCTCTCTCCTTACAACCGAAAATCCCAGCTTGTTAAGCTGATACCATAGTCCCGTCCTCACTCAGGCGTTTCTTAAAGTGACACTCACATTAATTGAAATCCGCAGGCACGTAACACCACCCCCAATAAAGGAAAAGTTTGATCTGGATGAGCAAAATTTTCACTGCAAACACCATTATGTGATACAATACATTTATGGTCCATTTAGCAGACTAATGTAATATATTACAGAAGCACATACGAATAGTAATTTCCACTCCACTATTAAAAAGAACATCGCAAACTTAACATTTGGAAAGACAATTGGCAATCATATTATCCTTCCCTTTATTGTGAGTTATCATGAGATCATACACCTGCAAAATCAAACTTTATTGTTGAGCTGGAGTCTCCTTAACCATTTTCATTAACAATGAACTGACCTACAACATAATCAAGATATGTCACACTGGCATGGCCAAATTCACTCTTAGCTAAATTATCTGTATGTTCCGCCTTTGAGAGCCTTTCAAAGAGCTGTTCCACTGCAGAGATACGCGCTTCCCAGGTGTCATTTCCTCTAAACAAATCATCAATGTAGACATCTGTGTGTTCTAAACCTTGAATTACAGAATTAAGTATTCTCTGAATGTTCCCGAAAAATTCTTCATTCAAAATGGCAGAACGTTATATTCATACAACCCAGAAGGTGTTACAAATGCAGAGATTTCTTTACCTCTATCTGTTAACGGAACACACCAATATCCTTTCAACAAATCAATATTTGTAAGAAACCTCGCCTTTCCATTCTTGTCTACACAATCATCAACTTGAGAGAGGGGATTTCAATCTGTTTTTGTTATAGCAATGCCTCTTTCCGTAATCAGTGCAAAACCTGATACTACACTCTGGTTTAGGTACCATAACATAGGATGAACAATCTGATGTAGAAAGCATACTAGTACGATTTTCCAACAAAACCTCAATTCTTTGTTCAGCAAGTCTACATTTTTCAACATTCATGCGACTGGATGTTGTTTTATGGTTTTGGCATTGCCTACATCTATATCATGTGAGGCTACTGTTAATTCTTTTGGGATATCAGGAAAAAATTCCCTACATTTCATGATTAACTGCTTCATGTGCTGCCTTTGCTGTGGCTGTAAATGGCTGTGGCTGTAAATTTCTCAACATGATTTTCCAAAATAGTCGAATTTGCCAACCTGACTGAAACAATGTTTGAATTCAAATAAGCTTCAGATGGATCATCTAATACGATAACCAGAAAGGTCAGACTCATTGTTATTGACAGCAACAATCATAGCTGCTTTTGATTTTCATAATACGGTTTGAGCATGTTTACATGTCAAAGCTGTGTTGTCCTTCGCCGATCTGGTGTTTTGACTACATAATCCACATCATTGACCTTAGACACAACCTCATAAGGACAATGATTTTTTTTTTTTGTTGCAAAGGATTCGCCTGGACCGGGAACAAAACAGGCAATTTATCTCCCACATGAAATGACCTCATTCTGCCCTGTTTATTCACAGCTGGGCTGATTTTAAATTTTATCTTGCTATATCGCAAGCCCTTTTCAATCTGTCCTTGAATTTCAACACATAGTCTGGCAAATTAATATACAGGTCATTGTTAACCCAGTGTTCCTTAAAGATGCCAAAGGTCTCAGAGCCGATGTCCAAACACGAGTTCAAAAGGGCTAAAGATTAGAAACTGTTGCACTGACTCCCTTGCTGCAAATAAAAGCAAGTGGACTCCTACATCCCAGTCCTTCTCCTTTTCAATACAGAATGCATTTATCCCGGTTTTGAGGGTAGAATTAAAGCTTTCTAAGGCCACTTGGGATTCTGAAGGTACGCAGACGACGTAATTTGCTTGACTCTCAGTTTGTAAACCACCTGCTGAAATAATCCTGATATAAAATAACAACCTTGAGCAGATTGAATTTCATTAGGCAGGCCAAACAGACTGAAAGATTTATGAAATACTTAGACATAGGTATAACCTTTATATCACTGAAAGGTACTGCTTCTGGAAATCTAGATGCTGTGCGCATGATGGTTAGCAAATACTGATGGCCAGCTTTATTCTTTGGCAATGGGCCAACACAATCCACAATAACATTAGTAAAGGGATCGCCAAATGCAGGAATGGGCTGCAGTGGGGCCACAGGTGTGACGTGATTAGGTTTATCCACAACCTGACAAGTGCGACAAGTTCGGCAAAAGTTCGGAAAATCTTTCCTCAAAACAAGCCAGAAGAACTGCTTAAAAATCTTGTTCACAGTGTGACACTCACCCAACCGGCTGAGATCCAGCCACACACCACCCCCTCCTCCCGTACACGCAGGTGCTGTGGGAATCATGTTTATGCCTCCCGCACGCACACAGCATCAAATTCACACCAGATACCGTTATGAAATACACTTTAAAGATTTTACTAAAACTAAAAGAGTACTAGGCAATACAATATATATAAAAGAAAAGAAAAAGCAAAAGACGCCAACATTATCAAAGTTCAGTCAGTTTAGTGCACATAGTTGAGGCTCAACCATCGAACCATTCGACCCCTCGTCGCTTTCCTCCGACCTCCACGTCCTCGCACTCGGGACCACCCCGGTGGTCGACCGAGCAGTGCAGCGCACGTTCACCTTCCTCGACGTCTACTTCCCGCCTCCCCTCTAAAGACCGCGAAACCCCCCAAGCTCCCAGCCTCACAAGACAAATTAACATTCCCCATTGGTTAACAAATGAATACAATCTCCATATCAGCAAGTCCAAAGCTAAACAACTGCGAGAAAAAAGAACACTTATCAGACAGAAAAGCATTCCTACTCTAACAAACCAAAGAAGCCATTTTGAATACATACACAGTATATTGTACAACAGTTTTATTCACACCTAGATGGCCAGCCAAGAGCATACTTTAGGCCAAAGTTAAAATCTCTTTCTTTTAGACTTGAGGAACTACAACCTGGTAAGCAATTGCACATTCCTCACTTGCAGGAATATCAGGTGCTCTTCATTTCCTCATTAACACTCCATCCCTGAAATAATACCCCACTGGTACTTTCCCAATCTCATCACCTGGGACAGCTTTTTCTCTCAAGGCTGCAATCTCAGGGTCTCTAGTCTGTACTGCTATAAACTCCTTCCTGGACAAAGACAAATCTTTATTGTTACACCTAATACAAGGATAATTTTCCAGTAATGACAGAAGGATAATCAGTACCTGAGTCCTGGTTTTCCGGTGACGTTATCGTCGAGAATGGCAGCGTGTCACTAGCTCCTCCGAAAAAACTCGTATAAAGCCCCTTTAAAGGTTTTACTAAAACTAAAAGAGTACTAGGCTATACAATATATATAAAAGAAAAGAAAAAGCAAAAGACGCCAACTTATCGAAGTTCAGTCAGTTTAGTGCACATCGTTGGAGCTCAACCATCCAACCATTCGACCCCTCGTCGCTTTCCTCCGACCTCCACGTCCTCACACCCGGGATCACCCCCCCCCTCTCTCTCTCTCTCTCTCTCTCTCTCTCTCTCTCTCTCTCTCTCTCTCTCTCTCTCTCTCTCTCTCTCTCTCTCTCTCTCTCTCTCTCTCTCTCTCTCCTCACACACAGTTGTTCGCTCACCTTTACTTTTCCGATTGTTTCATTTTCCAACTTCTAAAATTTTGTTTGTTTAGATTGGGTTTGCAGGCAGACTAACTCTGTTTGTTTATTTCTGAGAATTTCCCGAACAATATTATGACTAGAAAGGTTCTTCGACCTGCTGTGTGACGAGTGCTGTATTTTTCAGATCTATCCTGATGACATTCCATGAATGTTCATCATGTGATAAAAGGATAATATCGCAATTATTTGTGTTGCGGCACCGCCCGGGTAAGTTATAACACAATGGTTCAAAAACGCCTCGGCAGAAGTCCCACAGATCACAGACACAGATTATTCAGTGATACTGCGCGGATCAGGCCCTTCCTGCTCAACGAACAACCCTGGCCAACAATATGCGTATTTAACCCCAGCACCATCATGTAATAATTTACCGTTGCCAATCGTGTCATGGTCCGGTCTGGGAAATCCGCGTTCCGGTACGCGGTCCGGTCCGTGGTTACCGGGCACCGGGTCTTCTGGCTGTCCTTTGTTTCAGTAGGCCTTAATCACAAGCCCCTGATTCTCGTATTGGGTCTGGAATATGTGTCCCTAGGTTCGAGTGTGCTTGCTGTTTCGTCTCGTCTTTATCCCGTCCTCGCCTCAGTGGGCTAAGTCAGGCCATTCTTGCCGTTACCCTACGGTGGGATCTGTCCCTTCCTGTCCTTGCCTCCGTGGGGTACGTCAGGCCGTCCTTGCCTTTACCCTGAGGCTGGACTATTTCCTTCCTTCCCTCTGAAGCCTGTCCTGAAGCCCTGCCTGCAGCCTACACCTCAAACCTTGCTTGCTACCCAGACCTGAAGCCTTGCCGACTACCCACGCCTGAAGCCTTGCCGGCAACCTCGCCTGCGTCCTCGCCTGTATCGCCGTCAAGTTCTGCCGCCGGAGTGAGACTGGAGCCTTGCCAGACCAACAGAAAGATCCATCTATCATTGAGCTTGGAACTGTCTCTTTGTGTCCCTGTGGTTAGAGTCCGTGTATGAGTCTGGGCACTGTGTCCTTTCCTCAAGGAGGGGTCCTGACTCTGTGTAAAGCCCCGGCTCTAGGACCTCTTCCCAAGGAGGTGTCCCGGCTCTATGTTCTGTGTTCCAGTGCTCCAGTCCAAGGCTCAGCGTTCCTGTGTTCGTCAAAGACTTCGTGGAGGTTCCATTCAGTTTCCAAGACTCCGACGGAGGCTCCAGTCCGTGTCCAAGTCCAAGTCATAGCCTCGGCCCAGAGTCCTGGTCTCGTCCAGGCTAGTGCCCGTGTCCACCTATGCCTCTCCCCTCTTCTGCTTTGCTCTCCCTCGACCTAGGCTCTGTGCTCTTGCTCTTCCTCGATCAAGACCAAATCTCAGCTTCTTTTCCTTGTCCTAGTCTGATCTTCCTGCCCTCGTCCAGCACTGGAGTCCCGCATCCTGCCCACATATCCAGTCGGGTTGCCTTGCCACGTCCGGTTCTCGCCTGGGTCCGGAGACCGTGCCCGAGTCAAGATCCAGGTTCCGGGTCCCTGTCCAGTCTCTGGCTCGGAATCCTTGTCCAGGTTCCTAGTTCCCAGTTCCCAGTTCGTAGTTCCTCGTCCAGGACCCACGTTCCTACTCTAATTCTGGCCCGTTCCCTGTCTCCCAGTCTTGTCCAAGGCCTGTGTTTTGTCCAGCGTCGTTTCTTCCCCACTACCCTTGCTTACTTGATACACCTAGTCCTCTCCCTGGTAATTCAGTGTCCGTGTCTGGCATTTGGGTCCGTTCCCAACGCCCATCCTTTGACAAATTAACCTGCTTACAGTGAATGCTTTCGATTGTGGCAGGAAAACGAGACACCCGCATGAAACCCATCCGTAGAAACATTCTTGCCAACGACACCGGACTCCAATGCCCCGAGATGTCGTGTTAACGTCTACGCTATCGCTGTGTCAAATTTATGGGTGTGTTTACAGGAGTTTGATGGTGTTAACAATAAATTATGTTTATAAAGACAGATATCTTAATTCGACGCCGTTTATATTGCAAAAGTTTGGGGCCATGCTGCAATTATTCTGCACCAGCACCAACACGTGCTCGCAGCCATGGACTGTTTGTGTGGCTGACGGTGGCTTTCACCTTTGATCAATGTATTGCAATTTGTAGTCAAAAGCTGCAGAAACAATTTTGCACCGACCGGACGACGATTCTAGTGGTAGTGACTGCGGGCATAGGGAGTTTTGTAAGGTGTTGTTCCATTTTACTTTTCAGTACATCGTTTTGAAATTATTGACAACGTTCCACGGCGCTGTATAAACAGAGCAGATTAATTTACCAGTGTGGAAATCTTACATACTGTTTCATGGTATGAATCGTTTTAATTCTATTGTTCAATACTTTAACAGTCAGACATATTACAGCGGCAAACAGAATCCGCCAACGACTCCAGAGCAACAATGACAATAAAAACGATTCACAAGTGTGTTTTCAAGAACTTAATGGTGTTCACAACGAATCTCGGTTTCTTCGAATTATGAATAGGATTAAAGTACTTTCCCTTAGAGGAATATCTACGGTGCATGTGTATGAGTTGTTTTTCAGGCATATGTAATGCTCTTTGCTTCATACAATACGTTAATGCCATTTCTTCTCGGAGTTCATTATAAAGTAAGACATCATGGCGAAGATAATTGAAATAAATTTAATCAACGGACATATAATGGAATCTGACCAGCGACAAAACGTTTATGTTCAAGCCGAAGTAGTTTCCTCTGCCGCTCAATACTGTTACATCATTTCGCACGGCGAAGGTTTGTTACTTTCAAATTGGGACTCTGTTTTTACCATTTTCTCTCGGGTTGCAAATGATCATGATGACTCCATCTGAGCACTTATTTTTATTTTGCAAACTTGTGGAAAATATTGCAAGATGCTGTAACATTGTTGGCTCTTTGCAGCAGCTTCTTCTACATTACATCAAACAATTTCTGTTGCTGATTGGCGAAATTTCACCAGCCGCCAATCCTATTGCTTTCAAGGCAACATGTTTATTCGGTTAAATATAACTAAAAAGACGAGAGATTAAATGAAACGTAAAGCCAGTCGTTGTCCGCTACCTAGAAGATTGGTGCTGTATTTGTCCGGTTCTGGCAGCCATTAACGGCCATTTTATTTGTAATTTTATCACAACTTAATACGTATTGCTTTCCGAGTTTATGCTGATCTCTTAAATGGGAACTATGTATCGTTTAAATGGAATCATTACATGCATCTGCTTTACTGAGATCAAAGAATAAATCAAATCACCTGGAATCATTCCATGCCGATTTCTCTCATACTTCATTCACCTGTCCCTCACAGTGTTTATCTAATAACGCTGAGTGTCGCTAAAGATCTGTTTTCCCACAATACCTACTGACTTACGGCTCATTGCGTCGCAAGTGCAGCGATGACGGGCCTCCATCTATGTCTGTGCACACCGTCGCACACAGATATAGAAGGATTCGTCATTGCTGTTTCCATAAGAGTTTTTAGAACAGTCACGGTTGTTCGCCATCAGCTGAAGCCAAATCCAGGAAGAACGGTGAACCACTCTTACTCTGGCCTCTACCCTTTAACCTGGTTGACATAGGTGACGCGACACGGAGCCAAACCAGAAGGCCCGCACTCCGGCCACATTAGCTCTCCGTGTCATTGAGACACCCCAGCCTCCGAATCCTTCGACAAAGTCGTGACAGCTTGGTGGTTTCCCAACAATACTGGATGTAAAATTGTTGGGAACCACGTTTTCTCTTAAGATGCCTTTTAGTTCGGTCATCCAAACGTCGCCCTCCACGCAGTTACAGCTAACTCTCAAAGGTTCAAAGGTTAATTTATCATCAAAGTGTAAAACTCTGAAATTATTCTTCCCCAGATAGCAACGAAACCAAGAAAGAGAAGAACGGCAGCACAATCATCAACCCCCAAATCACTTCTGCCCTCACAAGAAAAAGGCGAACAAAAACGGAAAAGAGGCATCAACCCCCACATACGCCTCCCCTGGACAGAAACCAAAAAGATAGGGCGAAACACACAGAATATTTATTCATAGGACTGAATAAAAGCCTGAGTGAATTTCTCCGGCACCGCAGCAGACCTTTCACTCTCCAGCAGCGACCAAACCGAACTTACCTTCCGCTTTTGCCTGAATGTTTCAATCTCACTCGGCAGTTTAATCGGCCAAAAATGGAATCTTTAGTCGTCGAAATTCAGTCGAACATCGGTTAGCGCCCCGTCCGCAACCTTCTCGCCACGATGTTCCCGCAAGTTGACACTGACTCCGGGAATCCCCTCAAAGACTGCACAGGGTCCTACAGTTCCAGATTCGTATTCGAGACGAAAAACAATTGTGAAGGACATAAAAGAAGTGATATATATAGTTTCATTAACTATCCAGAGAATCGACCGAAGGAGTGTTGTACGCAGGCGCCATTCCGACCAGGAGAGTGCATCACTGGTCCACTCTCTATAGATAATGACATCACTATCGTCACACTGACTTCGACTAACACAATTTATGCAGCATTTCCCCTACCTGCTTTCAGTGCCTCTTCAATCAAGAAAACAACAGCTAACTTCTGCTTTTTAATTTTGATCTTAACTCCTTAGTCTGCTGCAATAGAAACCACATCGATGCATTCACGCATGTTAATCGTTTCTATTGCGGCTGGATCTGACTCTTCACAATCAAAATGTATTTAATACTGTGGCAATACCAGCGAATGGTAGCGAAATCAGCGGATTCCATTGAAATTCATTCTTGAACAGAATACATTCTTACTCTTTTGCCGTCATTTCCGATATGACGAGTACACTCCCCACTTTTCCCTCAGCCTGAGTGGCCAATTTAAATGTCTTGTGAATGCATGCTTCTAGCCCCCATTCAGTGCCAGCATTCTGATGGTCAGCTATGTGGAACTGGTTATCACATAACCTACCAGAGGCCTTTCAGAGCTCTGTTCCACGGCATTCCTTTTGGAAATGCCGCGAGGCAGAGGGAGAATTTAAAAAGCGAGCAGATTAACGGAGCGGGTGACATAGTAGCGGGCGGCAGAGTAGTCGGAGACAGAGTAGGAAGGCTTTGGCTGGAGAGGCTTCAGCGAGCACAGGCTGAGGGCCAGCTCCATTCCAAGTGAGGTAAGGCCGGGTAAGTTCCTTTAATTAATTTCATTACCTTAGGGGTAGTTAATGGAGGCAGCAGTTAGGGCAGTTGAGTGCTCCGTTTGAAATATGCGGGAAGTCAGGGTGTGCACATTTGTCCCTGATGACTACAACTTTAAAAGATGCATCTAGCTGCGGCTCCTGACAAACCGTGTTAGGGAACTGGAGCTGGAGCTGGATGAACGATGGATTTTTCGGGAGGCAGAGGCAGAAATAAACAGGAGTTACAGGGAGATAGTCAACCCTAAGAGTCAGGAGACATGTAGCTGAGTGACTGTCAGGAACGGGAAGGGGATTAGACAGAATGGGCAGAGCCCCCCTGGGGCCGTTCCCATCAATAATAAGTATACAGTTTTGGATGCTGTTAGTGGGGACGACCTACCAGGGGCAAGATGCGTACCTGGCACCGAGACTGGACCCTCAGCTTAGAAGCGAAGGAGGGAAAAGAGAAGAGCAGTAGTGATAGGGGATTCGATAGTTATGGGGATAGATAAGAGAGTTCTGTGGAAGAGAACGAGAATCCCGGATGGTCTGTCGCCTCCCTGCTACCAGGATCCGCGATATCTCGGATCCAGTTCTCAGTATTCTCAAGAGGGAGGGCGAGCAGCCGGATGTCGTGGTCCATGTATGGACCAATGTCGTGTGGGTAGGAAGAGTGAGGAGGTCCTGAGAGGTGAGTTTAGGGAGTAAGGCGCCAAGTTAAAGGACAGGATCTCCAGGATAGCAATTTCAGGTTTGACTCCAGTGACACGTACGCGTGATTAGAAATAGTAAGATAGCGCAGATCAACACGTGGCTGAAGATATGGTGCAGGAGGGAGGGCTTCAGATGTATAGATAATTGGGCAATTTTTCAGGGAAGGTGAGACCTGTTCCGGTGGGACAACTTACATCTGAACTGGAGGGGGACAAATATTCTTGCAGGTAGGTTTGCTAGGGAGGCTTCAGTGGATTCAAACTAGATACAAGGGGGAGAGGAACCAGAGTGTAGGAACAGATGTATAGGAGAAGGAAGACAAAGAAGGCAGTAAAGTTCTTTGCACCATTAGTGGTAAACAGAGAGTAAGAGGTGGAGAATTTCATAAATGCATTTATTTTAATGCTAGGAGCATTTTAAGAAAGGTGAATGAGCCTAGAATATGGATTGATACCTGGAAATATGGTGTTGTTGCTATTAGTGAAATATTGTTACAGCAAGGGTGTGATTGGCAACTAAATATTCCTGGATTTCGTTGCTTCAGATGTGATAGAATCGGAGGGACAAGAAGGGGAGGAGTTGCGTTGCTTGTCAGAGAAACTATTACAGCGGTGCTCTGGCAAGATGGATTAGAGGGCTCGACCAGGGAGACTATTTAGGTGGATTTGACGATTGGGAAAGGTGTAATAACACTTATAGGGGTGTATTTTAGACCACCTAATGGGGAGCGAGAATTGGAGGAGCAAATTTGTAAGGAGATAGCAGATATTTGTAGTAAGCACAGGGTTGTGATTGTGGGAGATTTTAATTTTCCGCACATAGGCTGGGCTGCCTGTTCTGTAAAAGGGCTGGAAGGTTTGGAGTTTGCAAAATGTGTGCAGGATAGTTTTTTGCAGCAATACATAGAGGTACCAACTAGAAAAGGGATAGTGTTGGTTCTCCGGTTTGGGATTGAGAAAGGTCAGGTGACGGAGGTTTGTGTTGGGGAGCACTTCGGGTCCAGTGATCACAATGCCATTAGTTTCAATATAATTATGGAGAAGGATAGGATTGGGCCCAGGGTTCGGATTTTTGATTGGAGAAAGGCTAACTGGGGAGACGCGAAAGGATTTAGAAGGAGTGGATAGAGACAATTTGTTTTATGGGAAGGATGTAATAGAGAAGTAATATCCCGTTGATCGCAATTTTCCTTATCATCAGACCCTAATTGCTAGGAGTCTCACTGTATACTGTCTCTGTTTGTAAGCCAGCGCTATCACTCTTATTCTCATCCAATGCCAAATCAGTTAACATAATTCGAAAATAAAATTAAATTTCCTTTATTGATTTAGGAATCGGTAAGAGCTGCGCAAACCTATTATAAAATATATTTATTTGAAAGTGATTACAATTTGAAAGCAAGTATCTCGAATTTTGTGTAATACAGAGGGGATGCGTGGCATTCTCCTTTGAAAACGAGGATAAAAATAAAATTAAATACATTTTGCTGTGATTTCTCTGAACAGCGATATGAATTGCGCAGTAACAAATGTGTAGAAATGGCTTACTTTAATTGTTTGTTCTCTGGGCTGTCTCTGATGTGACTAATGAGCTGCTAAAATTAGTTGGGAGATTGCAGTATCCCGTCCTTTATAATCGCGCGCAGAGCAATCACAGGTAGTTTTGGACAGTAGGAACAGTGTAAACTGATCGTCACGTCACACGGAACATGGAATATCCAGCAATTTTCTACATCGAGAGTGTTTATTATCCTGTACTGACTGCGATTGGTATTCCCAGTAAGTAACTGGAGTTTCTTGGACGATTTCTACTTGCTCTATCTATCGCACGACATCATATTTGCTGTAAAATACATTGCACGAAGTGCCTTGTCTGACAAGGGATTTCGGTCGAGTCAGGTTGAAGCATACATTTTTCTCACTCAGACCGAATAGTTCTCTCCCGTTGCTGATTTCTTTGTCAACTGCAATAACCAGTCTTGTTCCAGCATTTTCCGTTTCCCGATCTTCCAAAATATTAATGGTTTTTATCCTTCGAAGTCACAGCCCACTCCCATCGACCTGCAGCGGGACCATCGTTATTTTACACCAACATGAAACAAGTGAGATTTCATTTTGAATATAATTGTCTTTTCAATTGCAATAATAGTATAAGCAACTATGACTGTCCAGTTTTCCCTATTGGAGTTGCTTGTTCGGGTCTTAATTTTAACGCTGCAGTTTCCTAGACTCACATGCATTACCCGAGTGGAAACAGAAAAATCTGGGCCCATTGTATTTCTATTCTCAAACTTCAGCGAAAACGCTGCACTTATTCTAGATTGCTGCGTCGATAAGCAATCCGATAGCAATGATGCCGTGGTCTGCGGAATCCCATTGGAAACTGCAGGTAATTTGCCCACTCAGCTGTTTATCCGATCCCTCCCTTGGCCTCAAGGACGAATGTATACTCTGACGAACTGTGTAAGCACTTCGTTGGTCGAAGCCAGTTCAATGAGTGTGTAAACAATTCTTTGCATGGAAATCAAGTAAAATGCATCGGATTTTGTGCGCCTGAAACTAACACCTATTTCTTCCTTGCAGTTAATTCAATGGCGATTGTGATCCTCTGTCTTCGAAAATGTGGACTGTCCAAATGCATCACCCTTTACCTCGTAGCGATGGCAACAGCTGATTTAATGGGTGTTATCATAGGCGTTCTACTAGAGCGGATCAATAATATTTACGGTTTCGCCAATGTTTTGTTCATCACTCCGATTTGTGCTCTGACAGTTGTGCTTCGGCTCGCAGCCACGGACTGTTCTGTCTGGCTGACCGTGGCTTTCACATTTGATCGATGTATTGCAATTTGTAGCCAAAAGCTGCGGAAACGAGTTTGCACCGAAAGAACAGCGACTATAGTGGTGATGATTGTGAGCATAGGGAGCTGCCTGAGGTGTTTTCCATTTTACTTTACAGTAGCTCCTGTCGTGATTAATGACAACGTTCAATGGTACTGCACTGACAGGGCAGATTACTTTAGTTCACCAGTGTGGAAAGTTTACCAGATGTTTGATGGTATCATTACACCTTTACTGCCAATCGGTTTAATTCTAGTGTTCAATGCCTTAACAATCAGTCATATCATCGCCGCAAACAGAATCCGCCGAGGATTCCGGAGCATCAATGACACTGAGAAAGATTCAGAGGTGGCGAACCGGAGAAAATCAATGATTTTGCTGTTCGCTCTATCAGCCAATTTCATTTTATTGTGGATCCCCTATATAGTCTCTGCTATGATCTGGCAGGCTCAAAATTACTTTTATACAGACAGATACCTTAATTCACCGTCATTTATCCTCCAAGAGTCTGGGTACATGTTGCAATTTCTCTGCACCTGCACCAACACGTGTATCTACACACTGTCCCAGAGGAAATTCAGGGAAGAGATGAAGAAAGGAGTGAAACATCTGGTCACGTTGAATGGCCGATTTTGTAGATAAAATGTAAGTTGATTTGTATATCTTGTTATTAAGTTACACAAATGTTTCATAATCATCTGCCGATCTGATCAAAGGTCTGCGTGTCCGTCTGCCTGTACGCTCGGATCCCGTTTTCCACCAACAGTAGCGAGTTTAATTTCCTCAAATGAGCCAGCGAATAAAGTGTTGCTGATGTGATATTTACACTGGCAGAATTACATTTAAATCACCGGGTGAATAACGGATTCTCAACCAACGAACAGGGTGATGCTGGTATGATTATTAATTTGGTAGATTTATCTATTAATCGACTGATCATCTATCCGCTGAACACACGCATCTACATCATCTGATAATCCGTGTATAAGAATCGGATCTCCATTGTACTAGGTTCACGAAATGATGGAACGCATTATCGCCTGAAGACGGGAACGGTATTCTGTACAGTTCTTGTCGCCGAATTACAGGAAAGATGTCAACAAAATAGAGAAGATTTACCAGACTTTTACCTGGTTTTCAGCACCTAAGTTACAGAGAAAGGCTGAACAAGTTAGGTTTTTATTCTTTGGAGCGTAGAGATTTTAGTGGAGACGATACAGGTATTTAAAATTATGAGGGGGATAGAGTTGACGTGGATAAGCTTTTTCCATTGAGAATAGGGGAGATTCAACCAAGAGGACATGATTTGAGAGTTAGGGAGCAAAAGTTTAAGGGTAGCACGAGGGGGAATTTCTTTACTCAGAGAGTGGTAGCTGTGTAGAATGAGCTTCCAGTAGAAGTGGTAGAGGCATTTTCGGTATTGTCATTTAAAGTAATAGTGGATAGGTATATGGACAGAAAAGGAATGGAGGGTTATGGGCTGAGTGCGGGCCACTGGGACTAGGTGAGTGTAAACGTCGGCACGGACTAGAACGGCCGAGGTGGCCTGTTTCCGTGCTGTAGTTGTTATATGGTGATATGGGAAATATACAACAGAAGAGAATGAATGCTTAGTCTGACACGTCAATTGTCCTGTCTTGCCGTTTTAATGTAACACAAATGCAACCTCAACTTCACCCTCACAACAGAACATCGCTTTATCTTTCTGGTGATACAATGATTTCATTCCAGGAGGTTCGCCAAGCCAACGGCAAGCTATGTGTCCATGATCATGAAAAAAAATAAAATTTGCAATTTCTGGAAATTCACACACAAATTGCGGGATGAACTCAGCAGGCCATGCTGCATCTCTGGAAAGGGATCTGCTGAAGGGTCTCAGCCCGAAACAACGACTGTACTCTTCAATGATATTGCCTGGCACCTCCGCTGCATCCGCCACAACAGACAGGATCTCCTGGTTTCCACCCACTTCAAGTTTGCTTCACATTCCCATTCGGATATGTCCATACATGGCCTCCTCTACTGCCATGATGAGGCCAAAATCCGGTTGGAGGAGCAACACCTCATATACCGTCTTGGTAGTCTCCAGCCCCTTGGTATGAACATCGAATTTACCAACTTCCAGTAATTCCCTCCTTCTCCCTTCCCCATCCCACCTTCACTCTGTCTCCTCTTCTACCTGCCTATCACCTCTCATGATTCTGCCTTCTTTTACTACCCACAGTTCTTTCCCCTTAGATTCCTTTTCACCTCTACTGCCTATCCCCTCCCTACTTCCCCTCCCCCACCCTGGATCTTTCTTCTGATTGGTTTTCCACCCTCCCCTACCTTCTTTATGGGGCCTCTACCCCCTCCCTATTCAGTCCTGACGTGCGGTCTCGGCCCGAAACGTTGACTGTTCATTTCAATGGATGCTGTCCGACCTGATGAGTTCATCCAGCTTGTTTCTACGTGCTACGTGCGGCATCTGCAGTGTAATTTGTGTCTACAGGGACGCACTGGTTGCTGACTACCCTGTTACGTACCCGCAGTAATAGATCACGAATAAGTCCCGAGACTTCGAAACCTGTGTACAATTCTTAGTCTGGCCTCTACCTTTGCCCTGTTCTGCATGGTTGACCTTATCAAGAGTCAAAGCATAAGGTCTTGACTCAAGCCAACAAAAATCTCCCGGTCGTTGAAGCATGCAGGCCTCCAAACCCTACCCTAATTTTGTAATCCGCTTGAAGGATTTTTCCACAACACCGGACATAAAGTAACTTGGTACGTCGTAAGATGCTTTATAAATTGACCGTCCAAAATTCCTCCTCCACGGTATAATCTCTTTTGATTATTACATCATCATCGTCATATAGATGTCCAATTACCACTTCGTGCTACATTAATGCAACACTGTTGGACTATAAATAACATTCACCAATTCTCTCAGCTCTTTATATCCCTGAGACTCATATAAACTCCTATTTCCCCAGAACTTGTCTCTTCAATAAAAACTATTTTAATCTCAATATTGTCCTTACTTTCTAAGCCTGCTGGAGTATAACCTACATTCTTTCAAATCCTCACGCAAGGTGATCATGACTACGCGGCTGACTCTGACCCCGTAAATTCAATACTGTCCAGCTGTTAGAACAGCAGTTGCTGGAAGGTAACTTATCCTATTCTGCTTGAATTCATTGTTGCCTAGTATAAACTCCTACTCTTTTCTCATAACTTCTGATACTTCCACAACATTGCTCATTTTTTCATCAAGCAGAGTGGCCAATATAAAAGTGTTGTGAATGCACGCATGTTGCCCACAGTTACCGCCTGAATTTTCATGGTCAGCGACGTGAAACATGTTGTCACATAACACACCAAAGGCCTTTCAGAGCACTATATCTACGGCATTCCTGTTTGTAGTAACCGCCCCAATCCCGCTATCAACATCAGCCTCACAGCCCAACAACGCATGCTTCCTCTTGTATTTGGTTCTCGCTTCCTTCTCGATTCTACCATCGGGCAGTCTACGCAGAACCATAGGTCCCACTCGCGCAGATTCAGGAATAGTTATTACTGTACGACTATCAGGATCATTAGCAATGTGGATGACGTCAGGTACCACAACTCTGTGCAGATTCCATAATCGACGGACTCGCCTTCAAGGACGCTACACCTCCATGAGACCATACCCTGATGCTGAGGGGTAATAACTGTTTCTGAACCTGGTAGTGTCCGTCTCGAGGCTCCTCCACTTCCCTCCAGATGGCAGCAGATAAATGAGAGCATGTCCTCGAGGCTCGAGAGTCTCTGACGATGGATGCCGCGTTTCTGCGGCCACCTTTTATTCAGAAATGTTCAAAAGTGAGGAGGGACTATTACAGACTGGGCCGTATCCATTACTCCTGTTGGAAGGATTTTCCGTTCAACGCTATTGGTATTTCCGCACCAGGCTGGGTTGCAGCCGGTGAATACTCTGTACACTAAACGTCTGTTGTCGCTAGTCAACGCTCCCGGTGCCATACGGAATCTCCGCAAATTCCGAGCAAAGTACAGTCCCTGCCATTCTTCCTTTGTAATTGTGCTGACGTGCTGGGATCGGGACAAGTACTCGGAAATGTTAACAACAATGAAAGTAAAAGTGCTGATTCTATCCGCCTCCGATCCTTTCATTAGGACTGGCTCATGGACCTCTAGTTTCCCCTTGCTTAATTCAATAACCAACTCATCGGTCTTGCTGTAATCGAGAAAGAGGTTGGTGCTGCAAAATTAAACTCCAATGTTGAATTGGAATCTCCTTAACCATTTTCCTTAAACATGATCCGATCTACAATATAATCAAGGTATGTCACAGTGTCTTGGCCAAATTCACTCTTAGCTAACCTTTCAAAGAGCTGTTCCACTGCAGAGATACGGGCATCCCAGGTGTCATTTCCTGTAACCAAATCATCAATGTAGACATCTGTATTCTAACCTTTGAATTACAGAATTAATCATTCTCTGAATGTTCCCGAACCATTCTTCATTCCAAATGGCAGAACATTATATTCATACAACCCAGAAGGTGTTACCAATGCAGAGATTTCCCTACCTCTATCCGTTAACGGAACACACCAATACCCTTTCAACAAATCAATCTTTGTAAGAAACCTTGCCTTTCCAATCTTTTCTACACAATCATCAACTTTCGGGAGGAGATAAGCATCTGTTTTTCTTATAGCAACGCATCTTTCTGTAATCAGTGCAAAACCTGAACCGCCATCTGGTTTAGGTGAACTCCAATCTGAAATAAAATGCCTAATAATACGATTTTCCAACATTACCCAATTTCTTGTTCAGCAAGTCTACATTTTTCAACATTTTTCGACTGGAGCTGTTTCATGGGTTTGGCAGTGCCTACATCTACATCATGTGATCCTACTGTTGTTCTTTTGGGACATCAGGGAACAACACCCTAAATTTCATGATTAACTGCTTCATCTGCTTCCTCTGCTGTGGCTGAAAATGAACCAATTTCTCATCAAGATTTTCCAAAATAGTCGAATTTGTCAATCTGGCTAAAACAATATTTGATTTAAAATAAGCTTCAGATGGATCAGCTAGTACGTTCCCAGAAAGTTGAGACTCATTGTTATTGCAAACAACGATCATAGCTGCTTTGTGTTTTTCCTAATCCGGTTTGAGCATGTTTACATGACAAAGCTATGTTGACCCTCACCTATCTGGTGTTTTGACCATCCACATCATTAACCTTAGACACAAACTCACAAGGACCATGAATTTTTTTCTTGAAAAGGGCTGGTCTGGACGGGGAACAAACAAGCACTATATTTCTACTTGGAATGACCTCATACTGTCTTGTTTATTCCTTCCTGGGCTGATTTTTAATTTTCTCTTGCTAAATCACAAGCCCCTTTCAATCTGTCCTTGAATTTGAACACGTCTAGCAAATTAATATGCAGGTCATTTTTGACCCACTATTCCTTTACTAATACCGAATGTTCTCGGAGCCGGTGACAAACACCAGTTGAAAAGGGCTAAAGCTTAGGGACTCTTGCACTGGCTCCCTTACTACAAATAAAAGCAAGTGAACTCCCTCATCTTAGTCCTTGTCATTTTCAATACAGAATGCATTTATCCTGGTTTTGAGGGTAGAATTAAATCTTTCTGAGGCCCCCTTGAGATTCTGAAGGTACGCAGACGACGTAATCTGCTTGGTTCTCAGTTTATAAACTACCTGCAGAAATAATCCTGATATAAAATTACTTCCTCGATCAGATTGAACTTCTTTAGGCAAGCTAAATATAGTGAAAAACTTCATAAAATCCTTAGACATAGTTTTAACCTTTATATTCCTGAGAGGTACTGCTTCTGGAAATCTAGATGCTGTGCACATGATGGTTAGCAAATACTGATGGCCAGCTTTAGTCTTTGGCAATGGGCCAACACAATCCACAATAACTTTAGAAAAGGGTTCACCAAGTGCAGGAATGGGCTGCAGTGGGGCCACTGGTGTGACGTGATTAGGTTTACCCACAACCTGACAAGTGCGACAAGCTCGGAAAAAGGTCGCAACATCTTTCCTCAAACCAAGCCAGAAGAATTGTTTCAAAATTTTGTTCACAGTTTTATTCACACCTAGATGGCCACACAAGGGCATACTATGGGCCAAAGTTAAAATCCTTTTCCTATAAACTTACAACCTGCTGAGCAATTGCCCATTCCTCACTTGCAGGAATATCAGGTGGCCTCCACTTCCTCATTAACATTTCATCCCTGAAATAATACCCCTCTGGTACTTTCCCAATCTCAGCACCTGGGTCAGCTTTTTCTCTCAAGGCTACAATCTCAGGGTCTCTAGTCAGTTCTGCTATAAACTCTTTCCTGGACAAAGACAAATCATTGTTATTACACCTAATACAAGGATCCTTCTCCACTAATGACAGAAGGAAAGTCACTAGCAGATCATCAGAACATGAGTCCTGATTTGGGCTATAATGGGTAGCAGAATCATTCTGCACAGAACCGTCTGCGCTGGCAAGATTCCTGGACATCGCTCGAGCTACTGCGCAGGATGGGTAAACATTAGAATCCATTTTTGGTTCATCAGTCATTGACACCCGTTGTCTTAGTCATCAGCTGCACAGCTGGGACACCACTACCAACTGCCAGGTCGTTTCCTAACAACAAAGAAACACCTGGCACCGGTAACCTGAGCGGTAGTCCTATCTTTACAGGTCCTGAAAGTAACTCTGACTTCAAAATTATCTTGTGCAGATGTACAGAAACAATGCCATCCCCAATGC
The DNA here is from genome assembly GCF_030144855.1 of Hypanus sabinus. Classification (NCBI taxonomy): domain Eukaryota; kingdom Metazoa; phylum Chordata; class Chondrichthyes; order Myliobatiformes; family Dasyatidae; genus Hypanus; species Hypanus sabinus. The sequence goes on from NW_026778945.1 coordinate 179,477, forward strand.
CTTGAATAAGAGTTACCTCACCAGTGGCAGTCGCATCACTAAACCCTAGAATATTGTCTCACAAGAGTGACTGAGAAGCCCCGGTATCTAGAAGAATTTTCACTGGTTCGAAATTCACTGAAACAAACCGCCCTGACACAGAAGGAATGAACTCTTTCCTAACCAGGTCAGACTTCACAGCGCCGGACAGAGCTTCATCAGCATGTCCCGAACCCTGTGGGTTTATAGGTGTTTCAATGTGTTGAATACAGGGGTATTGAACTACCTCCTTTTCCTTCTTATTCTTTAAGAGGAAACAATTAACCATAACATCAACAGGTTTCTGACAATAGTAATAGGTAAAGCCAGACTGCTTCTCCTTTAATTGCTTCTCTTCATCCTTACCTTTGTCACCAACCCCAATCAATCAAACAGGAATTAACCAATCGGATTGATAATCTGATTTTGTTCCAATTTTGTTCAAAATCGCGGTCTAATACCCAGGTTTGTTACGTACCAGAAGCAACAAATCACTCATTGAGTCCGGTTTCAATGTTATAACCACTATATTTATTGATATCTGCTCAAAATATAAAAACTCAAACGAAGTAAACAGAAGTTAACAGTGTTATGCGTATATGTGTGTCTGCCACGCAAACAGTAAATTTTATGAACAATTATTTAATTTGCAAGATTCAGATGGCAAAGTAGAAAGGTCCAGTAGAGCACGAAATAAATGATGGGAGAGATTTGCAAATCCACGTTAAAATGTAGAGAGGAGGCAATGACTAAGAATTCCACAGACTCCATGCTGGGCAAACGAAACAACAGTCGCCGAAGATCTTATCCGTCGAGTCGTTCCGGTCCACTTCGAAATATCACACGGTGACAGTCATGAAATATCCTATCCTCCAAGTGGTTACCACATAACACACCCAAATCCAGGTAAAGGTTAACAAAAGCGGTCCCACAGGACATTCCAACAAAAATCCACATACGGACTATATGAAGCGACAGACATACATCTTATGCAAGGTGTGCTTTTGGTCAACCCAATCTTTTTGGCATGGGAAAGTATCAGTACCATTCACGACACTGTATTTCAACAGACACTTCATTGCCCATTCTATTATTCTATTAAGGTTAATCTCTAGCTTCCCCAATTCCTCGAAATCACATGCTCCACCACCAGTCACCGTATCTTGCGCGAACTTTGCAACCAAGCTATCAGTTCCATCATCCATGTCATTGATATACAACGTAAAGAGAAGCGCACCCACCGCGGAGCATGTAGGACACCAGCTGTTACCAGCAGCCAATCAGAAAAGGCTCCCTTTATTTCCAAACTTTTCCTTGCCCATTAGTCACTACTTTATCCATGCCTGCATCTTCTCTGCAACAGCATATGTACACTTGCTAAGCAGCCTCACCTTCTTATATGCCGTTAGAAAATCGAAGTCGACCGTGTCCACAAATTCGCCTTTGTCTGTCCAGCCCGTGATGTCTTCAAAGAATCCCAACAGATTTGTCATGCATGATTTTCCCATGCTGACTGCGGCCTAATTCATCAGGTTCCTCCAAGTACCCCGAAACCACATCCTTAACATTTAATTCCAACATCTTCCCAGCCACTGAGATCAGACTAACTGGCCCATAATTTCGTTTCTTCTGCCTCTCTCTCTTCTTGACGAGTGAAGTGATATGTGCTCATTGCTATTCTAGGAGAACCCTTCTATAATCTGGTGATTCTTGAACGATCATTACTATTGCCTCTACAAGATCATCGGCCTTGTCATTCGAAACCCTGGGCATAACATCATCTGTCCCAGGTAGCTTATCTACCTTCAGATCTTTCGGTTTCCCAAGAAATGTCTCGCTAGTAATGCATCTTCACACACATAACCCCAGACACTCTAGAATTTGTGGCACACTGCTTGTGTAGAATGATGTAAAATACTTACTCTGTTCGTCCGGCATTTCCTTGTCTCCTATTAGAATCTATCTAGCATCGTTTTCCAGCGGACAAATATCGTCCAATATCCAGTTTCACATGTCATTTAAACTCTATGTATCTGAAGAAACTTTCATATCTGAAACTGATATCGTCTTCCATATGATTGGTCGCTCAATTTTGTACTTTTTCTTTATCTTCATGACATTTTAGTGGCTTTCTGTCAGTTTTTAATAACATCCTACTACTCTAACTTCCCATTTTCTTCTCTATTATCTGCCGTCTCCGGCATTTATGATGGCTTTCACTTCTCAAGTTATCCACAGTTGTGTCCGCTATAGAATATTTCTTCCTTTTTGAGATATATATATATATATATATATATATATATATATATGCTGTTCCTTCTGAATTCCAAAAGTTCGATCTATTGCTGCTCAGCCGTCATCCCTACCAGTGTTTTTCCCAATCAATTCAATCCAACTCCTCTCTCATGCCACTGTAATTCCCTTTGTTCCAGTGTAAGACCGACAGATTGACTTAAGCTTCTGCTTCTCAAATATCTCTCTGAATTCTATCATATTACGATCAATTTCCCCGAAGGTCTCTTTCATCTTTAACTCTCTAATGAAATCCAATTCGTTACATAATGGCCAATCGAGAATAGCTGGTCCCCTAGTGGACTCAAAAACGAACTGCTTTAAAAAGGCCATCTTGAGACGTTCTATAAATTCCCCCTTCTTGGGGTCTAGCACAACTTATTTTATCAATCTACTTGCCTCTTGAAATCCTTCATGGTTATTGTAACATTGTCCTCTTGGAATGTATTTTCTTTGACCTCATCCTTTCTACTTCTTGGATATCTGTTTATAACACCCTTTGCCCTTGCATTTTCTTCGCTCTACCCGCCACGATTCAGCACCTTTTAAGCCCATGTCATCTGTTTTTTAGTGATTTGATTTCATTTTTATCAATAGCACCACCCCAGCCCCTCTGCCTATACTTACGATACAATGTGTTCCATTGGACGTGAAGCTCCCAGCTATAAGTTTCTTAGAGTCGTGAATTAGTCATACACACAACTTCATGCGTGTTAATGCGTTACTGTGCCTCAAGTTCCACTACCTTATTGTTTATACCGCGTGTATTCAAACGCCATTACGGAGACTTGGCTGGCACCAGGGCAGGAATGGATTCTCAATATTCCTGGATTTCAGTGCTTTAAAAGGGATAGAGGGGGGGAAGGGGAGAGAGGGTGACATTCCTGGTCAGGGATACTATTACAGCTGCAGAAAGGGTGGGTAATGTAGCAGGATCCTCTTTTGAGTCAGTATGGGTGGATGTCAGGATCAGGAAGGGAGCAGTTACTCTACTAAGGGTATTTATAAGCCCCCTGGTAGCAGCAGAGGTACCGAGGAGCAGATTAGGAGGCAGATTTTGGAAAGGTGCGAAAATAACAGGGTTCTTATCATGGGTGACTTTAGCTTCCCTAATATTGATTGGCACTTGATCAGTTCCAAGGGTTTAGATAGGGCAGAGTTTGTTAAGTGTGTTCAGGATGGATTCCTCTCACAGTATGTTGACAGGCCGACTAGGGGGAATGCCATACTAGATCTAGTATTAGGTAACAAACCGGGTCATGTCACAGATCTGTCACTGGGTGACAGTGATCTGAGGGACAGTAATCACCGCTCCCTGACCTTTAGCATAATCATGGAAAAAGATAGAATCAGAGAGGACAGGAAAATTTTTAATTGGGGAAGGGAAACTTATGAGGCTATAAGGCTAGAACTTGCGGGTGTGAATTGGGATGATGTTTTTGCAGAGAAAAGTACTATGGAAATGCGGTCGACGTTTAAGGATCTCTTGCAGGATGCTAGGGATAAATTTGTCCCGCTGAGGAAGATAAAGAATGGTAGGGTGAAGGAACCATGAGTGACAAGTGGTGGAAAATCTAGTCAGGTGGAAGAAGGCAGCATACATGAGGTTTAGGAAACAAGGATCAGATGGGTCTATTGAGGAATATAGGGTAGCAAGAAAGGAGCTTAAGAAGGGGCTGAGAAGAGCAAGAAGGAGGCATGAGAAGGCCCTGGTGGGTAGGGTAAAGGAAAACCACAAGGCATTCTTCAATTATGTGAAGAACAAAAGGATGACAGGAGTGAATGTAGGACGATTAGAGATAAAAGTGGGAAGATGTGCCTGGAGGCTGTGGAAGTGAGTGAGGTCCTCAATAAATACTTCTCTTCGGTATTCACCACTGAGAGGGAACTTGATGACGGTGAGGACAATATGAGTGAGGTTGATGTTCTGGAGCATGTTGATATTAAGGGAGAGGAGGTGCTGGAGTTGTTAAAATACATTAGGACGGATAAGTCCCCGGGGCTGTCGGAATATTCCCCAGGCTGCTCCACGAGGCAAGCGAAGAGCTTGCTGAACCTCTGGCTAGGATCGTTACGTCCTCGTTGTCCACGGGAATGGTACCGGAGGATTGGAGGGAGTCAAATGTTGTCCCCTTGTTGAAAAAAGGTGGTAGGGAGAGTCCAGGTAATTATAGACCAGTGAGCCTCACGTCTGCAGTGGGAAAGCTGTTGGAAAAGATTCTTAGAGATAGTATCTATGGGCATTTAGAGAATTATGGTCTGATCAGGCACAGTCAGCATGGCTTTGTGAAGGGCATATCGTGCCTAACAAGCCTGATAGAGTTCTTTGAGGAGGTGACCAGGCATATAGATGCGGGTAGTGCAGAGGATGCGATCTACATTGATATTAGTAAGAGGTTTGATCAGGTTCCACACGGTAGGCTTATTCAGAAAGTCAGAAAGCATGGGATCCAGGGAAGTTTGGCAAGGTGGATTCAGAATTAGCTTGCCTGCAGAAGGCAGAGGGTTGTGGTGGAGGGAGCACATTCATACTGGAGGGTTGTGACTAGTGGTGTCCCACAAGGATCTGTTCTGGGACCACTACTTTTTGTGATTTTTATTAACGACCTGGATGAGGGGGTAGAGCGTGGGTTGGCAAGTTCGCAGACGACACAGAGGTTGGTGGTGTTGTAGATAGTGTAGAGGATTGTCGAAGATTACGATGAGACATTGATAGGAAGCAGAAGTGGGCTGAGAAGTGGCAGATGGAATTCAACCCGGAGAAGTGTGAGGTGGTACACTTTGGAAGGACAAACTCCAAGGCCGAGTACAAAGTAAATGGCAGGATACTTGCTAGTGGAAAAGGTAAAGAGGAGGAAAAGCAGGCTGGCAGGAAGGTTCCTAGCTTTCCGTGTTATAATTGTGGGAAAGCTGGTCGTACAGCATCTAAGTGCTTTGCTCCGAAGGAGGAGACAGGAAAAGGGAAGATAGCAGTTCCGACTGGTTGCATTGAGTCGGTCAACAGATCGATGAGGAAGGCAAAGGTAGATTGAGCACAAGAGGGGCGTTAGAAGTTTATCTCGGAAGGGACAGTGACTGTGAAGGAAGGAGAAACCCCAATTCCAGTGTGGATCTGGAGAGATACTGGGGATGGACAGTCATTGATTTTAAGGTAGTTGGTAGACTTCGGTCCTGAGACTGAGTCTGGGAAGGTTGTGTTAAGAGGTATCGGGAAAGGAACCGAGGCCGTACAATTGCACATGATGTGTCTGAAATGTGACCTGGTATCTAGTCCACGCCGTCCTACTTGGTAACGATCTGGCAGGTGGTATGTATTCAGCAGTGAAATTAACAAGTAAGCCTGTAAGTGCTGAGGACACGCCCATAGATTCCAAGATTTATCTCGCATGCGCAATCACTCACAGCATGTCTAGAAAGGCGGCTGAGAAAGGAAATAGTTTAAATGAATCCAGAGTTGATTTAGCGGAGAAATTTTTGCCGACCTTGTATGAAAAAGGGGTTACAGGAGGAGAAGGAAAAGAATAGTGGAGCTAAGGAAAGTAAGGGAAACGAAGCAGATTTAGTGTTGTCAAGGAACGAAATTTCGAGCTTGGCTCACAAAATACCCCTAGGTGGACACTTGGGAGTGAGGAAGGAGGTTATGGAGGCACAGAGTAAAGATAAGAAACAGATGAGGCAGTTAGAAGGTCCAGGGTTGGACACGGATGATCTGTCTGGTTTGACAGAGCTGTTTGCAGTTGAGGAAATTTTAAGAGTGTTCCCGATGATGTAAGGGTAGTCCTAGATGAAAAGGATGCCGCTGCCTTGAGGGAGTCTGCTGGGTTAGCAAGACATGTTGTTTTAACCCGCAAGGTTGAGTTTACTCCGAAGGGGAGTTGCCCAGAGAGTAACTGGGAGGATCAGGGGAACTTAGAATTTGAAAAGGGGACTGGTATTGGAAGCCTAGGAGAGGCAGATGTCCCGTTTGCTTGTGTTCAGGATGTGAAGGATGTGGAGTCACAGGGTACTGAACCTAGTGTTGAAGCTCAGGAAAAAGTCTGACGTATCTGATTTAGTTGAAAAGGAATGCAGTTCTTTTGGGACAGATAGACTTCGTTCAGTGAAGAAAGGGTTAACCGTGGCAACGGGAGAAAGTGAGATTTCTCAGTCACTTGTGTTAAAAGTTAGTACTGAGATGAAAGCTGTTGATGTGAATATTATTGAAGGGAAAGGGAAAAGTATTGTTCCTGAACTTTTGAATAAAGAAAATTTAAAGTCGGGTTTGGTGTCAGAACTGTTGACAAAAGTGAAGGGACCGTTAAATAAACAGTGGCTTGCAAAAAAGGTGCTTGTGAATTAATTACAGTTTGTTTTGGAATTTAAAGATAAACAACATGGTGATGTTGCTCAAGGATGTGATTTGGAGAGGCAGAACCTAAAGTGTTGAAAATAAAATTAATGACCTGCTTATAATTAATGAGTGGTGTGGAAGTTCAGCAACTGGGCTCAGTTTGGTTATAAGATAGCTCCTGTGAAAGGAGTCTGTGAAGGCCTGTTCCGAGCTGGTGAGCAAGCTAACCACGTGAGAGCAAATGCCACTTTGAATAACAGGATCTGGTTTTGCGGGAATTTGATTTTTTTTTACAAAAATGTAAATGAGAAAGACAACATCATGGAAGATTGAATGTTAAGTTTGAAAGTAAAATAGAGATTAGTATTTGCACAAATTACGGTAATGTACCACAGTATAATCACACATGTATTTGTTCACGCTTTGTAATATACACCTAAGTTAAAATGATCACAACCCTTTGGAATTTTTGGCTAACATGAAAAATAAAAATAGGAGGTTATTAAGTTGGAGTTTGTTGTTACGGGAATTCTGTATTAAAATACAACATGTAAAGGGAAGTAATTGCTGATTGTTTATCCAGATATTAATTTGAAAGTGTATCTGTATTATTCTTGTAGTTAAGACCACTTCTGTGTTTTGTTAAACTCTTTAATTCAGTAATATGCTGTTTTAGTTAATTTTCACACTGGTGTAAATTTCCAGAAGGATGGCGGTGTTATGAGTGACGGACAGACCTGATGGTCAATGGGGTGCAGAGTTAACCATTCCCCCCCCCCTCCTGAGAACTACAAACTATTGCTGTTGTTATGCAACTATTGAGAGAGAGATAAAGCCCAGGCAAGAAAGATCTACAGATAAGAGGGGGAGAGAGACTGTTGATCTACTGTATTATTACTCTTCCTGGATTATTTACCTTCTACTACAAGGACTGCATTTTTCTCGTTAACATTCCTCACGAGGCAGAAGGAGTGGCCTGATTTGATGAACACAGTCATTCAGAGTTGATGGATAGCTGAGACCCCGTGAGTGGGGATAAAAAGACAGGTCTGGAGCGACACCCTTCAGACACACCAGTGTACGCTGACTGAGTGTTGGGAACCCACAGAAAGGTGGGGGCTTCGAAGACCGAAAGAGGAGATCGGTCAGTAAAGCTCACAGTGTTACAGCAGGGCCGGCGGGGACTTGTGTGTGTGTCCACTCATGCCAGAGTGACGAGACCACCACAGAAGTACGGTCTGGCTGAAGAACAGAGGGGTCATAACTGAATGACCACGACGATACGGCGGATTAGGAAAGCAAAGGAAGGTTTGGCTGCAGTTGCTGTTACATCTCGCTCGCTCTCTCTCTCTCTCTCTCTCTCTCTCTCTCTCTCCAACGATTTCAACCATAACCACCTCAGCATTTATGAACTGAACTCTATACTATCCTATGACAATTCATTTACCCCTAGACGTCAATAGAGCTTGTTTATTATTGATTATTATTATTCCTTCACTTTTAGGTTTATTACTGCTAACTTGTTTTATATGTATATTTGCATTTTTGATATCGTATTGTGTAGTTTACTAATAAACACCTTTATTTTGGTACCACCAGACTCCAACGGATTCGTCTTTCTCTACTGGTCAGACACCCAGTTACGGTGTACGTAACACAAGGATGTCCTTTGAGCCCTTTGCTCTTTTATCTGGATTTAAAACCCTTAGCTATTGCTTTTCGAGAATCTAGTGATATCACTGGTATTTTACGGAGAGGTACTACCCACAACGTTTCACGCTATGCTGATGATCCGTTGCTTTTTATTTCCAATGTTGAGACCTCGTTACCTCCTACTCTCCTGTTTCAGCTAGTTTTCAGGATATAAATCGAACTTACATAAGACTGAACTTTTCTGCTTGAATAATCAAGTATCAATTAATTCTGACCTTCCTTTTAAAATTGAGTTACGTACCCCATAACGGACTAAAAGGACCAGCAGAAATGGAACACACCTAGAGTCTGAGTCTTCTACAAATGTTTGTATTAAAATTAATACTTTATTAGTAACTACGTAATAAAGTAATATAAAACAAGATAAAGTAAACAGGTTAGCAGAGTTTATGCATATATAAGCAAGTAAATAAAGTTCCCAAACTTCTCCCAGCTCAGGTGATTTGATACAGTCATACGATGATAGAGGTATGAATTCAGTTCAGATCGTGATATTGAAATGAGTAGATTGAAGAGAGAGAGAGATGTGATTTGTCTTTCCAGTGCCGATGCCGTCGAATTTTCCACGTCATCCTCCTGCTCCTGAAATCTTGTTATAGTCACCGACTGTGACCACACAAAAGAGAGTGCCGTTTTCACGCAGGAAAGCTGTCAACCCAGACAAAGGTTAAACACACTAATATCTCCCCACTAGTCATCCCTTTTCCACACTGTCAGCAAAAACTCACCCTTGCCGTGGGCGCACAAAGCCCATCCAGTTTCCGTTTCGTCAGTATCTTCCGTGTGTGTGTGTGTGTGTGTGTGTGTGTGTGTGTGTGTGTGTGTGTGTGTGTGTGTGTGTGTGTGTGTGTGTGTGTGTGTGTGTGTGTGTGTGTGTGATTACAAAGCCAGTTGACCTTGTATATATTCCACAACTGCTGAACACCAGCTGTTCATCATAGAGTTCTGTCCATCAGTTTCAACAACTCACAGGCTGTTCGTTTCTCTCACTCTCTGTCTCTTCCTCTCTTAAATAGCGCGCACACACACATTATCTATTTTTAAAGGAACAGTCCATATTGAATAAACCTTCAAATCTCGTTACAATTGTAAGAAATCAATTTACCTACTGGGCTGCAAAAATTACTAAGAATTATGAACACCTACTTAAAGAAAATTTCTTACCCTTACCCTATTAAATTATGTGAAAAGGGCACTATCAAACTGGCCATCCACCTTTCTATCGTTGATTGGTTGAATTAACTCTATTACAATGAATATCCTGCCTCAATTTATATACCTTTTCCTCACCTTATCCGTTTGTATTCCTAAGTCCTTTATTGATTCTCTTGATTCAATTCTATCTTTATATATATATATGGAAAAACAAACATTCTCCATTAAATAAAGTTCACTTTCAAAAAGTTAAAAACAATGGAGGTTTGGCTTTACCAAATTTTAGGTTTTATCACTGAGCAGTCAATATACGAACTCTACGTTTTGGTCATATTGCATTAACCGTGAGGAATTTCCAGTATGGGTCTCTTTAGAAGCTAACTCTGTTAAAAAAAATCTATTATTTCTCTTCTTGGATCATCACTTCCTTTATGTTTAGATAAACTAACTGACAAATTGGTAGTGAAGCATACTTTGTTGATCTGCTTACAATTTGGAAAATACTTTGGTTGATTGAGATTTTCTCTTTCTAAACCCATTTTTTTCTCATTCTTTTTTACACCCTCTATGTAGGTTTCAAAGTCTGGGACAGATTGCGTATTAAATTCTTCAAGGATCTGTTTGTGGAGGATGTCCCTTTTCGGTTGAGCGACTGAGAGCTAAATGTAGTTTACCAAAAACCCACTTTTTTCGATATCTACAAATTAGACACTCCTGGTAAGAACTTATTAGATGTAATTTCGAATTTGAAACCTTTTCATAATGGCTCAATATCCAATATTTATGGTATGCTGATGGAAATAAGAGAGGCTCCTTTAGACAAAATTAAAAATGCCTGGGAACAAGATTTACAGATTTCAATTGCCGGAGACTTGGAATGAAATTTTTAAATTGGCTTAAACTTTATCACTATGTGCTCACCACTCCCTCCTACAATTCAACGTGGTCCACGGGGCTCACATGTCCAAAGACAAGCTATCTCGTTTTTATCCGGATATATCCCCCATATTGTGATGGATGTGACAATACAGAGGTTTCTCTAATTAATATGTTTTGGACATGACCGAGTCTTGAAAAATACTGGAAGGAAGGAACTGTTCCAATCCTATACTGTACTTTGTAAAGTAAATTTTAAGCCTAACCTTTTTCCTGCCTTGTTTGGTATTGTTGGAGAAAAAGGCAGAAATTTGGAGATATCTGATTTGTATATATTGGCTTTTATTTATCTCATAGCTAGGAGGGCGGTGTTGCTTAAAGGGAAGGATGTTGCTCCGCCTACTCACGCTCAATGGTTACGTGATGTTGTGTCATGCTTAAATTTCGAGAAGATCTGTTGTTCAATTTCTCATTCTAACCAAGAATTTCAAACATTAATAGGACCATTTTTGAACTACTTTTAAAACCTTTGAGTTGGTGTTAAAGTAGAGATGTTGGCTGATAACATGAATCACTATGTGCTATCCTTTATAAGATAAGGGATACAAACCAACTCATAATAATCCAAGTCAGGCCTCACCGGTGCTTTGGAAAGCCTCTCAGCATGACATCCTTGTGTTTATATTCCGTTTCTCTTGAAGTGAATGCTAACATCGCATTTGCTTTCCTCACCACCGACTCAACCTGCAAGTTAAGAGTTACAGAATCCTCTAGGACTCCCTGGTACCTTTGTATCTCACTTTCGTGTTTTGTTTCTCCATTTAGTAAATAGTATATAATTTTATTTCTTCTAACAAATTGCACGACCATGCACTTCCCAGCACTGTATTCCATCTGTACTTCTTTTCCAACCCTCCGAATATATTTAAGTCCTTCTGCAGCGTCCCTACTTCCTCGAAGCTACCTGTCCCTCCACCTATCTTCGTATCGTCCGCAAACTTTGCAACGAAGCCATCAATTCCGTCATGAAGTCATTGACATTCAACGTAAAAAGAAGCGGTCACAACTCTGAACCAATCGGAACATCGTCAGGCAACGGCAGTCAGCACTGAAAGCTCCCTTCATTCCCACTCTTTGCCTCCTGCCAAACAACCACTGGTTTATCCATGCTGGTTCTTTTGCAGTAATGACATGTGCTCTTAGCTTATCAAACAAAGTCCTGCATGGCACCTTGGCAGAGGATTTCTGAAAATCCATGAACACAACATCTTTTTCTATCCAACTTGTTATTTCTTCAATGAATTCCAAACATATTTGTCAGCATGACTTTCCCTTGAGGGATGATTGCTGACTACGAAATATTTCAGCATGTTACTCCAAGTATTCTGATACCACATCCAATGGATTCCAATATCTTCCCAAACACTGAGGCAAGACTAAATGCCCTGTATTTGCCATTATTCTGCCTTCCTCTCGCTTCTTAAAGAATGGAGAAACATTTTCAATTTTCTGTTCTATTGGAACAATTCCAGAATCTAGTGATTCTTGAAGATTTCCCAGAGGAATTGAGGAAAGAAATGCAGACTTTCTAGATATAAAGAAAGTTGAATTCTATGTTTTGTTATGAGGTCACATAAAATTTCTCTATCATCAGTAGGCCTGATAGGTATACCATGAATCTGCGTGGCGGGATGTGTGGAAGTTAGAAGCCTGTTTATCTGACAAGGGCAACTATCTTAATTTCCTCTAGCGTCCCAAGTAAAAAAGAGTTGTTGATATGATTTTTTATATCTGCAGGATTATATCTTGTGAATTGATTAATACCGCAGTGTTAGTTTGATTCATACATTGTTAGAATTATATTCCTATTGACTGGATCATTGACCTACTGAACTCTATGACTGCCGGAGAAATCTACCGTGAAGCTAACACTCCTGTTTGAGATAAAGTGAGTCTAGTTGTATATTTCTTTCTATATCGGATCTCCCTTGGTCTACTTGTAAAAATCGAGAACACGTTGTCTCTTGAAAAAGGGGATGCATACAACAGATGGAAGATGGGTCCACGGTATGAAACGCAAGTTGTCCTGCCGTGCCGTCTTTATGGAAGCGGTTGGCATCAAAATGCATCTGCGAGTGCGACAATAAGACGTTGCTTATTTTTCGATCGATGTTAAGGTTTATCTGTCTGATACAGTTTCGTTCGACAACGTTACTCGCGTCAGTGTCAGGCTTTATGACCAAAATCATGATCCAGTTTCGGAGAAATCCTCGCGACTTTGTAACGTGTACGTTTGTTTCCCATATTTGAAGCAAGTGTTTTTCTTTATATTACAATCAAAACATTGTGCAATTTAATTAGCGACGAATCACGGAGTCTGTCGGTAGATTATGATCTCTGCAATTAGTACGGAGGTGATTCTAGAATTTTCAGGACTATTGTTTTCATTAGAATGCGTGAATATGGAAAACTGTCTCAAATGATTAATGCCTGACGATGAATCTTCTGCCAGCAAAGGCAATTTTCTCTCTCTCTCTCTCTCTCTCTCTCTCTCTCTCTCTCTCTCTCTCTCTCTCTCTCTCTCTCTCTCTCTCTCTCTCTCTCTCTCTCTCTCTCTCTCTCTCTCTCTCTCTCTCTCTCTCTCTCTCTCTCTCTCTCTCCTTTTCACTCACTTCTCCTCCCACAGTTGTTCGCTCACCTTTTGTTTTCTTTCTGTTTGATTTTCTACCTTCTAAAGGTTTGCTTGTTTAGACTGGGTTTGCTGGCAGACTAACTGCGTTTGTTTACTTCAGAAAAGTTCACAAACAATGTTATGACCAGAAAGGTTCTTCGACCACCTGCGTGATGAATGTTGTATTTCCACATCTATCGTGATAAAATTGCATGACTGTACATCCCGTGATTAAAGGATATGTAATTATTTGTATTTCCGCACAGCCCCGTAAAGTTGTAATTCAATGTATCAGCAACACCACGGCAGAAGTCCCACAGATCACAGATACAGATTATTCAGAGATACAGCGTGAATCAGGCCCTTCCTGCTCAACTAACAACGCCGGCCAGCAATCCGCGTCTTTAACCCCAGCATCATCACAGAATAATTTACCATTACAAATTATCTGCTTACAAGTGAATGCTGAGGACCATGGGAAGGAAAGGAAACACCTGCAGGAAACCCATCCATACAAACGTTCTCACGAAGGACACCGGACTCCAACGCCCAGAGAGGTCACAGTGTCGCGCTAACATCTACGTAATCGGTATGTCAAACTTATGTGTGTATTTTCGGGGTTTAATGGTGTTCACAATGAATTATGGTTATACAGACAGATATCTTAATTCTCTGGCAGAGCACCTTACTTTAATTTCCCAGTGTGGAAAGCTGACCTGCTGCTTCACGGTATCAATCGGCTTAATTCTATTTTTCAATGCTTTGACAGTTAGATATATCACAGCGGCAAACAGAATCCGCCGACGACTCGGAAACAACAATAACAATAAAAAGGATTCGCAGGTGTGTTTTCAATTACTCAATGGTGTTCATAATGAAACTCGATTTCTTCAAAGTGTGAATAGTTTTTAAGAACATCCCCTTCGGAAAATGTACACAGTGTAGGTGCATTAGTTAAATACGTCAAAAGATTGCTGAAGTTGTTTTTCAGGCATACGTAATGCTCTTTGCTTCATGTAATACGTTAATACCATTTATTTTCAGAGTCCATTATAAAGTAAGAAATCATGGCGAATTGAAATAAATTGAATCAATAACTCTGTAATGAACTCTGACCAACAACAACAAAACGTTTATGTTCAAGCCGAAGTAGTTTCCTCTGCCACTCAATACTGTTCCGTCATTTCACACGACAGAAGGTTTCTGACTTTCAAACTGGGAATCTGTTTTTACCATTTTCTCTGGGACTGCAAATGGCCATAATGACTCTATGTGAGCACTTATTTTCATTTCGCAAATTTGTGGAACATGTTGCAAGATGGTGTAACATTATTGTCTCTTTGCACCAGCTTCTTCTGCTTTCTCTCGAACAATATCTATTGCCGAGTTGCGAAATTTCACCAGCCTCCAATCCCATTGGTTTCAAGGCAACATGTTTATTCGATTATATATAACTAAAAAGAGGAGAGGTTAAAATGAAACTTAAAGCCACTTCTTGTACGGTAACCTCGAAGATTTGTGGTCTATTTGTCCGGTTCTAGCAGCCATTAACGGCCCACTTTTTTAATTTTATCACAACTTATTACGTATTGCTTGTCTAGTTTATGGTGATTTGTTAAATGGGAACTATGTAACGTATAAATTGAATCACTACATGAATCTACTTTACTGAGATCAATGAATAAATCAAATCCCCTGGATCCATTTCACGCAGCTGAAGCCAAATCTGGGAAAAACGGTGAACCACTGTTAGTCTGGTCTCTACCCTCTGACCTGTTCGGCTTGGGTGACACAAACAAGAGTCAAAGCACAAGCCCCTCACTCCGGCCATCATAGCCGTCCGGATCATTGAGTCACGCCAGCCACCAAACCCTTCGGCAGAAGGCGCAGCATCCTTGGGTCCCGCTCGAGATGCTTCAGGAACAGTTTGTGCTGTGCAACAATCAGGAACATTTCCGGTGTGGATAATGTCAGTCACCTCAACTCTGTACAGATTCCATATTATACGAACTCACTTTCAAGGACGCTACTACAACTACATAAGCTGATGTTGAGGCTCAACAACTGATCCTGAACCTGGTGGTGTCAGTCGTGAGGCTTCTGCACCTTCGTCCTCGTAGCAGCAGAGAAATGAGGATATGTCCTGAATGCCGGGGGTTCCCTGATTCCGAGTTCCTGCGGCAATGAAGGTGCGGAGGGACTTTGTTAAACTGGGCTGTAGACAATACTTGTTGAAGGATTTTCGGTTCAAGAGCATAGGTCTTTCCATATTAGGCTGGGATGCAGCGAGTCAATACACTCTCCACTACAAACCTATAGACGCTAGTCTAAGTTTTCAGTGGAAAACGAAATCTCTGCAAACTCCGTGCTTTCCTCATAGTTGTACTGACGTGCTGGATTCAGGGCGAGTCCTCAGAAACAATAACAGCGAGGAATGTAAAGTTGTTGATCCTCTCCAGCTCTGATCCTTTGATTAGGACTGGCACTTGGATCTCTGGATTCCTCCGACGGGAATCAATGATCAGTTCATTGATTAAGAGTTTGCAGTAATAGCGGCTCTCAGCCAGATTTTCATACTGATTCATCACCAAATTTGATTTGGAATATGACGATGGTGTTGTCAGAAAACTTGAATCGTGCTCGATCTAAGTAAGTCTTTTTTATGGTGTTACGTACTCGTGACGCATGACAGAGGTGCCCTTGTCACGTGACTGGGGTTGAAGCTATACTGGACTTGAGGTAATGGTCTTGAGATGGTGGAGTGACGTCATTTTCCCGCCAGTAGAGATCATGTGACAGGGTTTTTTTTAGGTTATAAAAGGAAGATCCCACCCTGTGTGGAGGGGCAGTTCGTGGCTGGATTTGCCAAGTTGACTTCATGCCACTGCGTGATTTAATGTGATGACGCAGTTTAGTTGAAAAATGAAGGTTTATCTAATGCCTAAAGTTTAAAAGGTCATTGCCAGCAGGTTCTTTACAATTCTGCTAGTTTGAGAATCAGTGGAGAGTGAAGATCGGAATTCGGGAGTTAAAGATCGAGGAGAATCGATTTCTACGGTGAAACGGGTTCGGCATTTGTTTGATCCTTATTCGGAAGGGTTTCGTTGACTAATCTCGCGTTAATCCCTGGGATTACAAGAAAGGATTGAGGATAGTGAGGAAGGAAAGGTCAGTGCCTTTAAGCCGTTTCGTTTCGTTTCGGAAATTCTCCGTGGGGAAAGTTCGACGCCGGGGATCGAAGCAAAGCGACTTGAAAGATAATTTAAATCGTCTTATAAAGTCTCTCCTTTTAAATGGACTGTGAGCATATCGAACTTTTGGCAATACCACTTTAAAGAACTGTTTTTGCAATATCGCTTTAAGAACTGTTTGAGCTGCCGCACAACAGTTGATTTCCGGTTACGTTAGTGTTTGTTTACTTTTGGGGGGGTTGTTTTTTGTGTTTAATAAACGTGTTGTTTGTTATAAAAAACCCTTGACGAACTCATATATTTATTGTTGCCTGAATACGTAACAATGGTAAGAGGAGAAAGGGACAGTTTTTTCACATTATAAGGTTTTTGAACGTGATATATGACGTCTTCATATGGTATGCCGTTCAATCGCGGAATCATTTTTGTAAACCTCACTTGAACCCTCTCCAGTGTTAGCACATTCATTCTAAAGAGCACGATTCGACTCACAATATTCCGAGTGAGTTCTCACCAGTGTTTTATAAAGCCTCTATAAGGCACCTGTGCTTCTATATTTTCGTCTCTTGAGGAGAGTACTGAAATCGCATTTGCTTCCCTCAGCACCGAATCAGCCTACAACTTATCAGTTTGGTAATTAGCACAAGGATTCCCATGCTTCTCAGCGCCACCCCATTTTGAATTTTCTCTCCATGTAGGAAGTTCACAACATTCACTGGTTCACTTTTGTCTGTCCAGTCCGTTACCTCTTCAAAGACTTCCAATAATTTTGCCAAGCATTATTATCCCTTGAAGAATCATGCTGTCTACGACTTATTTCATCACGTGCCTCCAGGTAACTCAAAACCACATCCTTAGCAATCAACTCCAATATCTTCCCACCCACTGAGGTCAAACTAACCGGCCTATAAATTCCTTTTATCTGCCTCTCTGGCTTCTTGAAGAGTGAAGCGATATTTGCTCTTTTCCAGTCCAGCAAGCCATTCTATAATCTAGTGATTCTTGAACAATCAATACTGGTGCATCCACAGTCTCTCGGGCCACCTCTGTCAAAATACTGCGCATAACTTAATCTGGACCAGGTGAATTATCTACCTTAATACCTTTCAGTTTCCCAAGTTACGTCTCATTAGCCATAGCAAGTTCACACACTTCTAACCCCTGACGCTCTGGAAATTTCGACACACTGCTCGTGTCTCCCACAGTGTAGAAAGCTGCAAAATACTTATTCACTTCGTCCACCTTATCCTTGACTCTCATTGCTATCTCTCTAGCATCGTTTTCCAGTGGTCAAATATGGTCCAATATTCATTTTCACCTGCCTTTTTAAACTATTTATCTGAAGAAATTTATGGTATCCTATTTAATATTATTGATCACCGGGACATTTTTAGTTGCCCTCCATCGGTTTTTAATGGCATCCTAATACTCAAAATTCCCATTATTATGTCTCTATCATATGCCGTCTCTCAGGCACTTATTTTTGCTCTGACTTCTCTTGTTATCCGCCGTTGTGTCAGCTTGCCTTTAGAGTAATTTTTCCTCGATGTCAACTCTTTCTAATGATTTGAATTCAGTTTTTAACAATAGCGCCACGCCATCCCTTCTATCTATAGTGTCGATATAATGTGTATCCTTTGAGGTACAGCTACCACCTATAAGAATCTTTGAGTCATGATTAGTGATACACACAACGTCATACCTGTCAATGCGTAACTTTGCCTCAGGTTCAACTACCTTATCTGTATATTGCCTGCATTCAAATAAAGCACCTTCTGTCCGGCATTCACTGATTTTGACTTCATCCATTTTTTACATTGCAACTCATCATGTTGGTTGTAATTTTGCCCGATCATCAGTCTCTAGTTGCTCGGGGTCTCATTCAGTCTTTGTTTGTAAATCAGCCCTATGACATTTGGTCTCATCCAATGCCAAATTAGTTATCATAATTCAAAAAACAAATTAAACTTCCTTTATTAATTTAGGAGTCATTATGAGCAGCGCAAATTTGTTGCAAATGATACGTATTTGAAAGTTGAAAATAGGCATCTGGAATTTTGTGTCACAGAAAAGGGATGCGTGGCATTCTCCTTTGAAAGCGAGAACAAAAATAAAAGTAAATACATTTTGCTGTGATTTCCCCGAAGAGCGATATGAATTGCGCTGTAACAAATGTGTAGAAATGGCTTACTTTAATTGTTTGTTCACGGGGCTGTCTCTGATGTGACTAATGAGCTGCTAAGATCAGTTGGGAGTCTCCTTTAAAAGCGGACAAAACAGTCATCGGCAGGAACAGTATAAGCTGATCGTCACGTCACTCGGAAAATGGAATATCCAGCAATTTACTACATAGAGAGTGTTTATTATCCTGCACTGACTGCGATTGGTATTCCCAGTAAGTAACTGGAGGTTTTGTGAGAATTTTTCTTGCTCTATCTACTGCACAACATCATATTTGCCGTAAAATACTTTGCACGAAGTGTCTTGTTTGGCGACTGATTTCGGTCGAATCAGGTTTGAGGCATAAGATTTTTTTTCACACCGATCAAACTTATCTTTCTTGTTGCGGGTTTCTTGGTCAACTGCAATAACCGATTTTGTTCCAGCATTTTCTGTTGCCCGACAGTCCAAAGCATTAATGGTTTTTATCGACCTGCAGCGGAACCAACGTTCTTTTACACCAACATGCATCAAATGAGATTTCATTGTAAATATAATTGTCTAAATATATTTTCAATTGCAACAATAAGCAAAGTAAATATGACTACCTCGTTTTCGGTATCGGATTTGTTTGTTCTGGTCTTAATTTTAACGCTGCAGGTTCCTAAACTCACATGTATTACATCAGTGGAAATAGTCCCTCTGGGCACATTGCATTCCTATTCTCGAAGTGCAGTTCAGCTGCAATGCTAGACTTATTTGAGTTTGCTGCATCGATCAGCAGTCCGCTATTAATGATGCCGTGGACTGCGGAATTACATTGCAAACTGCTGGGAATTTGCCGACTCAACTGTTTCTCCGATCCCTCCCTTGGCCTCACTGTGTAAACACTTCGCGGGTTGAAGCCACTTCTGTCCGGGCAGGAACCAGAAGGATGGTTTCCTTTCTGTGTGCAAGCAATTCTTTGTATGAAAATCAATTAAAATGCATCTGATTTTGTGCGCTTGAAACTAACACTTATTTCTTCCTTGCAGTTAATCTAATGGCGATTGTGATCCTCTGTCTTGGAAAATGCGGACTCTCCAAATGCATCACCCTGTACCTGGTGGCGATGGCAACTGCTGATTTAATGGGTGTTATCATTGGCGTTGTACTAGAGCGGATCAATAATATTTACGGTTTCGCCAGTGTTTTGCTCATCACTCCGATTTGTGCTCTGACACTTGTGTTTCGGCTGGCAATCATGGACTGTTCAGTCTGGCTGACGGTGGCTTTCACATTTGATCGATGTATTGCAATTTGCAGTCAAAAGCTGAGAGAACGATTTTGCACCGAGAGGACGGCGATTATAGTGGTGGTGATTGTGGGCTTAGGGTGCTATCTAATGGGTTTTCCATTTTACTTTGCAGTAGATCCTTTCGCAGTTATTGACAACGTTCCTTGGCGCTGTGTTCGCAGAGCGGACTACTTTACTTCACCAGTGTGGAAAGCTTACCAGCTCTTTCATGTTATCATCACACCTTTATTGCCAATCGGTTTAATTCTATTGTTCAATGTTTTAACAGTCAGACATATTATAGCGGCAAACAGAGTCCGCCGAGGACTCCGGAGCAGCAATGACAATAAGAAGGATTCAGAGGTGGTGAACCGGAGGAAGTCAATGATTTTGCTGTTCGCTCTATCAGCCAATTTCATTATATTGTGGATCCCCTTTATAGTCTCCATTATGATCTGGCAGGCTCAAAATTACTTTTAAACAGACAGATATCTTAATTCTCCGTCGTTTATCCTGCAAGAGTTTGGGTTCATGTTTCAATTTCTCTGCACCTGCACCAACACGTGTATCTACACTCTGTCCCAGAGGAAATTCAGGGAAGAGATGAAGACCGGAGTGAAACATCTGGTCACATTGAATGGCCGACTTTGTAGATAAAACTTCAATTGAATCGCATGTTTTATTAAGAGGTCACATACATGTTCTATAATCGTCAGCAGATCTGATAAGTCTGGCAAAATATCTGCGAAGCTGGATGCCTGTGCGTTAGGAGCCCGTTTTCCAACAGGAGCAGCAAACATAGTTTCCCCAAATGTGCCAACGAATAAAGTGTTGCTGATGTGATATTTACATTACAGATTTACATTTAAATCATTGGATTAAAACAGGATTCTTGGCCAACGAACCGTGTCATTCTGGTGTGATTCATACATTTGCAGAATTATATGCTAATTGACTGATCATCGATCCACTGAACACACGCGCACCCTCATAGAGTCCAGAGAACTGAGGAAGCACACTTTTCCCCTGAAAATGGGAAATAGACAACAGAAAACAAATGAAACGCTGGTCTGACACGTAAACTGCCCTGTCTTGCCGACTTCATGTATCAAAAATGCACCTCGACATCACCTTCGCAATAGAACATCGCTTTAATTTTTCGGGTGATGTAATGATTTATCTGATCAATATGATTTCATTCTGGGTATTTCGCAGTGCCATTGGCAAGCTATGTGTCCAACGTCATGAAGAAGAGGAAGTATACAGATGCTGGAAATCCAAGCAACGCACACAAAATGCTGGAGGAACTCTCCGGGTCAGGCAGCATCTGTCGAATGGTCTCGGCCCAAAATGTCGACTGTACTCGTTTCAATGATACTGCCTGGCCTGCCGAGTTCCTTCAGCATTGTGTGTGTGTGCTGCCCAATATCACGTAAGCGTCAAATTTATGCATATGCTTTCGAGCGCTTCAGGAGGTTAATATTGAACCAGGGTTTCTTCACAGTGTCGATGTGCTCAGGTAGTTTTCCTGATGGAAAGTCTGGAGTTTATTGCCTGGGTTAAGAATATCTTGGCAGTGAAAACAAGGTTGTTTTTCTATCCATAGTGATGCTGTTTGCTTCGTGCAACGGGGTAATATTATTCCTTCTCTGAGTCTGTTAGGAGGTAGGAAAGCTTGGTGAAGGTAATTGAGGAAAAATTCAAACAACGGTCTTATCATGAAACCTCAGCAACAAAAAGGAGTTTATGCTTAGGCGGAAGTGTTTCACCCTGCCGCCTCATACTGTTCTGTCTTCATACAGTTTAGTACGAAGATGTCTGGTCTCTTCCTTTCAAACTAGGACTCCACTTTTAACATTTCCTCTCAGACGGCAAATGACCTTAATGACTCCATCTTATCGGTTATTTTCTCGTTAAAAAATTGCAAGAGGCTAGAACATTTTTGTCTAATTTCACCACCTTCTTTTACTTTGTATCGAACAATGTCTATTGCTGAATTGCGAAATTTCTCCCGCCACCATTCCTATCTTTCTTTATTGGCAACATTATTATTCAGTTATATTTAACTAAAAATAGAGAGGTGAAAACGGAACGTAAGGCCACTTGATGTCCGATAAGAAGACATGTGGCAACATTGTAGAATTTTGACCTGTTCTCAGAGCCACTACCGGACGGATACTTTTTTTTTAATTTTATGAAAATATCAGATGATTTACTTGGCTACTTAATGCTAATTGCTGAAATGAGAATTCTTTATAATTTAAAATCATATGCATTTACTAAATTGCCTTCAAAAATTGTCATACTAAGATGAAGGAATGAATCATATCCCATACTTTTTGTGCACAATCACTGATATTGAGCTAATCTGCCTCTAATGGCGTATATCTAATACCCTTCGTATCACTAACATTTTTCCACAATACCGACTGACTTCCTGTGTTATACCGCTAGCGGTGCAGTAGGTCCTCTATCTCGCATTGTTAATACCATTGCACACAGAACTAGAAGAATTCTTAATTGCTGCTTCCATAAAATCTTCACGGTCAACCATTCACGATTAACCACATTAACCAGTCACGCTTATTAGCTCTCAGCTGAACTCCCGAACCTTCGGGAATCGGTGGACCATTCTTCGTCAGTCCTCTACCCTTTGAGCTATTTGGTATGGGTAACACTATTGTAAATCTGGCTCTGGCTAGCGGCTTCATATAGGGGGTGATAGCCCCCGGCCAGTCCAAACTTCCGAAATCTCGATTGGGTGGAGATATGTCCTATTTTACACATCAGTGCCTCGAAATAACAATAGTTTTACGAAGAAATAACAACAGTTCAAAAAAAAGGGGCCCAATCTTATTTAAAAATCTGTTGCGCGATGTTCGGGGTCAGAAATACAGACATCCGTCTACCATCGACCTCCTCCGATCGTCGCTGCCTTTCGGACCCTCGTTCTAAGTCCACCCCGTCCGGCAATTTATCAATACTCTCCATTCGCGAAAAGTGAAAATCTTTCTTCCAGCTCACAAGAAAGAACTAACTTTCTAACCTTTCAAACTCCGTAATCTCTGGTGATAACCCAAACATTGCTGCTAAGGAGAAGCCATTACATTATAACTGAAACCTTACAACATGTTATACAATCAAGACACAAAGCAGAAAGTCTTGACTCAAGCCAACAAAGCTTTCTGGGTTTTTCAGGCACAGAAACTTCTATGACAAGTTTGGTACCTAATTTTCTCATAAGATGTTTTTCGAATAGACTATCCAAAATGCCTCCTCCACAGTATACACTGTTTTGATTATTACATTACAATCGTTATACAGACATCAACTTACTTAGTTTATGCTACAATAGCGCAACGCTGTTAAACTATAAATACTACTCACAAAAGCTCTCGCCTAAGATGATATAATCTGATGTTTTTAAGTTTAAATGTTTCATATTATTTCCCAAGCTTTCTTTCAGTGTTTTCACAGTTAAAATGAAAACTTTTTATTTGCAATTTGGACCTCAACACCTTAGCCTGCTGCAGTAGAAACTATACCTGTACATTCTTACAATTGCTCTCGTATGGTAGTCATTACCGTGGGATCGATCTGATCCGGTATCATCAAAATACATTCAATACTGTGAAGCTGTTAGAACACCAGGAGGTAAATTATCCTATTATGTTTAAATTCATTGTTGCGGAGAATAAACTCTTATCCTCTTGATGAAACTTCCTATATTTCCACTACATTCCTCACTTTTCCCTCAGCCTGAGAGGCCAATACAAAAGGATTGTGAGTGCATGCTTGCTGCCACCAGTCACCGCCAGCATTTTGATGGGGATCCATGTGAAATAGGTTGTTACAGCACCTACCAACGGCCTTTCAAGGCACTATATCGAAGGCAGGTAACCTTGGATTCCTCTTGGAAGTAACCGCCCTATTCCCGGTATCTGCATCCGCCTCACAGCCCAGAAAGGCATGTTTCCTCTTTTGTTTGGTTCTCGCTCCCGCCACCGGACAGACTTTGCAAAATACTTATGTCCCACTCTGGCCGGTTCAAGAACTGTCATTACTGTGCGACCTTCGGGATCATCAGCAGCGTAGATACCGTCAGGCACCTCAACTCCACAGAGATTCGGGAAAGTATGCTCACATATTTCTTTTAGGACTTCTGCAATGGTAGCATATCCTTTATAACATAAGGAATACAATCCAGCTCACAATATTCCAAGTGAGGCCTCACCAGTGTTCTTAAAGCCTCAACATGTCATCCTTGCGTTGATATTCTGGTCCTCTTGAAGTGAATGCTAGCATCCCATTTGCCTATCTCATCACCAGCCCAGCCTGAAAAATATCAGTTTGAGAAACCTGTACAAGGACTCCCAAGTCCCTACGTGTCTCCCCTTTTTGAATTTTTCTACATTTAGGAAATAGCACATCCATTTCTTTTATCTAGCAAAGTGCACTGTATTCCTGCATTAATACACTGAACATTGTATTCCATCTGCCACTTCTTTACTCATTCTCCTAAACTATTTAAGTCCTTCTGCAGTGTCTCTACTTCTTCAAAACTACCTGCCCCTCCACCTTGTTTTGTATCGTCCGCAAACTCTGTAGCAAAGCCGTCAATTCTGTCACCAAAGTCATTGACATGCAACTTTAAAAGAATCAGTCGCAACACTGACCCATGTGGAGCACCATTGGGCATCGGCAGCCAAGCACAGATGGCTCCCTCTATTCCCAGTCTTTGCCTTCCACAAATCACCCACAGCTTTATCCATGCTGGAGTACTTCTAATAACGCCCAGGGCTCTGCTTGTTAAGCAGAATAGTGTGTGGCACTTTTTCAGAGGCGTCGGAAAATCGAAGTACGTAACATCTTTGTCTGTCAGGCCTGTAATTTCTTCAAAAAATTCCAACAAATTACTCGGGCGTAATTTTCCATTAATGGATCATTACTGATTACAGCCTATTTTATCGTGTAACTTCAAATATCCCGAAACCACGTCGATACAAATCAATTCTAATATCTTCCCAAGCACTGAGGCCACACTAAATGTCCTATAAATTCCATTCCTCTCTCTCTCTCTCTCTCTCTCTCTCTCTCTCTCCCTCCCCACTCCCTCTCTCTCTTTCTCCCTCCCTCCCCCTCTCTCTCTCTCTCTCCCTCCCTCCCCCCTCTCTCTCTCTCTCCCTCCCCACTCCCTCTCTCTCTTTCTCCCTCCCTCCCCCCTCTCTCTCTCTCTCTCTCTCTCTCTCTCTCTCTCTCTCTCTCTCTCTCTCTCTCTCTCTCTCTCTCTCTCTCTCTCTCTCTCTCTCTCTCTCCTCTCCCTCTGTTTCACACACACTCTCTCTCACACTCTCTCTCTTCACAGTTGTTAGTTCATCTTTTCTTCTCCTTTTTGTTTCAGATTCCAGACACTTGTTTGCTAGGATAGATTGGGTTTGTACGCAGATTAACTATGTTTTCTTGTTTCAGAGAAGTTCCCAAACAATATTATGACTAGAAATGTTCTACAACCTCCAGTGTGACAAATCTTGCATTTTCACATCTATCGTGATAAAATTCCATGAATGTACATTATGTGATTATGGGATAATATGGCAATTACCTGTGTTTCCGCACAGCCCCAGAAAGTTTAAATTCAGTGATTCAGCAACACCCCGGCAGCAATCCCACAGATCACAGATGCAGATTATTCAGTGATACAGCGCAGATCAAGCCCTTCCGGTACAACGAACTGTGCTGGCCAGCAATCCGGGTATTTAAACCCAGCCTCATCACAGGATAATTTACAATTGTCAATTAACTTGCTAATGGTGAAGGCTTTGGACTTTGGGAGGAAAGCGAAGCACCCGCAGGAAACCCATCCGTAAAAACTTTCTTACGAAGGACACCGGACTCCATCTACGCTATCGCAGTGTCAAATTTATGCGTTTTTTTCAAGTGTTTAATAGTGTTAACAATGCATTGTCGTTATGCAGACAGATACCTTAATTCGTCATCGTTTATCCTTCGGAAGTTTGGGTTCATGTTGCAATTTCTCTGCACCTGCACCAACACGTGTATCTACACAATGTACCAGAGGAAATTCAGGAAGAGATGAAGACTGGAGTGAAATATTTGGTCACCATGAATGGCCGACTTTGCAGATAAAATGTCAATTCAATTGTATACCTTGTTATCAGGTCACGGAAGTTTTCTGAATTATTCATGGGTCTGGTAAATATTCCGCAAATTTGCGTCGTCAGTTGCTTGAAGTTTGGAAGCCTGTTTTTCCATCAATGGCAGCCAACTGGCTTTCCTCAAGTACCTCAAATAATCAATTGTGCCATTGTGAGCTTTACATCCGCACAACTACATTTAAAGTGATTGGATTAATACCGAAATCGTGATCAACGAACCTCGTGATGCGAGTGTGATTCATACATTGGTAGAATTGACTGGATCGTCGATCTACTGAACACGCTTGCACATCCTCTCTCTGCCGGAGAAATTTACCGAGGACATAACAATTCTGCGTCAGATAAAGTGAGTGGGGTTACATGTAACAGATCCCCGTTATTCTAGTTTCAAGAATTAAGGTAACACGTTGTTTCCCGAAAAAAAAATCTATACTCGCAAGCTGTCCTGCCTTGAAGTCTTTATGAAACAGATTTGTATCAAAAATGCATCTCCGACGTAAACCTCACAGCAAGACATCGCTATATTTTTAAGCAATTCTATGTATCATCTCATCGATAAGAAATCGTTCTACAAATTTCGTCACGGCAAAGGCAGCATTTTGTCCAAAATCACAATCCATCTTCGGTGAAATATCCGCGACGTTTTAACATGTACGTTTCATTTCCATGTTTTGATACATATATTTCTTTATAACACCATCAAAACACGTTTTTTAATTAGTCACTTATTACTGGACTTCCGTTGCCTCAAGCTGTCACAGTGTCACCATAACATCTTCAGTGGTTGGTAAGTTGATGGAGAAGATCCTGAGAGGCAGGATCTATGAACATTTGGAGAGGCTTTATATGAGTAGGAATTGTCAGTATGGCTTTGTCAAAGGTAAGTCGTGCCTTACGACCCTGACTGAATTTTTTGAGGATTTGACTAAACACATTGATGAAGGTAGAGCCGTAGATGTAGTGTATATGGATTTTAGCAAGGCATTTGATAAGGTACCTCATGCAAGGCTCATTCAGAAAGTAAGGAGACAAGGAATCCGAGGGGACATTGCTATGTGTATCCAGAACAGAAGGTAAAGAGTGGTTGTAGACGGGTGAGACGGGTGGAGGCCAGTGACCAGTGGTGTGTCTCTGGGATCTGTTCTAGGACCCCTACACTTTGTGATTGTTATAAATGACCTTGCTGAGGAAGTGGAGGGATGGTTTTGCAAATTTGCTGATGACACAAAGGTAAGGGGTGTTGTGGATAGTGTGGAGGGCTGTCAGAGATTACAACGGGACATTGATAGGATGCAGAACTGCGCTGAGCAGTGGCAGTTGGAGTTCAACACAGTCAAGTGTGAGGTGGTTCATTTTGGTAAGTCAAAATTATGTTAGAATATAGTATTAATGGCAAGACGCTGGGCAGTGTGGAAGATCAGAGTGATCTTGGTGTCCGAGTCCATAGGACACTCAAAGCTGCTACGCAGGTTGACTCTGTGGTTACGAAGGCTTACGGTGCATTGGCCTTCATCAATTCTGGGATTCAGTTTAAGAGCCGAGAGGTAATGTTGCAGCCATAGAGGACGCTGGTCAGACACCACTTGGAGTACTGTCTTCAATTCAGGTCGTCTCACTATAGGAAGGACGTGGAAAACATAGACAAGATGCAGAAGAGATTTAAAAGGACGTTGCCTGGATTGGGGAGCATACCTAATGAGAATAGGTTGAGTGAACTCGGCCTTTTCTTCTTGGAGTGACAGAGGATGAGAGGTACAAGATAATAAGAGGCATTCATCGTGTGGATAGTTAGAGGCTTTTCCCCAGGGCTGATATGGCTAGCACGAGAGGCCATCGTTTTAAGGTGCTTGGAAGTAGGTAGAGATGTCAGAGGTAACTTTTTTACGTGAATGCTTGGAATGGGCTGCCGGCGGCGGTGATGAAGGCGGAAACGATAGGATCTTTTAAGAGACTCCTGGACAGATACGTGGAGCTTAGAGAAATAGAAGGCTGTGGGTAAAGCCTTGGTAGTTCATGGGTAGGGAAATGTCCGGCACAGCTTTGTGGGCCAAAGGACCTGTAATGTGCTGTATCTTTTTCTACGTTTCTATGTTTCTAGCTACGCTATCGCCGTGTCAATTTTATGCGTGCATTTTCAAGAGCTTGACGGATCTGGGCCCTACCTTCCAAATATCTGGACCTGACTTGCACTACCGTACTTGCCCTTTTCTATTTTCTAATTACGATTTATAATTTATATTTTTATTATATTTACTTCGATGTATACTTCAGGGAGCGCGAAGCGCAGAAACAAATATCACTGTGATGATTGCACGCTCTAGTATCAATTGTTTGGTGACAATAAAGTAAGTAAAGTAAATTAAAGTGCTAACAATGAATCACGGTTTCTTCAACGTTTGAATATGTTTCAAGTACTTTCCCTTTGGATAATGTCTACAGTGCATATGCATTAGTTAAGTATATCAAAAGACTGATGAAGTTTCATTTTAGACATCCGTAATGTTCTTTGCTTCATGCAACACCTTAATGGCATTTCTTCTCGGAGTCCATTATAAAGTAAGAAATCTTGGAGACGATCATTGCAATTAAATTGAAACACCAGGCATATAATGAAATCTAGCCAACAACAATATCTTGGCGTCTCAGTTTTTACCATTTCCTGTCGAGCTTCAAATTACCATACGAACACCATCTTGCCGCTTATTTTCATTTCGCAAATGTGCGGGAAACGTTGCAAGAGGCTGTAACAGTTTTGTCTCATTTCACCAGATCCTTTTACTTTTGATCAAACAATATCTATTGCTGACTTCCGAAACTTCACCAGCCGCTAATCCCAATGCTCTCAAGGCACCATGTTTATTGGATTATATATAACTAAAAAGGTGAGGTTAAAATGAAACGTAAGCCCACTTGCTGTCCAGTAACCAAGAAGATTTGTGGACTATTTGTTCGTTTCTGGCAGCAATTAACAGCCGACCTTTTTACTTTTTAATTGTATCAAAACTTAATACGTACTGCTTGCCTAGTTTATGCTAATTTTGTAAATGGGATCTGTGTATCATATAAATATAATCATTACATTCATCTAAGTGGCTGAGATCAAAGAATAACGGAGATTAATTCCATGCAGACTTCTCTCAGATTTTGCTCATCTATCTATCACAGTGTTTATCTAATACCACTGAAAATCACTAATCCTCTGTTTTTCCAAAATACCCACTGACTTACTGCTTATTACGTCATTTCTCTTTTAATAATACCTTTGAAACAGTAGGGTTGTTAGCCATCTGCAAAAGCCAAATCCAGGAAGACCGGTGAAGCACTCTGCGTCTGCCCCCAGCCTTTCACTGTTTGGCATAGGTGAACTTGCCAAGAGCTAAAGGACAAAGTCCTCACTCCGGGCACCATTGCTCTCCGGGTCATTCCGGCACGTCGGCCTGCAAACTCTTCGACAAATTTGTGATGGCTTGAACGATTGTCCTACAACACTGGATCTAAAATTGTTGGTTTCTTTTAAGATGTATTTTCGCTCGGTCGTCCAAACTTCCTCCTTCACACGATTAAAGCTAACTTTCACAGGGTCAGAGGTCAATTTATCATCAAAGTGCATAACTCTGAAATGATTCTTCTCCAGATAGCAACGAAACCAAGAAAGAGGAGAAAGGCAGCACAATCATCAACCCCCAAATCCCTTTTGCCCCCACAAGAAAAAGGTGATCAGAAACGGAAGAGGGGCATCGTCTCCCAGATACCCCTCCCCGGACAATAAAAAACAGGAAGAGCGGGCGGAGAGCGGAGAATGTCCTCTGGGCATAGCGGCAGTCCGTTCCCTCTCGGGCAGCGAGCGAACTCACCAGCGATGAACAGGTAGGTTTCTCTCTCCGGTAGCAGAGCGTTGCCCTTGCAATCAAAAGACAGTCTACCCTCTCCATTGAAGAGCGCTTACCTTCCGCATTTACCTCGGATTTTCGATCGGGCACCAAAGGAAACTTTAATCGGCGAAATTCAGCCGTACATCGGCTAGTCCCGCAGCCTCTCACCACGACGGTCCCGCAACTTACCACTGACTCCCGCAATTCTCTTTAAGACAGCAGAAAGCTGTAATGAATTCAAATGATATCCAACTGATCTTTACAGGCTCCAAAAGTTCCAGAGTTATATTCAAGACGAAAAGCAAACGTAAAAGACATAAAAGGTGTGAAATATGTGGTTTCATGATCTATCCAGAGAAGTTGACCGAAGGAGTGTTGTACGCAGGCGCCATTTAGACCGGAAGGGCGCATTATTGGTCCACTGTGTACAGAATATGACATCACCATCGTCACGCAGACTTCAAATTACCCAAATAATGCAGCATTAACATAATAATATAAATAGAACGTACCAATGCTGTCGCCACTCATACAAACACTATGTTTAAAAGTTTCCCCTCATTACCCCAGACCTGCTTTCAGTACCTCTTCAATCAAGAAAAAAATAACAAACTTCTGCTTTATAATCTTGATCTTACCTCCTCAGCCTGCTGCAATACATACTCCATCGGTACGTTGACGCATGGTAATCGTTTCAACGGCGGCTGCATCTGACCCCTCACAATCCAAATATATTCAGTACTGTGGCAATAGCAGCGAAATGATAGGTAAATTATCGATTTTATTGAAATGTATTGTTGAGTAGAATAAACTCTTACTCTTTTGCGATCTTTTCGGTTATTTCCACCTAATTTCTCCCCTTTCCCTCAGCCTGAATGGCCAATTTAAATGTCTTGTGAATGCATGCCTGCTGCCCTCATTCACCGCCAGCATTCTGATGGTCAGCTTTGTGAAGCTGGAAATCACATAACCCACCAGGGGCCTTTCAGTGCGCTGCGTTCCATGTTGGAAATGACCGCCCAAATCCGACTATCTGTTTCGCCACACAGCCAAGCAACGAACATTTCTTCTTGTGTTTTCTTTATGCTCACTTCTTCCTTCTCACGGAAGGTGCAACATCCTTGTGTCCCGCTCGATTGGCTTAAGGAACACTTACTACTGTACAACTATCAGGACCATAACCAGGGTGGATAACGTCAGGCACCTGAGAGAAACTGCTGTGAGGAGGGAGCACTCCGCTGTGAGGAACTGCTGTGCTGTGGGAGGGGCGGTGAGGAGGGAGCACTCCGCTGTGAGGAACTGCTGTGCTGTGGGAGGGGCGGTAAGGAAGGAGCACACAGCTGTAAGGAGGGAGCACTCCGCTGTGAGGAGGGAGCACTCCGCTGTGAGGAACTGCTGTGCTGTGGGAGGGGCGGTAAGGAGGGAGCACACCGCTGTAAGGAGGGAGCACTCCGCTGTGAGGAGGGAGAACCACGGTGAGGAAGGAGCACTCCGCTGTGAGGAATTGCTGTGCTGTGGGAGGGGCGGTGAGGAGGGAGCACTCCGCTGTCAGGATCTGCTGTGCTGTGGGAGGGGCGGTGAGGAGGGAGCACTCCGCTGTGCGGAAATGCTGTGCTGTGGGAGGGGCGGTGAGGAGGGAGCACTCCGCGGTGAGGAACTGTTGTGCTGCGGGAGGGGCAGTGAGGAGGGAGCACTCCGCGGTGAATAACTGCTGTGCTGAGGGAGGGGCGGTGAGGAGCGAGCACTCCGCTGTGAGGAGGGAGCACTCCGCTGTGAGGAACTGCTGTGCTGTGGGAGGGGCGGTGAGGAGGGAGCACTCCGCTATGCGGAAATGCTGTGCCGTGGGAGGGGCAGAGGAGGGAGCACTCCGCTGTGAGGAAATGCTGTGCTGTGGGAGGGGCAGTGAGGAGGGAGCACTCCGCTGTGCGGAAATGCTGTGCTGTGGGAGGGGCGGTGAGGAGGGAGCACTCCGCGGTGAGGAACTGCTGTGCTGCGGGAGGGGCAGTGAGCACTCCGCGGTGAGTAACTGCTGTGCTGAGGGAGGGGCGGTGAGGAGGGAGCACTCCGCGGTGAGGAACTGCTGTGCTGCGGGAGGGGCAGTGAGTAGGGAGCACTCCGCGGTGAGTAACTGCTGTGCTGAGGGAGGGGCGGTGAGGAGGGAGCACTCCGCGGTGAGGAGGGAGCACTCCGCTGTGAGGAACTGCTGTGCTGTGGGAGGGGCAGTGAGGAGGGAGCACTCCGCTGTGCGGAAATGCTGTGCTGTGGGAGGGGCGGTGAGGAGGGAGCACTCCGCGGTGAGGAACTGCTGTGCTGCGGGAGGGGCAGTGAGTAGGGAGCACTCCGCGGTGAGTAACTGCTGTGCTGAGGGAGGGGCGGTGAGGAGGGAGCACTCCGCGGTGAGGAGGGAGCACTCCGCTGTGAGGAACTGCTGTGCTGTGGGAGGGGCAGTGAGGAGGGTGCACTCCGCTGTGCGGAAATGCTGTGCTGTGGGAGGGGCGGTGAAGAGGGAGCACACCGCTATGAGGAAATATAGAAATATAGAAAATAGGTGCAGGTATAGGCCATTCGGCTCTTCCAGCCTGCACCGCCATTCAGTATGATCATGGCTGATCATCTAACTCAGAACCCTGTACCTGCTTTCTCACCATACCCCCTGATCCCTTTAGCCACGAGGGCCATATCTAACTACCTCTTAAATATAGCCAATGAACTGGTCTCAACTGTTTCCTGTGGCAGAGAATTCCACAGTTGCACCACTCTCTGTGTGAAGAAGTTTTTCCTCATCTCGGTCCTAAAAGGCTTCCCCTTTATCCTTAAACCGTGACCCCTTGTTCTGGACTTCCTCACCATCGGAAACAATCTTCCTGCATCTAGCCTGTCCAATCCCTTTAGAATTTTATACGTTTCATTAAGATTCCGCCTCAATCTTCTAAATTCCAGTGAGTATAAGCCTCGTCGATCCAGTCTTTCTTCATATGAAAGTCCTGCCATCCCAGGAATCAATCTGGTGAACCTTCTCTGTACTCCCTCTATGGCACGAATGTCTTTCCTCAGATTAGGGGACCAAAACTGCACACAATATTCTAGCTGCGGTCTCACAAAGGCCTTGTACAACTGCAGTAGAACCTCCCTGCTCCTGTACTCAAATCCTTTTGCTATGAATGCCAACATACCATTTGCCTTTTTCACTGCCTGCTGTAACTGCATGCCCACCTTCAATGAGTGGTGTACAATGACACCCAGGTATCGTTGCATCTCCCCTTTACCTAATCGGCCACCGTTCAGATAATAATCTGTTTTCCGGTTCTTGCAACTAAAGTGGATAACCTCACATTTATCCACATTAAATTGCATCTGCCATGAAATTGCCCACTCACCTAACCTATCCAAGTCACCCTGCATCCTGTTAGCATTCTCCTCACAGCTAACACCGCTGCCCAGCTTCGTGTTATCCGCAAACTTGGAGATGCTCCATTTAATTCCCTCGTCTAAATCATTAATATTTATTGTAAACAACTGGGGTCCCAGCACTGAGCCTTGCGGTACCCCACTAGTCACTGCCTGTCATTCTGAAAAGGTCCCATTTACTCCCACTCTTTGCTTCCTGTCTGCCAACCAATTCTCTATCCACATCAATACCATACCCCCAATACCGTGTGCCTTAAGTTTGCACACTAATCTCCTGTGTGGGACCTTGTCAAAAGCCTTTTGAAAATCTAAATATACCACATCCACTGGCTCTCCCCTATCCACTCTACTAGTTACATCTTCAAAAAATTCTATAAGATTCGTCAGTCATGATTTTCCTTTCACAGATCCATGCTGACTTTGTCCGATGATTTCACTTCTTTCCAAATGTGCTGTTATCACATCTTTGATAACCGACTCTAGCATTTTCCCCACCACCGATGTCAGACTAACCGGTCTACAGTTCCCCGGTTTCGCTCTCCCTCCATTTTTAAAAAGTGGGTGACATTAGCCACCCTCCAATCCTCAGGAACTAATCCAGAATCTAAAGGAGTTTTGAAAAATTATCACTAATACATCCACTATTTCTTGGGCTACTTCCTTAAGCACTCTGGGATGCAGAGCATCTGGCCCTGGGGATTTATCTCCCTTTAATCCCTTCAACTTACCTAGCACCACTTCCCTACCAACATGTATTTCCCTCAGTTCCTCCATCTCACTAGACCCTCGGTCCCTTACTATTTCCGCAGGATTATTTATGTCCTCCTTAGTGAAGACAGAACCAAAGTAGTTATTCAATTGGTCTGCCATGTCTTTGTTCCCTATGATCAATTCACCTGTTTCTGACTGTAAAGGACCTACATTTGTCTTAACCAGTCTTTTTCTTTTCACGTGTCTATGCAATCTTTTACAGTCAGTTTTTATGTTCCCTGCCAGCTTTCTCTCATAATCTTTTTTCCTTTTCCAAACTAAGCCCTTTGTCCTCCTCTGCTGGTCTCTGAATTTCTCCCAGTCCTCAGGTGTGCCACTTTTTTTTGCTAATTTATAAGTTTCTTCTTTGGACTTGATACTATCCCTAATTTCCCTTGTCAGCCACGGGTGCACTACCTTCCCTGGTTTAGTCTTTTGCCAAACTGGGATGAACAATTGTTGTAGTTCATCCATCCGATCTTTAAATGCTTGCCATTGCATATCCACCGTCAACCCTTTAGGTATCATTTGCCCGTCTATCTTGACTAATTCACGTCTCATACCTTCAAAGTTACCCTTCTTTAAGTTCACAACCTTTGTTTCTGAATTAACTATGTCACTCTCCATCTTAATGAAGAATTCCAATATATTATGGTCGCTCTTACCCAACGGGCCTCGCACGACAAGATTGCTAACTAACCCTTCCTCATTGCTCAATACCCAGTCTAGAAGGACCTGCTCTCTAGTCGGTTCCTCTATATGTTGGTTCACAAAACCATCCCGCATACATTTCAAGAAATCCTCTTCCTCAGCGCCCTTACCAACTTGGTTCACCCAATCTATATGCAGATTAAAGTCACACATTATAACTGCTGTTCCTTTTTTGCACACATTTCTAATTTCCTGTTCATTGCCATCCTCAACCTCACTACTACTGATAGGTGGCCTGTACACTACTCCCACCAGCGTTGTCTGCCCCTTAGTGTTATGCAGTTCTACCCATATCGATTCCACATCCTCCAGGCTAACGTCCTTCCTTTCTATTGCATTAAGCTCCTCTCTAACCAGCAATGCTACCCCACCTTCTTTTCTTTCCGGTCTATCCCTCCTGAATATTGAATATCCCTGGATGTTGAGCTCCAATCCTTGGTCACCCTGGAGCCATGTCTCTGTGATCCCACCTATGTCATATTCATTAATAACTATCTGAACATTCAATTAATCCATCTTGTTACGAATGCTCCTCGCATTGACACACAAAGTCATCTCCTTCTAATGATTTGAATTCGTTTTTACCAATACCGTGGAGCCATGCAATCCCTTCTACGTATAGTTTCGATACAACGTTTATCCTTGGACGTTCAGCTGCCAGCTATCAGATTCTTTCAGTCATGATTAGTGATACACACGACGTCATTCCTGTCAATGTGTAACTTTACCTCAAGTTCAACTACCTTATCTGTATATTGCCTGCATTCAAATAAAGCACCTTCTGTCCTGCATTCACTGCTTTTGACTTCATCCATTTTTTACATTGCAACTTCAGGTTGGTTTTTGCCCGATCATCAGTTTCTAATTGCTCGGGATCTCACTTCGTACTGTCTTTGTTCGTAAATCAGCACTATCACATTTGGTCTCATCCAATGCCAAATTAGTTAACATAATTCAAAAAACAAATTAAATTTACTTTATTAATTTAGGAGTCATTATGAGCTGCGCAAATTTGTTACAAATGATACTTATTTGAAAGTTGAAAATATGTATCTGGAATTTTGTGTCACAGAGAAGGGATGCGTGGCATTCTCCTTTGAAAGCGAGAACAAAAATAAAAGTAATTACATTTTGCTGTGATTTCCCCGAGGAGCGATATGAATTGCACTGTAACAAATGTGCAGAAATGGCTTACATTAATTGTTTGTTCACTGGACTGTCTCTGATGTGTCTAATGAGCCGCGAAAATTAGTTGGGAGATTGCAGAATCCTCTCCTTTATAAGCGCACGCAAAGCAATCACATGTAGTTTTGGGCAGTAGGAACAGTATAAACTGATCGTCACGTCACACGGAATATGGAATATCCAGCAATCTACTACATAGAGAGTGTTTATTATCCTGCACTGACTGCGATTGGTATTCCCAGTAAGTAACTGGAGTTTTTGTGAGATGTCTGGTTGCTTTATCTACTGTACAACATCATATTTGCCGTAAAATACATTGCACGAAGTGTTTTTTTTTAACGAGTGATTCCGGTCCAATCAGGTTTGAAGCACCTGTTTTTTTTTTTCACTTAGACCAGACGGTTCTTTCCCGTTAATGGTTTCATTGCCAACTGCAATAATCAATCTTGTTCCAGCATTTTCCGTTGCCCGATCTTCCAGACCATGAATGGTATTTATCCATCGAAGTCTCAGCCTGCTCACATCGACCTGCAGCGGGACCATCGTTCTTTTATACCAACATGCAACAAATGAGATCGCATTTTCAATATAATTATCTAAATATGCTTTCAATTGCAACAATAACCAAAACAAATATGACTGCCCCTTTTTCGGTTTCGGATTTTGTTTGTTCTGGTCTTAATTTTAACCCTGCAGGTTCCTAGACTCACATGTATTACATCAGTGGAAACAATCCCTCTGGGCACATTGTATTCCTATTCTCAATGTACCGTACAGCTACAATGCTAGATTTATTCGAGATTGCTGCGTCGATCAGC
Source organism: Hypanus sabinus (assembly GCF_030144855.1). Lineage (NCBI taxonomy): Eukaryota > Metazoa > Chordata > Chondrichthyes > Myliobatiformes > Dasyatidae > Hypanus > Hypanus sabinus. The sequence continues at coordinate 216,079 of NW_026778945.1, forward strand.
AATCCGCTATTAATGATGCCGTGGACTGCGGAATCAGATTGTAAGCTGCTGGAAATTTGCCGACTCAAGTGTTTCTCCGATCCCTCTCTTGGCCTCACTGTGTAAACACTTCGCGGGTCGAAGCCAGTTGAATCCGGCCAGGAACCAGAAGGATGATTTCCTTTCTGTGTGCAAGCAATTCTTTGTATGCAAATCAAGTAAAATGCATCTGATTTTGTGAGCTTGAAATTAACATTTATTTATTCCTTGCAGTTAATTTAATGGCAATTCTGATCCTCTGCCTTGGAAAATGCGGACTCTCCAAATGCATCACCCGTTACCTGGTGGCGATGGCAGCTGCTGATTTAATGGGTGTTATCATTGGCGTTGTACTAGAGCGGATCAATAATATTTATGGTTTTGCCAATGTTTTGTTCATCACTCCGATTTGTGCTCTGACATTTGTGTTTCGGCTGGCGATCATGGACTGTTCAGTCTGGCTGACGGTGGCTTTCACATTTGATCGATGTATTGCAATTTGCAGTCAAAAGCTGAGGGAACGATTTTGCAACGGGAGGACGGCGATTGTGGTGATTGTGGGCATAGGGTGTTGTCTAATGGGTTCTCCATTTTACTTTGCAGTAGCTCCTTTCGCAGTTATTGACAACGTTCCTTGGCACTGTATTTTAAGAGCAAATTATTTTACTTCACCAATGTGGAAAGCTTCCCAGCTCTTTCATGTTATCATTACACATTTATTGCCAATCGCCTTAATTCTATTGTTCAATGCTTTAACAGTCTGACATATTATAGCGGCAAACAGAGTCCGCCGAGGACTCCGGAGCAGCAATGACAATTAGAGGGATTCAGAGGTGGAGAACCGGAGAAAGTCAATGATTTTGCTGTTCGCTCTATCAGCCAATTTCATTTTATTGTGGATCCCCTTTATAGTCTCCATTATGATCTGGCAGGCTAAAAATTACTTTTACACAGACAGATATCTTAATTCTCCGTCGTTTATCCTGCAAGAGTTTGGGTTCATGCTGCAATTTCTCTGCAACTCCACCAACACGTGTATCTCCACACTGTCCCTGAGGAAATTCAGGGAAGAGATGCAGAAAGGAGTGAAACATCTGGTCACATTGAATGGCCGGCTTTGCAGATAAAGCATGAATTTAATTGCATTTTATTATGAGGTCACATACATGTTCTCTCATCGTCAGCAGACCTGATTAATCTAATTAAAACCTGCGTGGGTGCCTGCCTGTGCGTCAGAAACCCGTTTTCCAACAGGAGCAGCAAAATTAATTTTCTCAATTGTGCCACCGAATAAAGTGTTACTGATGTGATATTTACATTGGCGGATTTACATGTAAATCATGGGATTATTACAGGATTCTTGGCCAACGAACCGTGTCATTCTGGTGTGATTGTTACTTTTTGTAGAATTATATACTAATTGACTGATCATCTATCCACTGAACAAACACGTATAGGTCCTCTGAGAGTCCAGATATAAGAATCAGATCACCATTGTACCAGTTTCAAGAAATGCGGACGCACCCTTTCCGCTGAAAACGGGAAATATACGACAGAAAACAAATCAAACACTGGTCTGACATATAAAGTCCTTTCTTGCCTACTTCATGTATCAAAAATGCAGCTCGACACCACCCTCACAATAGAACATTGCTTTATTTTTCGGGTGATGCCATGATTTATCTGATCGATATGATTTCATTCCTGGGAATTCCATTCCGCCATAGTCAAGCTATATATTCAACATCATAAAGAAGAGAAAATATGCAGATGCTGGAAATCCAAGCAACGCACACAAAATGCTGGAGGATCTCAGCGGGCAAGACAGCAACTGCCGAAAGGGGCTCTCGCTGAATGGTCTCGGCCCAAAACGTCGACTGTACTGTCTTCAATGATACTCTCTGACCTGCTGAGTTCCTACAGCGTGTGTGTTTTCTAAAATCACGTTACCGTCCAACTTATGCACAGTTTTGGAAAGCTTAATAATAATCTGTCCCTGTACATTCTTACAATTGCTCTCGTATGGTAGTCATTACCTCGGGCTCCATCTGACTCCGTACAATGAAAATACATTCAATACTGCGAAGCTGTTAGAACACCAGGAAGTAAATTATCCTATTCTGTTTAAAATCATTGCTGCAGAGAATAAACTCTTACCCTCTTGTCGAATCTTCTTGTATTTCCACTACATTCCTCACTTTTCCCTCAGCCTGAGAGGCCAATACAAAAGGGTTGTGAGTGCATACTTGCTGCCACCAGTCACCGCCAGCATTTTGACGGGGATCCATGTGAAATAGGTTGTGGCAGTACCTACCAACGGCCTTTCAAGGCACAATATCGAAGGCAAGTAACCTTGGATTCCTGTTGGAAGTAACCGCCCTATTCCCGGTATCCGCATCCGCCTCACAGCCCAGCAAGGGATGTTTCCTCTTGTGTTTGGTTCTCGCTCCCTTCTCGCTCCCGCCACCGGACAGGCTTTGCAACATACTTAGGTGCCACTCTGGCCGGTTCAAGAACGGTCATTACTGTGCAAACTTCGGGATCATTACCAGCGCAGATACCGTCAGGCACCTCAACTCCGTAGAGATTCCAGAAACTACGCACTCACTCTCAAATGATGCTGCAACTCTATAGCACCGTAGCCTGATGTTCAGGGACAATAACTGTCCCTGAACCTGGTGGTGGGAGTCATGTGGTTCCTGTACCTAGCTCCTGGTGCCGGCGGAGACATTTGATTCAGCACCAAACAGGGACATTGTCAGCAAACTTTAATAGGGCATCGGTGCTGCTCCTTGCTAAACAGTCTCGTGTAACGCGAATTATACAGCCGTGTGGTAGATCTGTGCTGATGGAGACCGTGATGGAGATGCTGCTGCAAATCCGAACTGACTGGGCTCGATCTAAATGAATCTTTTTTCATGGTAGTAGGAGGACGAGATGAGGACTTTTCGCTTTTATGAGGCAAAAATTGTTCAGAACGTGATATATTACCACTATTTGGACCATCTAGTCTTCTCCGCCATTTCGTCATGGCTGATCCATTTTGCCTCACAGCCCCAATCTCCTGTCTTCTCCCTATATCCCTTCATGCCCTGATTAATGAAGAATCAAATAAAAGCTGCCTTAAATATACATAAGCATTTCTGTGACAACGAGTTCCACAACTTTCGCTCTCTTGCTCTTCATCCCTGTTCTAAAAGGACCCCGTTTTGCGCTAGACTCTCCCAACAGAAGTAACATCCTTTCCAGATCCATTCTAAAAAGACATTTCAACATCAGGTAGTTTTCAATGAGGTCACGTGTTATTCTTCTGAATGCCAGTCAATACAAGCCCAGAATCATCGAATGCTATTCGTATGACAAGCCACTCAATATTGTAATTATTTTCACTAGCTTCCCTTAGGTCCTCTGCAATGTCAGCAGATCCTTTATAATATCAGGGATACAAACTCTTCTTGAAGAATGGAGAAACCTTTTCAATTTTCTATTCTGAAACCATTCCAGAATCGAGTGATTCTTGAAAGACTTCCCAGAGTAATTCAGGGCAGTGATGAAGAAAGGGGTGTAGCATCTGCACACATTGTGTGGCTGACTTTATAACTATAACGAATGTTGAATTCTATGTTTTGTTGTGAGGTCACATAAAATTTCTCAATCATCAATAGGTCTGATAAGTATACCATAAATCTGCATAGCGAAATGCGTGGAAGTTAGAAGCCCGTTTATCCAACTAGCACAACTAACTTAATTTCCTCGTATCCCAATTAACAATACTCAGCAGAAAGCAGCTGATTGAGCAATCGAGGTCAGGTGACCAAGCAGTTTGAAAATCTCAAACAAATAAATACAATGTTAGCCTCAAGCGGAGCGGCCAGTGAATGAGTGGGCCACTGAAGGAGTGGAGCTTTGAGGCTTTGACTCCAGAGGCTTCGACGAGAAGAGGCGGAGGATGAGCTTGTTCCCAGTTAGTCTTTACAATGCCTCCTGAGACGGTGATGTGCCTCTCCTGTGAGATGTGGCAGTCTTGGGGAAAACCCTCTCCCGCAGAGTCACATCTGCCAGAAGTGCTTGCGGCTGGCCGACCTGGAAGACCGTGTGAGGAATCTGGAGCAGCAGCTTGATGACTTCCGACTCATAAGGGAGAATGAGGTAGTCATAGATGAGAGCGACAGGGAGGTAGTCACACTTGGGCTGTCAGAAGCAGGTCGTTGGCTGACAGTCAGAGAGGGGAAAGAGAAGGTGAGTAGACAGGTAGTGCAGAGCACCCCTGTAGCCATTCCTCTGAGTAATAAGTTTACCGTTCTGGATACTGTTGGCGGGGTCGACTGACCAGGGGTGAGCCACGGTGGCAGGGCCTCTGGCACTGAGTCTGACCCTGTGGTGCAGAAGGGTGGGTCGGAGAAGAAGAGAATTGTTGTCATTGGAGGCTCTATAGTCAGGGGTGCAGACAGGAGATTTTGTGGACGTGTGAAGGACACCCGCATGGTTTGTTGCCTCCCGGGTGTCGGGGTCCGGGATGTCTCTGACCGGATGCATGACATCCTGGTACGAGAGAGAAAGCAACCAGAAGTCGTGATACATGTTGGTACCAACGACATAGGCAGGAAGAGGGATGAGGTCCCGAAGTGTGAGTTTCGGGAACTAGGCAGAAGGCTGAAGAACAGGACCTCAAGGGTGGCGTTCTCAGGATTCCTGCCAGTGCTACGTGATAGTGATTGTAAGAATTGGAGGAGATGCAGTTGAATGCGTGGCAGACGAGTTGGTGCAAGGGGCAGCGTTTTAGATATTTGGATCATTGGGATCTTTTCTGGGGAAGGAGGGACCTGTACAGATTGGATGGGTAACACCTGAATTCGGGGGGGGGGCAGAATCGTTGCAGGTAGGTTTCCTAGCATGGCTCTGGAGGGTTTAAACTAATTTTCAAGGGGGATGGGACCCGGAGCGATAGAGCAGTGAAGGAAGTTCATGGAGTAAAGCCAGATCTACTATAGAGAGGCTTTGAGGAAAGAGAAGCAAAATAAAGGGTGTAAAGATAGTAAGGTAGAAGGGCTAAAGTGTGTGCATCAATGCAAGAAGCATCAGGAACAAAGGTGGTGAACTGAGAACTTGGATACATACATGGAATTATGAAGTTGTGGCCATTACGGAGACTTGGCTGGCACCAGGGCAGGAATGAATTCTCAATACTCCTGGATTTCACTGCTTTAAAAGGGGTAGAGAGGGGGGGAAAGGGGAGGAGTGGTGGCATTGCTCAACAGGGATACTATTACAGCTACAGAAAGGGTGGGTAATGTAGCAGGATCCTCTTTTGAGTCAGTATGGGTGGCCGTCGGGAACAGGAAGGGAGCAGTTTCTCTACTGGGGCTATTCTTTAGGCCCCCTGGTAGCAGCAGAGATACCGAGAAGCAGATTGGGAGTCAGATTTTGGAAAGGTGCAAAAATAACAGGGTTCTTATCATGGGTGACTTTAACTTCCCTAATATTGATTGGCACCTGATTAGTTCCAAGTGTTGAGATGGAGCAGAGTTTGTTAATATGTCCAGGACGGATTCCCTGTCACAGCAGGTTGACAGGCAGACTAGAGGGAATGCCATACTAGATCTAGTATTAGGTAACGAACCGGGTCAGGTCACAGATCTGTCAGTGAGTGAGCATCTGGGGGACAGTGACCAACGCTCCCTGACCTTTAACATTATCATGGAAAGGGATAGAATCAGAGAGGACAGGAACATTTTTAATTGGGGAAGGGCAAATTATGAGGCTATAAGGCTAGAACTTGCGGGTGTGAATTGGGATGATGTTTTTGCAGGGAAGTATACTTTGGACATGTGGTCGATGTTTAAGGATCTCTTGCACGATGTTAGGGATAAATTTGTCCCGGTGAGGAAGATAAAGAATGGTAGGGAGAAGGAACCATGGGTGACAGGTGAGGTGGAAACCTAGTCAGGTGGAAGAAGACAGCATACATGAGGTTAAAGAAGCAAGGATCAGATGGGTCTATTGAGGAATACAGGGTAGCAAGAAAGGAGCTTAAGAAAGGGCTGAGAAGAGCAAGAAGGGGGCATGAGAAGGCCTTGGCGAGTAGGGTAAGGGAAACCCCCAAGGCATTCTTCAATTATTTAAAGAACAAAAGGATGACAGGAGTGGAGGTAAAACCGATTAGAGATAAAAGTGGGAAGATGTGCCTGGAGGCTGTGGAAGTGAGCGAGGTCAATGAATATTTCTCCAATTCACCAATGGGAGGGAACTTGACGGTGAGGACAATATGAGTGAGGTTGATGTTCTGGAGCATGTTGATATTAAGGGAGAGGAGGTGCTGGAGTTGTTAAAATATATTAAGTCGAATAAGTCCCTGGGATCTGACGAAATATTCCCCAGGCTTCTACACAAGGTGAGGGAAGAGATTGCTGAGCCTCTGACTAGGACCTTTATGTTATACACAGGAATGGTACCGGAGGATTGCGGGGAGGTGAATATTGTCCCCTTGTTCATAAAAGGTAGTAGGGATAGTCCGGGTAATTATAGACTAGTGAGCTTTACGTCTGTGGTGAGAAAGCTGTTGGAAAAGATTCTTAGAGATAGAAACTATGGGCATTTAGAGAATTATGGTCTGATCAGGGACGGTCAGCATGGCTTTGTGAAGGGCAGATCGATTTCTTGAGGAGGTGAAGGCCTGATAGAGCTCTTGAGGAGGTGACCAGGCATATAGATGAGGGTAATGCAGTAGATGTGATCTACATGGATTTTATTCAGGCATTTCATAAGGTTCCACACGGTAGAATTATTCAGAAAGTCAAAAGGCATGGGATCCAGGATCGTATGGCCAGGTGGATTCAGAATTGGCTTGCCTGCAGAAGGCAGAGAGTCCTGGTGGAGAGAGTACAATCAGATTGGAGGGTTGTGACTAGTGGTATCCCACAAGGATCTGTTCTGGGACCTCTACATTTCGTGATTTTTATTAACGATCTGAATGTGGGGGTAGAAGGGTGGGTTGGCAAGTTTGCAGACGACACAAAGGTTGGTGGTATTGTAGATAGTGTGGAGGATTGTCAAAGATTGCATAGAGAAATTGATAGGATGCAGAAGTGGGCTGAGAAGCGGCAGGTGGAGTTCAACCCAGAGAAGTGTGAGGTGGTACACTCTGGAAGGACAAACTCCAAGGCAGAGTACAAAGTAAATGGCAGGATACTTGGTAGTGTGGAGGAGCAGAGGGATATGGGGGTACATGTCCACAGATCCCTGAAAGTTGCCTCACAGGTATATAGGGTAAATAAGAAAGCTTATGGAGTGTTAGCTTTCATAAATCGAGGGATGGAGTTTAAGAGTCGCGATGTAATGATGCAGCTCCATAAAATTCTGGTTAGACCACACTTGGAGTACTGTGTCCAGTTCTGGTCGCCTCATTATAGGAAGGACGTGGAAGCATTGGAAAGGGTACAGAGGAGATCTACCAGAATGCTGCCTGGTTTGGAGAGTCTGGATTATGATCAGAGATTAAGGGAGCTAGGACTTTACTTTTTAGAGAGAAGGAGGATGAGAGAAGACATAATGGAGGTATACAACATATTAAGAGGAATAGATAGAGTGGATAGCCCGTGCATCTTCCCCAGGGCACCACTGCTCAGTACAAGAGAACATGGTTTTAAGGTAAGGGGAGGGAAGTTCAAGGGGAATATTAGAGAAAGGTTTTTCACTCAGAGAGTGGCTGGTGCGTGGAATGCACTGTCTGAGTCAGTGGTGGAGGTAGATACACTAGTGAAATTTAAGAGACTACTAGACAGGTAAATGGAGGAATTTAAGGTGGGGGATTATATGGGAGACAGGGTTTGAGGGTTGGCACAACATTGTGGGCCGAAAGGCCTATAATATGCTGTACTGTTCTATGTTCTATGCTCAATGTAAAAGAGTCGCTGATGTGATTCTTATATCTGCAGGATTATATTTAAAACGAATCATTTAATACCGCAGTGTTGGCCAAGAATTCACCTCATGCTCGTGCTATTCATACATTGGTCGAGTTATATTCTAATTGACTGGATCATCGTCCGGTTATACAGGGGACATTGTCCACTTGTGGAGGCTCTAACATTTTTGTATCATTTCACCAGTACTTTATATTGAACAATATCTATTGCTGATTTCCGAAATTCCTACAGCCGCTAATCCCATTGCTTTCAAGGGGTCGTGTTTATTGGATTATATATAAAAATGAAACGTACAGCCACGTTTTCCGCTAAGCAAGAAGATTTGTGGACTGTTTTTCCGGTTCTGGCAGCCATTAATGACCGACTTTTTACTTTTTCATTGTATCAAAGCGTACTACGTATTGCTTGCTTCGTTTATCCAAATTCCTTAAATAGGAACGATGTATCATATAAATGCGATCATATAAATACTTCACTGAGATCAAAGAATAGCCGAGATTCATTCCATGCAGACTTCTCTCAGATTTTGCTCATCCGTCTGTCGCAGTGTCTTTCTAATACCACTGAGAATCACTAATCCTCGGATTTTCCACAATACCTACTGACTGTTACAATCCGTGGGTATCTTGTGCCTCTCACGTGACCGTGATGTAGTTGAGGTTATGCTGGGCATGATGTAATGGCCTTGTGATGGTGGAGTGAGGTAATTTTTCCGGCAGTGAGATGTCACGTGATAGTTTTTTTTTGCCCAACAGTGTATAAAAGGAAAGCCCCACCCACTGACGCGGGGCTGTTCGTGGTTGAATTCGTTCAGTGGCTCCGTTCTGCTGCGTGTTCGATGTTATGACGCAGTTTTGTTTTAAAGTGGAGTTTTACTTCCTGCCTTAAGTCTCAAAGGTTATTGCCGGCAGTTTTGCGGCGATACGGCCAGTTCAGTCCAGTCGGAGTGTGAAGAATTATCAAAGTTCGGAAGCTGAAAGATCGAGGAAAGTTGATGTCGGCGATGAAACAGATTCGGCCTTTTTTTAATCTTCGTACAATGAATTAGTAACTTGCGTTCGTGATAACTCCTGTTTTGCCAAAAGAGCAGAAAGAGTTGGATGCAGAGTTTCGCCAAGGGAAAGGTCAGTGCCTCTAAGCCGTTTTATTTCCTTCAATCGTAAATCCCTCGGCAAAACGTACTTCGGCTGAGATCGTCAGTAACGTCGCGAAAGAGGATTGAATTACTTCAAGGGAAAGTCTCTCCTAAGCGACTGTAAAACATTTGGACTTTCGCATTACTACTTCTAAGACCTGTTTTCGCATTATCGCTTTAAGAATTATTTGTACTGCCAAATAGCAGCCGACCTCGGGTTAACTTAGTCGTTTGTTTACTTTGGGATTTTCTTAGCAGTGTTTAATAAATGTTTTATTTGTTTTTAAAAACCTGTCTCAATTATTTATTCATTGTTGCTGGATCGTAACATGACTTACTGCTTATTACGCCTCAAGGGCAGCAATGAAAGACCTCCATCTTTGTCTGTCCCTATAGAAGGATTCATCATTATTCTTTCCATAACATTTTTTTTAAACAGTCAGGGTTTCTAGCTATCCGCTGAAGCCAAATCGAGGAAGACTGGTGAAGCACTCTGCGTCTGGCCTCTAGCGTTTCACTGCTTAGCATAGGCGAACTTACCAAGTCCTAAAGAACAAGGTTGTAATTCCTGCCACCATAGCTCTCTGGGTCATTCAGGGACGTCGGCCTGCAAACCCTTCGACAAAGTTCTGGACCCTAGGACGATTGTCCCACAATACAGGATCTAAAATTGTTCGTACCATGTTTTCTCTTAAGTTGCTCTTAGGTCAATCGTCCAAATTTCCTCCTTCACACGCTTACAGCAAACTTTCAAAGGGTCAAAGGTTAAGTTATCGTCAAAGTGTACAACTCTGAAATGATTTTTCTCCAGATAGCAACGAAACCAAGAAAGAGAAGAACGGCAGCACAGTCATGAACTCCCAAATCCCTTCTGCCCTCACAAGAAAAAGGCGATCAGAAACGGAAGAGGGGCATCAACTTCCAGATACCCCTCCCCGGACAAAAAAAGACAGAAAGAGCGGGCGGAGAGGACAGAATGTCCTTCCATCTTAGCGGAAGGCCTTTCTCTTTCGGGCAGCGAGCGAACTCACCAGCGATGAACAGGTAGGTTTCTCTCTCCGGTAGCAGATCGTTGCCCTTGCAATCAAAAGACAGTCTACCCTCTCCGTTGCAGAGAGCTTACCTTCCGCATTTGCCTCGATGTTTCAATCGGCCAACAATGGAAGCTTTAATCGCTGAAATTCAGTCGAACATCGGCTGACGTCCCGTCCTGCAGCCTTCTCACCACGACGTTCCTGCAATTGCCACTGACTCGCGGAATCCCCTCAAAGACTGCAGAACGCTGTAATGATTTCAGATTATTTCCAACTGATCTTCACAGGCTCCAACAGTTCCAGATTCACATTCAAGACGACAAGCAAACGTAAAAGACATAAAAGAAGTGAAATATGTGGGTTCATGATCTATCCAGAGAAGTTGACCGAAGGAGTGTTGTACGCAGGCGCCATTTAGACCGGAAGGGCGCATCATTGGTCCACTGTGTACAGAATATGACATCACCATCGTCATGCAGACTTCGAATTACCCAATTAATGCAGCATTATCACAATAATATAAGTAGAACGTACCAATGCTGTCGCCACTCATACAAACACTTTGTTTAAAAGTTTCCTCTCATTACCCCAGACCTGCTTCTAGTACCTCTTCAATCAAGAAAAAATAACAAACTTCTGCTTTATAATCTTGATCTTAACTCCTCAGCCTCCTCTACGAACTCACTTTGAAGGACGCTACGCTCCATAAGATGATGTTGAGGGGTAACAACTGTTCCTGAACCTGGAGCTGTGAGTCATGAGGCTCCAGTACCCAAAGCGCCCAAAGGCGCGGAGGGACTGTAATGAACTGTGCCGCATCCACTACTTTTTGAAGGGTTTTCCGTTCATGGGCATTGATGTTTTCATACCAGGCTGGGATGCAGCCAGTCAATTCACTCACTCCTACAAATCTACAGTGTCTAATCAAAGCCTTCGATGCCATACGGAATCTGGGCAAACTCTTAGCGAAGCAGAGGCGCTGCCGTGCTTTTTCCGTATTGTACTGACGTGCTGGATTCAGGGCGAGTCCTCCGAAACAATAACAGCGAGGAATCTAAAGTTGTTGCTCTTGAACACCTCTAATCCTTCCATTAGGACTGGCTCTTGGACCTCTGGTTTCCTCCGACTGAAGTCAATAATCATCTCCTTTTGTCTTTCAGTTATTGAGTAAGAGTTTGTAGTGATGGCAACTCATAGCCAGATTTTCAATCTCCCTCCGACATGCTGATTCATCACCACCTTTTATACGGAATACGACAGTGGTATTGTCAGCAAACTTGAATCTGGCTTTGGTGTTGTGCTTAGCCACACAGTCAGATGGGAGGCGCGACGGAGTCGGTGTCTGAACACCGAGCCTTGTGGTGCATCTGCGCTCATGGAGATCGGGGTGGACGTCTTGTTGCAAATCCAAACTGGCTGGGCTCGATCTCAGTGGGTCTTTTCCACGGTAAGAGGGGAAAGGGACTGTGATTTTTCACTTTATAAATTTTTAGAGCGTGGTATTTGAGCAGAATATGACCAATTAGCCCTTCGAGTTTCCTGTGTCCTTACGTTGTGTCTGATCTATTTACCCTCTCAGCCCCAACCTCCTGCCTTGTTCCCGCATCCCTTCGTGCACTGACCAATCAAGAATCTATCAACCTCTGCCTTACTTAACGAAAAGACCTGGCCTCCCAAGCCCCCTGTGGAAACGAGTTCCACAACTTCCTTTCTCTTCCTAACGAAATTGCTCAACATCCACTTCATATCCACTCTATCAAAGCCTTTCAACATTAGATAGGCTTCTATAAGGTCACTTCTCAGACTTCTGAACTGATTACAGGCCCAGAACCAGCAAACGCTCTTTGTATGAAATGCCGTCCATTCCCTGAATCATTTTGTGAACCTCCCTTGAACCCTCTCCGATGTTAGCACATTCGCTCTAAAGGGCACGAAACGACTCACAATACTCTAAGTGTGTTCTCACCTCAACATGACATCCGCGCTTTTATATTCTAGTCCTTTAGAATACTGACAGTACATTTGCTGCTCACCACCGAATCAACCTGCAAATGATCAGTGGGGCTCCTGCAAAAGGACTCCCAAATCCCTTTGCGCCTCCTCATTTTAATTTTTCTCTCTATTTAGAAAGTACACAACATTCCCTGATTCACCTTTGTCTGTCCCGCCCGTTATGTCTTCAAGGAATTCCATCAGATTTGTCAAGCATAATTTTCCCTGAAGGAATCCATGCAGACTACGGCCTATTTCATCACGTGCCTCGAGGGAACCCGAAACCATATCGTTAGCATCCTCTTAGACAGGTATATGGAGGAATTTAAGGTGGGGGGATATACGGGAGGCAGGGTTTTAGGGTCGGCACAACATTGTGGGCCGAAGGGCCTGTACTGTGCTGTACTTTTCTATGTTCTATGTTCTATGCTAACAATGAACACCAACATCTTCCCAACCACTGAGATCAGGCTAAATGGCCTATCATTTGCTTTTTTCATGCCTCTCTCGAAGAGTGAAGTAATGTTTTCTCTTTTCCAGTCCAGGGGACAATTCTATAGTCCAGTGGTTCTTGAACGATCATTGCTAGTGCATCCACAGTCTCTTGGGCCACCTCTTTCAAAATCTTGCGCATAACACAATCTGGTCCAGGTGCTTTCAGACCTTTCAGTTTCCCTAGATACGTCTACTTAGTAATAGCAAGTTCACATATTTCTAACCCCTGACACTCTGGAATTTCCGGCACTCTGCTCGTGTCTCCCACAATGTAGAATGATGCAAAATACGTATTCAGTTCGTCCGCCATTTCCTCGACTGCCATTAGTCCGGCATCCTTCACCAGCTGTCCAATGTTCATGTTTTTTTTTAACTCTATGTATCTGCAGAAACTTATGATGTCCTCTTTAATATTACTGGTCGCCTTCATAACATTTTAGTTGCCTTCGATTGGTTTTTAATAGCAGCCTAATACCCTAACTTCGCGATATTTTTCTCTATTAGATGCCGTCTCTTTGGCTCCGACTTCTCTTGTTATCAGCGCTTGTGTCAGCTGGCCTTTGGAATCCTTCGTCTAAGTCATCTCTTTCTGATTATTTGACTTTTTACTAATAGCCCACGCCATCACCTCTACCTATAGTTTCGATATAATGAGTATCCTTGAACGTTCAACTCCCAGATATAAGATTCCTCGAGTCACGATTTGTGATACACACAACGTCATACCTGTCAAGTTCAACTACCTTATTCCGTATACTGAGTGCATTCAAATAAAGCACCTGCATTCACTGTTTCTAACTTTGTCCAGCTTTTACATTGTAACCTATCCTGTTGACTGCAATTTTGCCCGACCATCAGTCTCTCCTTGTTAGGAGTCTCACTACACATTTCCTTTATTTGTAAACCAGAATTATCACTCTTGTTCTCATCCAATGCCAAATTAGTTAACATCATTTTTTAAAAAAACAAAATGAATTTCCTTCATTAACTTAGAAGTCGTTAAGGGCTGCACAAACCTGTTACTGGTGATACTTCCTTGAAAGTGATAATAAATTGAAAGTAAGTATTCCGAATTTTGTGTCAAAGAGAAGGGATGTGCAGCAATCTCCTTTGAAAGCGAGAACAAACATAAAAGTGCGTTTATTTTGCTGTGATGTCCTCGATGAGTGATTTCTATTCCGCGATTACACAATGTATAGAAATGGCTTAATTTAATTGTTTGTTCACTGGGCTGTCTCAGAAGTGAATAATAAGCTGCTAAGATTAGTTTAGGGAATGCAGTATCCTCTTCTTTATAAGTTCACGCAAAGTTAACACCGGTAGTTTCCGGCAGTAGGAACAGCGAGGTTGTCACATTACTCGGAAAATAAAATATCCAGTAATTCTTTACATAGAGAGTGTTTATTATCCTGAACTGACTACGATTGGTGTCCCCAGTAAGTAACTCGAGTAAATTTGATCCCACTCTGGTTGGCTGCCGGTTACCAGTGGAGTTCCATCGGGGTCCGGGTTGAGGCCGCTTCTTTTTACGTTGTATATCAACGATTTGAATTATGGATTAGATGGCTTTGTGGCTAAGTTTACTGATGATACAAGGATAGATGGAGGGGCCGGTAGTGCTGAGGACAGAGTGCTGAGGGTAGTGCACAGTCTGCAGACAGACTTGGATAGATTGGGAAAATAGGCAAATAAGTTGCAAATGAAATACGATTCTTGAAAGTGATTGGTCATGCACTTTGGTAGAAGAAATAAACGGGCAGACTGTTATTTAAATGGGGAGAGAATTCAAAGTTCTGAGATGCAACGGGACTCGTGCAGATTACCCTTACGGTTAACATCCAGCTTAAGTCGGTGGTGAAGAAGGCGAATTGGCATTCATTTCTAGAGTATAGGAGCAGGGATGTGATGTTGAGGCTCTATAAGGCACTGGTAAGACCTCACTTGGAGTACTGTGTGCAGTTTTGGGCTCCTTATTTAAGAAAGGATGTGCTGACGTTGGAAAGGGTTCAGAGAAGATTCACTAGAATGATTCCGGGAATGAGAGGGTTAACGTATGAGGAACGTTCGACCCCTCTTGGACTGTACTCCTTGGTGTTTAGAAGAATGAGGGGGGACCCCATAGAAACATTTTGAATGTTGAAAGGCATGGACAGAGTGGAAGTGGCAAAGTTGTTTCCCATGGTGGGGGAGTCTAGTACGAGAGGACATGACTTACGGATTGAAAGGTGCCCATTCAGAACAGAGATGCAAAGAAGTTTTTTTTAGCCAGGGGGTGGTGAATCTGTGGAACTTGTTGACACGGACGGCAGTGGAGATCAAGTCATTGGGTGTATTTAAGGCAGAGATTGATGGGTATCTAAGTAACCAGGGCATCAAAGGTTATGGTGAGAAAGCGGGGGAGTGGGACAAAATGGGAGATTGGATCAGCTCATGATAAAATTGCGGAACAGACTCGATGGGCCGAATGGCCGGTTTCTGCTCCTTTGTCTTATAGTCTTATGGTCTTATGGAGTATGTTTGCAATTTCTTCTTGCTGCGCTGCAATATATTCGCCGTGAAATCCATTGCACTGTGTGCTTTGTATGACGAGGGACTTTGGATTAATCACGTTACGGTTTCACTCGTTACGGTTCTTTCCTTGTTGCTGGTTTCTTTGTCAACTGTATTAACCGATCTTCTTCCAACATTTTATCTTTCCGGTCCAACCTAATATAGTTTTTATCCTTCTAAATCTAAGTTGGCTTGAATGCTCGAAACTAAAGCTTTACAAAAACGAAGAGAAAGCTTTGCTGTGATATCAACATGTCCACGGATCTTTTTTCTGATCTTAATTATAACGCTGCGGGTTTCTTTTCTGACGTGTTACGTCGGATGAAACAGACCATCTGTGCCCATTATATCCCAACTGTCAATGCTCCGTTCAGCTTTATCTGCTACAATGATCCATCTATTCGTGATGGACCCGTCGATCAACGATCTTCTGCTAGATATGTAGTGGGTTGCAGAATCCCGTTGCCGACTCAACTGCAACTCAGATCCTCCTTTGGTCTCAAAGATGAGAGCAACTCAGGAGACCGGATGTACTGCATACACACTTTGTGAATTGAAGCTACCTTAACCCGGGATGGCATCAGAAGGATGATTTCAATTCGGTCTAATAACAATTGATTGTATGCAATTCGAGTAAAATGGATCGGATTTTGTGCGCTTCACACTAACTCTTATTTCCCTCCTTACAGTTAATTTGATGGCTATTGTGATCCTGTGTCGTGGAAAGTGCAGACTCTCCAAATGCATCACCCGTTACCTGGTGGCGATGGCAACAGCTGATTTAATGGGTGTTATACTTGGCGTTATATTGGAGCGGATCAATAATATCTATGTTTTCGCCAGTGTTTTGCTCATCACTCCGATTTGCACTGTGATGCTTGTGCTTCGGCTCGCAGTCATGGACTGTTCTGTCCGGTTGACGATGGTTTTCACATTTGATCGATGTATTGCAATTTGTAGCCAAAAGCTGCGAAAACGATATTGCACCGTGAGGACGGCCACTATAGTGGTGGTGATTGTGGTCATTGGGAGTTGCTTAAGGTGTTCTCCACTTTACTTTGCAATAGGTCCCTTCGCGATTATTGACAACGTTCCATGGCGTTCCAGCCATTACTTCACTTCCCCAGTGTGGAAATCTTACCAGCTGTTTTATAGTATCCTTACAACTTTACTGCCAGTCGGCTTAATTCTATTGTTCAATGCTTTAACAGTCAGCCACATTTTAGCTGCAAACAGAGTCCGCCGAGGACTCCGGAGCAGCAATGACAATAAGAAGGATTCCGAGGTGGAGAACCGGAGAAAGTCAATGATTTTGCTGTTCACTCAATCAGCAAATTTCATTCTGTTGTGGATCCCCTTCATAGTCTCTACGAAGATCTGGCAAGTTCAAAATTACTTTTACACCGACAGATATGTTAATTCGCCGTCGTTTATCCTGCAAGAGTCTGGGTACATGTTACAATTACTCTGCACCTGCACCAACACGTGTATCTACACACTGTCCCAGAGGAAATTCAGGGAAGAGATGATGAAGGGAGTGAAACTTCTGGTCACATTGAATGGCCAGATCAGTTATAGATAAAATGTAAGTTGAATTACATGTTTTGTGCTGAAGTCAAATAAATCTTTTCAATCCTCAGCTGATCTGATAAATGCACCATAAATCTGCGCAACCAGGTGCGTGAATGCCCGTTTATCCAACAAGGGCAGCAAACTTAATTTCCTCAAGTGTACTAACGAATAAAGTGTTGCTGATGTGATCTTTGCATTGGCAGATTGACTGGATTGACTAATTGACTTGATCATCGATCCATTGAACGCGCGTTTCCGTCTACTGACAGTGGCGGATTTATCTTCGCTGTACTCGGTTCAAGGATTGAGGAAACACGCTGATCGCTGGAAAGAGGAAACATATAACAAATGTCAAATGAAACCCTAGTCTGACACGCAAGTTGTCCTGCCTTGCAGTCTTAATGCATCAAAGATGCAACCTCGATGTCATTGCCACAATAAGACATAGTTATATATTTCGGGTGAGACAATGATTTATCGAGTCGGTGTGGAATATTGTCACGCCAATATGTCCAAAATCATGATCACATTTTATGAATCTCCGCGATTTCCCAACACTTTCGTCCCATATTTTTCATTATATTTCCAGCAGAATAAAATGTTGTTTTAAGCTGTTATCACCGGTTCTATCAGGAGGTTAGGATCACTGTAATTGGTACTGAGGTGACTCTTGAACCTTCACGACTGTTGTTTTCATTGGAACTGGTGAAAAGGGAGTGCTTTGTCAAAAAATTAATGTCAGAGACCTGACGATGGATGTTCTACTAGAACATTTAATTTACTTTCTTACTTCACAGTTGTATTCTCACCTGCTTTTTATTCTTTGTGTTTTCGTTTCTGTTTCAGATTCCACTTTCTCCAGATTCACTCGCTTAGATTGAGTTTGTTGGGAGGCAAGTTATGTATATTTATTTCAGAGGAGCTTCCCTTTAACGTTTTGACTAGGAACATCTTTCTTTCCGCAGGGTGAAGAATCTTCTGTTTTCAGATATATCGTGATAAAATTGCATGAATGTACATCATGTGTCTTATCGGATAATATAACAATTGTGTCTGTTTCCGGACAAACGCAGGAAGTTATATTTTTATGTATCATCGACACCGCTGCTGCAATCCTGGAGATCAGAGATACAGATACTGCGTGAATCAGGCCCTTCCAGCCTAATTGAACTGCGCCAGCCAGCAATCCACAGATTTAACTCAAGTGTCATCGCGTGATCATTTAAAGTCGCCAATTAACCTTCCACCCGGTCGGTTGGTGGTCTGTGGGATGTAACACCAAGAGGAAAACTATGTGTACAAACATTCTTGCAAAGAACGCCGGTATTGTCCTCCGCATTCCGACTCCCCGAACTGTGATGCTGTCGCGCTAACTGATACGCTACCATGGAGTCCAATATATACTTATAAATTCTAGAGGTTAAGGATTAATAATGAATCAAGGTTTCTTCACACTGTGAATGTATTCAAGTATTTTCCCAGCGAGAATATCTTGAATGCATATCCATTGTTAAAAATATCTCGGCAGAGAAAACAGTTTTTTTTCGCCATGCGAAATATTCTTGCTGCTCCTTCTGTGAGTCCATTATAAAGCAGGAAGTTTTGGAGAAGATTATTGAAATAAAATTGAAGCAACAGTCGTACAATGAAACCTTACCAACAAGAAAGCGTTTAGCCCGAGCATGTCTGCACTCTTTCTTTCAAATTAAGACTCTGGTTTTAACGATTCTTCTCAGGCAGCAAATGACCATAAGGGCTCCATCGTTCCGCTTATTCTCTTTTTGCAATTTTGTGGAGAACTTTCCAAGTGGCTGCAACAATTTTGTTTCATTTCTCCACCTTCTTTTACTTTTTTACCGCACAATATCTATTGTTGAATTGCGAAGTTTTTCCAGATGCCAATCCTATTCCTTTCTTTTTTTTGACATTTTACGTGGTTACTTTTTAAAAAGGAGAGGATACAGTAGAACGTAAAGCTATTTGTCGTCCGGTATCTTAAGCAGATTTGTTGCAACATTGTGGAATATTTCTCATACAGGCACCACTGGGCGACATTTTGTTATTTTTTTTTTAAACTTTTTTTATTGCATTTTTAAATGGTTACAAAGTATGAAAAAACAATGTATATAACCCATACCCCCTCCCCTTAACCCCTCCCCCCTAACTGCCCTATAGAAAAAAAAGAAAGAAAGAAAGAAAGAAAGAATGCCTGGTTGTTGGAAGATCTCCACATGCACCATGGAATTCGTAATAACTTTAATATGTATATTTATTTCTTTCCCCTAATAACCAATTGTTTCATCTTCAGAGCATCTATATATTTAATCCTGTCTTTTGTAAATAAGGGCTCCAAATTTTCAAAAATGTTTCATATTTATCTCTTAAATTATAAGTAATTTTTTCTAATGGAATACAACCATAGATTTCTTTCTTCCAAGAATCTATACTTAAATGTCTATCCGATTTCCAAGTAACTGCAATAGCTTTTTTGGCTACTGCCAGTGCAATTTTTATAAATTCTTTCTGATACTTATTTAGTTTGAGTTTCGGTTTTATCCCTTCAATATCACCTAGTAAAAATAATATTGGATTATGAGGAAATTGCTTTGAAGGAGGGATATTAATGTCATTTGATCAATTAAAGAATAAATATAAAATATCAAACAACACTTTATTTTGTTACTTTCAATTAAGGGCTTATTTAAGAGAAAAATTAGGTCAAACAATGTTATTGCCGAAATCTAATGAAATAGAAATTTTAATTCAAAAAGGAAATATCAAAAAATTTATATCTTGCATGTATAACTTGATTCAAAGACAGGTAATTAAGCAAGGAGTCCATAAGTCAAGACAAAAATGGGAAAGTGATTTGAATATTAAAATTAAAGAAACAAATTGGTCAAGACTATGTCTTGGTAGTATGACAAATACAATAAATGTTCAGTTAAGATTAGTGCAGTATAATTTTCTACATCAATTATATATTACACCACAAAAAATAAAAAAATTTAATCCAAATTTATCGGATCAGTGTTTCCGATGTAACCAGGAAACTGGTACTTTTTTACATTCGACATGGTCTTGCTCTAAAATTCAACCTTTTTGGACAAATTTAAGACTTTTACTGGAACAAATTTTTTTATTTTCGATTTAATGACATTGTAATGTGCACTCCCTGGCTCTTTCATGCTAATTAAATTCATTTGCAATCATTACATTGCCTTCGAAATCTGTTTTACTGAGATCAAGGAATAAATCAAATCACCTTCATTCATTATGTACAGAATCTCTCGTATAATGCTCATCTGCCTAATACACTTAGAATCACGAATACTCCATTTTTCCACCATACTGACTGGCGTACTGCGTTACACTGCTGACCTTTAGCGCAGCAATTCTCCGCTATCTCTGTCTGTCCTTGCAGTCCTACACATATACAGCAGGATAGTCAATTGCTGCTTCCTTAATTTTTTTAACCAGTCAAGATTGTGAGCTGATCTGAAGAACCTGGGGGATCACTGAATCATTCTTCGTCTGGCCTGCACCCTTTCAACTATTTTGTTTGCGTCACTCTATGGAGAGCCAAAGTACATAGAAACATAGAAAATAGGTACAGGAGTATGCCATTAGGCCCTTTGAGCCTGCACCGCCATTCGGTATGATCATGGCTGATCGTCCAACTCAGAACCACGTACCTGCTTTCTCTCCATACCCCCGATCCCTTTAGCCACGAGGACCACAAGGTGCCGAACCGAGCCAACAAAGCATTCTCTGGGTCATTGAGGCATGAAAGCCTCCAAGGTTATAGTCGGTTCGGAGGATTGTTCCACAATACGGGATACAAAATAGTTCGGGACCTCGTTTTCTCTTAAGATTTCTTTTTTAAATCGACCGCGTAAATTTCTTCCTCCACGAGATTACAGCTAACTTTGGTGCACTCCGCACAAGCAAAACACATTCAATGCTGTAGAGCTATCGGGACGCCAGCAAAACGGGAGGGAAAATACCCTGTTCAGTTTAAATTCATTGTTGCATAGAATAAACTCTTACCCTCTTGTCATAACATCGGATATTTCCTCACTTTTCCCTCAGATTGTCAGGCCAAGATAAATGCTTTGTGAAAGCATGCTTGTTGCCCTCAGCCACTGTCAGCATTTTGACGGCGAGCTAAGTGAAGCTGGTTGTCACTTCACGCAACAAAGGCCTTTCAGTGCACGATATCCATGCAATTCCTGTTGGAATTAACCATCCAAATCCCGCTATCTGCATCCGCCTCACAGCCCAGCAAAGCATGTTTCCTCTTGCATCCGCTCTCGCTCCCTTCTCGATTCTACCATCAGGCAGACGACGCAGCACCCTTGGGTCCCAATTGCGCAGGTTCAGGAAAAGTCATGACCGTACGACCTTCGGGATCATCACCAGCGTGAAAAACATCAGATTCCATCATCTCCAGGCTCGCTTCCAAGGAGGCTGCAACTGCATAGCACCGTGACCTGATGTTTATTGATAATATCTGTTCCTGAACCTGGTGGTGTGAGTCGTGAGGTTCCTGTACCTTCTTCCTCAAGGCAGCAGGGAAAGGAGAGAACGTCTCGGGTGGTGGAGGGTCGCTGATGATGAATGCTGCGTTCTTGCAGCAACGTTTCATATAGAAGTGTCCAATGGTGGGGAGTGACTGGGATGGACTGGGCTGTACTCAGAGCATAGAATATAGAAATCTACAGCACATGGCAGGCCGTTCGGCCCACAATGTTCTGCCAACCATGTAACCTACTCTCTGCCCAGGATTTACCTACCACATAGCCATCGATTTTTCTAACCTCCATGTACCTATCTGAGACGCGCCTAAAAGACCCAGTCTTATCCGGCTCTACCTTCTCCGCTGGTAACCCATTCCACGCACCTATCACTCTCTGCCTGAAAATCTCACCTCTGACACCCCCTTCGTACTTTCCCCCTCGTTTTTGCCATTTCAGCCCTGGGAAAAAGCCTCTGGCTATCCACACGATCAATGCCTCTCATCATCTTATACACCTCTATCAGGTCACCTCTCATCCTCTGTTGCTCCAAGGAGAAAAGGCTAAGAGCACTCAACCTATGTTCATAAGACATGCTCTCCAATCTGAGCTGCTTCGATAGAATCCACATCCTTCCTGCAGTGACGTGACCAGAATTAAACACGGTACTCCAATTGAGGTCTAACCAAGGTCTTACATAGCTGTAAAATTACCTCACGACTCTTGAACTCAGTCCCATGGCTGATGAAGACTAAAGCACCATGCATCTTCCTAACAACGCTGTCAACCTGCGTAGCAGCTTTGAGTGTCCAATGGACACGGACCCCAAGACCTCACTGATCCTCCACTTTGCCAAGAGTCTTATCATTCATATTATATTACATTTGACCTACCGAAACGAACCACTTCACACTTATCACAAACCAGTTCTACATCCTGTCAATGTTGCGCTGTAACCTCTGACACGCCTCCAGACGATCCGCAACACCCCCACCTTGTGTGTCATCAGAAAACTTATAGATCCACCACTCACCTTCCTAATCCAGGTCACTTTTTGAAGGATTTTTCCGTTCAAGGGTATTGATGTTTCTATTGCGTGTCGTGATACAGTCACACAGTCTACTCTCCAGTGCGTATCTGTAGGCACTTGTCAATGCTTTACATGTCCTGCCGAATATCCGAAAGCCCTTAGGGAAGGAAAGAGGCTGCCGTGTTTTCATCGTAATTGCACTGACATGCTGGTCCCTGGCAGGCTCTCCGAAACCAAAAAGGCGAGCAATGTAAAGATGCTCCAACTCTGATATTTCGATGAGGCCTAGTTCGTGGATCTCTGGTTTCCTCCTGCTGAAGTCAATAATCAACTCTTGGTCTTGCAGTCATTGAGTAGAAGGTTATTGTTATGGCATCAGCCAGATTTTCAATCTCCCTCCGACGAGCCGATACGTTATCATCTTTGATTCGGCCTCCAACAGTGATGTTGTCAGTAAACATGAATATGGCATCGGTACCGTGCCCAGTCTAGGGTCATGCGGGTATTGCAGGGGGCCACGTACACAGCCGTGTAGTGCAGCTGTGCTGATGTTGAGGCAGGTGAATACAATATGAGGATGTTCTGAATGCGATTTGATGGAGGCGATTTGATTTTTTCTTTGATTTTAGCAAAACAGCGTTCGAAAGCATTGTAGTGATGCATTGAAACGAGAAAGAATTCATATTTAAGCAACCAACGCAAAATAATCAAGTAATTGTCTTACATTTTCATGAAATTAAAACTTTGACGAAATCGAATCTGGGATTGAACGGCTTGTCATATGAGGAGCGTTTCATGGCTCTGGGCTTGTATTGACTGAGAGCGTTTATCTAACAATGCATTAGCATCAATAGTGCCCTATTTTTTCACAATACTAACTGACTTACTGCCCTTCCGTGTGGCCTTGTGGATAAGGTATCGGTCTAGTGATCTGAAGGTCACTGGTTCGAGCCTCAGCTGAGGCAGCGTGCTGTGTCCTTGAGCAAAGCACAACAGCGCATTGCTCTGCGGCGACACCGGTGCCAAGCTGCCTGAGTCCTAGTGCCCTTCCCTTGGACAACGTCAGTGGCGTGGAGAGGGGAAGGCTTGGAGCATGGGCAACTGCCAGTCTCCTATGCAGCCCTACCTGGCCTGCACCATGGAAACTTTCCAAGGCGCAAATCCATGGTCTTTCGAGACCAATGGATGCCTAAAGAAACTGCCGTTTACACCACAAGAGCAGAATTGAAGGTCCAGACCGTGGCACACGGATATGGAAGGATTCCTCATTGTAGATTCCATTACAATTTTGTTAACCAGTCAGGGATGGTAACCATGAGATGAAGGCAGAGCCTGGAAGACGTGTGGACAACTCTTAGTCTGGCCTCTCCCCTTTGACCTGGGACGCTACCCAGAGGAAAAGCGCAAGGCCCGCACTCCAGCTCACACGGGTCTCCGTGAACCTGAGGCACACGAACCTCCAAACCACGACAAGGTTGTGATTCGCTCGGGCGATTTTTCCGCATTCCTGGATATAATAGTTTGGTACTTCGTTTTCTCTTAAGAGGCTCTTCTTTAAATTGACCTTGCGAAATTCCTCCTCCTCGTGTTTATAGCTGACTTTGGCGCACTGTCTACAGTTTATAACATGATCATCATCACACAAACTTCTAATTACACAGTTTACGCTACATTAACGCTGCACTGTTAGACTATAACTAACTCTCACCAATTCTCTCGCCACTTTATATCTCTTAGACTCATAAAAGCTTATGTCTTTAAGTTGAAATGGTTCTTCTCATTTCACCAGACCTGCTTTCAGTCCCTCTTCAGACTAGAAAAAGAAAGCAAACACCTGCTTTATAACTTCTTTCTCCGTCTTGACTTCTCCGCTTCCTGCAGTAGAAACTGCATCTACACCTTCTTACAATTGCTCTCGTATAGTGATCATTACTACGGCGGGTGGATCTGACTCAGTACAATCAAAATGCATTCAGATGTAACAACGCCAACGAAATTAGAGGTAAATTGCCCTAATCCGTGCAAATTCAGTGTTGCATGGAATACAATCTTCCCTTTTCTCAGAATGAGACCTTCGAGATCATTACCAGTGTGGATAACGTCAGGCACCTCAACTCTGTACAGATTCCGTAATCTACGGACTCGCTTCCTAGGATACTGCAACTCCATGGCACCGTAGCTTGATGTTGTGGAATAATAACAGTTCCTGAACCTGGTGGCTTCAGTCATGAGGTTCCTGTACCTTCTTCCCTGTGGCAAAAGGGAAAAGAGAGCATGTTCCGGGTGGTGGAGGCTCCCTGATGATAAGATACCGCGTTCCTGCGGCAACGTTTCCTATCGAAGTTCCCAATGGTGCTGAGTGACTCGGTCGTATCCATTGATGTTTCCATTCCGGGTGCTGCAGTCAGTCAATCGACTCTCCATTACAAGTCTATAGTCGCTTGTCAAAATTTTAGGTGCCACGTCCACACACTCCTCGGGATGCCGGACTTCCTTCTTAATTGCACGTTCATGCTGGTCCCAGGAGAGGCTATCGGAGAACTTCGATCAGGAGTGGCTCATGAACCTCCGGCTTCCTCATACTGAAGTCAAAAATCAAATCCTTGGACTTGCAGTCACTGAGCAAGATGTTTTTGCTACGGCACCACTCAGACAAATTTACAACCTCCCTCCGACATGCTGATTCGTCACCACTTTTGATTCGGCCGTTTACAGTGGCGTTGTCAGCAAACTTGAATCTGGCATTAGTGCTGTGCCGAGCCATACAGTCACAATTGTAATGCAAGATTAGCAGGGGGCAAGGTACACAGCCCTGTGAAGCAGCAGCGCTGATTGAGAACGCGGAGGAGCTGCTTTGCAAATCCGAACCGACCGGACTCGATATAAAGGGGTCTTTCATGGTAAGGGGGAAGACCCGGGATTCTTCAGTTCTGTAAAAAGGACTTTAGAACGTGATATATAAGCAGAGTTAGGCCGTTTGGAATATCGAGTCTGCTCCGCCATTTCGTCATGACAGATCCATTTGTTTCTCAGCCCCAATCTCCTGGCTTCTTCCTGTATGGCTTCATGCCCTGACCAATCTGGAATCTATCAACCTCTTCCTTTATTATACGTAAGGATGTGCCATTCACAGCCGCCCGTGACAATGAATTCCTCAATTCCCGCTTCATTTCCGGGTTAAAAGTAAGCCCCTCTATTCTGAGTCTGTGTCCTCTATCCTAGACGCTCACATCACAGGTATCCGCCTGCCCAAATCTGCTCTATGAAGGCCTTTCGCCTTCATGGGGTCACCCTCAGTCTTCTGCATTGCGGGCAATACAAGCCCAGAGACGTCAACCGCTCCTCATATGACAAGGCGTTTAATCCTGGAATAATTTTCGTCAATTTGCTTTGAGCCCTCTCCAGTGTCAGCACATCCTTTATAAGATAAGGGCTCCAAGACTATTTACAATACTCCAAGTGAGGCCTCACCAGTGTTTTATAAAGCCGCAACATTACATCCTTACATTTATATTCCGGTCCCCTTGAAGTGAATGATGTCATCGCATTTGCCTTCCTCACCAGCGACTCAACTTGAAAAATGATAGTTCGGGAAACCTGCAGAATGTCTCCCAAGACCCTTTACAACTCTGCTGTTTAAAATTTCTCTCCGTCCTCTTACTTCTTCTACCGAAGTGCAGGACTGTGCACCTCCTGACTATTGAACTTCTTCTATAGGGTCTCTACTTCCTCAAAACTAACTGCTTTTCGTATCGTCCGCAAACCTTGCAACAAAGCCATCAATTCCGTCAACCAAGACATTGACATGTAAGGTCAAAAAGAAGCGATCGCAACACAGGCTCATGTAGGACACTTGGCAACGGCAAACAAGCAGAGAAAGCTGCTTTTACCCCTACTCATTGCCTTCCGCCAATCACCATTTCTATAACCATCTGGTATCTTTCCGGTAATACCATGAGCCCTTAGCTTGTTAACCAGACTCGTGTGTTTCACCTTCCAAAATCCCTTCAGTAAATCCAAGTGCACAACATTTGTTGGAGTATTGGAGTATAAAAATATTATGGAGTATAAAACTTGTATCGTTTGCTATGTAACTAGTCAGTCTGCTATGCAGGTACCCAATTTATTAGAAAGAAGTCTTAGGAATGTAGAAGACAATAGCATGTTAATGAGAGGTAGCTAAAGAAATGTAGATCAGAACATTGCTCAGTTCTGAGTTTATTATCTGCAATGCATGTACCCAAGATGAAATGCTAGGAATGTATAAGACAATGGTGCGTTAATATATGTTAATGAGAGGTAGTTAGGAGAGGTAGTCAGCTTTGAAGTTTGCTATTTGCTATGCATGTATCCAATTGAATGGAGAAGACAATGGTGTGGTAATGAGAGGTAGCAAAGATATGGTTTGCTTTGAAATTGTTTGCTGTGTAACCAAAACTATGTAGTCAGCCTTGATGTAGATTATGCAGTTTGAACTTGCTATTTGCTATGCATGTACCCAATTTAGTAGGAGAATGAAATCTTAAGAATGTAGAAGATGGTGTATTGGTGAGAGACAGCTGGGAGATGTGGATTGGAACATGATTAAGTCAATGGGACGTACGTGTGAAACTGGACCAGGATTTTGCTATAAAAAATGCCGTGTCCGAGAATCGGTGGGCAATCAGCGATTAGCTCAATGACTGTCTCAGCTTTGATTTGCAAATTAAAGTTTAACCCTTCTTGAAGAATCTTCTGCGTCTCTTGGTCATTTGCGAAGCACAAAAAACCAAAACACATTCATCGATTCTCCTTTGCCTATCCGGCCTGTTATTTCTTCAAATAATTCCAACAGATTTGTCAGGCATGATATTTTCCTGAGGAATCAATGCTGACTACGGGCTATCTCACCGTGAAACTCCTAGTATCCCGAAGCCACATTCTTCGCAATTGATCTCAGTCTCTTCCCAACCACTGAGGTCAGACTAAGTGGCCTATAATTTCCATTCTTCTTGAAGAATGAGGTGATGTTTGATATTTTCTCTTCCACCATTCCAGGATCTAGTGATTTTTGAAAGATCATTACTAATGCATCCACAATCTCTTCAGACTCCTCTTTCAGAAACCTGGGCTGTACATTATCTGGTCCAGGTAACGTCTCTGCCTTCAGACCTTTCAGTTTCCCAAGAAGCTTCTCCCGATTAATGGCAACTTCATACATTTCCGACCCCTGGCACTCTCAAACGTCTGGTACGCTGCTAATGTCTATCACAGTGAAGACATGCAAAATACGTATTGAGTTCATCTGCCATGTGCTTTTCTCCCATTACTACCTCTCTCGCATCGTTTTCCAGCGGTCAGATATCTACTCGCGCATCTCTTTTAAACTTTATGAATCTGAAGAATCATTTAGAGGTGGTTGGCATCTGCCTCTCTGGAAGGACAATGGGTGATGATGATCATCATCACAAGCCTGGGTGGAAGGTATGGAGATCCTGAGATGCCCAGTCTTCAAGATTCCCCTCTCGGCCTCACCGTGTAGGAAAGATCATGAAGCAATAGGTTTGGGGCAGCTTGGCAGCATGAGCTGCCTGAATGATGTTCAAGTACATCCAGCTGCCTGAGTAGCTCCACTCCGGATTTGCTCTCTGGATCTACTCCCGTAGCTTTCATCTCTCCCGAGGTTGCCCAGAAGGCAGAGGGGCTATTTACAAATACTGGGGATATGGTTCACAACGACCAGGGCGTGTCTACAAAGGGTGGGTCTGCGTGGTATGTGTACAGCGGCCAGACCTTGCACTCCCCGTTCTCTTTAGTTCCGCCAGTCCGAAGCAGAAAGTGAAAGCGACAAGCTCTACCACATTAGACGTATCACAACAACTATTTTGACACCAAAGCCTGCTGTATCCTCCTTAATACTATTGGTTTGCTTACTTTCGTATTGCATCTGTTTCTTCTTAATGACGTTTTGTTCCCTTCCCAATCCTCTAACTCCCCATTATATTTTGCTCCATTAGCTGGCTTCTCTTTGGGTTTTATTTTGGCATTGAGGTCTTTTGTTATCCACGGTTGTGTAGGCTCGCCATTAGAATACATCTTCAGCTTTGGTAGGTATATGTACAGTGCCTTCCAAATTGCTTTCAGAAATTCCAGCCGTTGCTGCTTTGCCGTCATCCCTGCCAGTGTTCTTTTCCAATCTCTTTTTGTCAAATTCTTCCTCATGGATTTGTAATTCCCTTCACTGGAATACTGACACATCCAACTTTAGCTTGTCCTTCGCAAACTTCACTGTGAATTGTATCATATTATGATCATTTTTCCCGAAGAGTTCTTCCACCTTCCGTGCTCTAATCTTTTACCGTTCATTTCACAATGGCCAATCCAAAGTAGCTGGATTCTGGGCTAATGGGCTCCAACATGAGCAGCTCTAAAAAGCCACCTTGCAGGTATTCTAGAAGTACACACTTTTGGGATCTAACATCAATATCATTCCCACGACCTACCTACATGTCTATTGTAGCATTTTCCATTACACCTGTTTTTTCTATGTCCTGCTGTAACTTGTTGACTTCATCCATTCCATTGTTGGAGGTCTGTATATAACTTGCATCAAGGTCTTTTTATCCTTGCCGTTCCTTAACTCTGTTCACAACTTTACAAAACCTTTCTACCCTATGCCTCCTCTTTTTAATGATGTGATTTCAATTTTTACCAATAGCGCCACACCACACCCTCTGCCTGTCCTTTAGATAAAATATGTATCCCTGGACGTTAAGCTCCCAGCTCTCAGCTTCTTTGACTCATGATTTAGTGATGCCCACCAGGTCATACCTGCCAATCTGAAACTGTGCTGCAGGTGTATGGGCCTTATTCCGCATACAGCGTGCATACAAACAAATCACCTGCAGTCCTGTATTCACCCTTTTCTATTTTGTCGCCTTTTGCATTGTAACTTATCATGGTGACTGTAATTTTGCCCTACTATCAGTCTCCCCCTGCTTGGAGTCTCACTAGACACTGGCTCTGTTTGTAAACCTGATGCTCAGCAGTATCACTCCGCTTCTCATTCCCCTACGAATTGGATTACTTCATTTTAAAAAATAGATTAAATGTACTTCATTATGAATCGTAAAGCCTTGCACTTACTGTTACAAATTATGCTTATTTGAAAGTGATAATAAAGTTAAAAGCAGTGTGCCAATTAAGTTTCCGTGCAAACATCTTAAATGTTGAGTCATCGAGAAGGAATTTGCGACATTCTCCTTCGGAAACTTGACGAAAAGAATAAAGGGAATATATCCTATAGTGATATACTCGGTTAAAGATGTCCGTTGCGGGGTGACTCAATGATAGAAATAGCTTACGTTAATTGTTTGTTCACTGGGCTGTCTCTGATGTGACTAATAAGCTGGTAACCTTTCCTTAGACAGTACTGTATCCCTTATAAAAGCTTTCAAATCAATCTGTAGTTTTCGGCTGCAGGAGCATTATAACCTGATCGTCACCTCACACGGAAAATGGAATATCCAGCAATTTACTACATACAGAGTGTTTATTATCCTGTACTGACTGCGATTGGTTTCCCCAGTAAGTAACTGGAGTATGTATGCGACTTCTTCCTCCTCTATCTGCTGCTCTGCATTTTTTTTTCGCCGAGAAACCATTACACACAGTGCTGTGTGCCGAGGAGTGTCGACCTAATCAGGTTTGAAGCATATGCTTTCTCTCTCTGGTCGTACACTTCGTTCCTTGTTGCTGATTTCTTTCTCAGCTGGAACAACTAAGATAGCACTAATATGGATCTTGCTTCAGCATTTTACCTTGCCCGACCTTCCAAAACATTCTCTTTTTTGATCGTTCTATGTCAGATTTGGCATCAATGCCCAAAGGTGAAGCTTTACAACAACAATATAAAAGGTTACCGTCACCATAACATGTTCAGGGAGCTTTCCCTTTCATCCAAGACACACAGAACTGTTCAGCGCAGAAACAAGATATTCGATATATCTAGTCCTTCCTGAAACTATTTGAACTGCTTACTCCCTGAGCCCTGAACTCGGACCACAGTTATTTAATACCATCCTGCACCAAAAGAGCTCGTTTTCAATATAATTGTCCAAGCATTTTTCCATTGGATCATTAACCAAAAAATATATAAATCTCCCGTTTAACGTTTTCGACTTTTTTTTCAGTCTTCAGTTTTAACTATGCGGGTCCCTGTACTCACCAGTGTTACGTCAGAAGAAACAGTCCATCTGGGTCCATTACATTTATTCCGTCAACGCTGCCTTCAGCTTTGTCAGTTACGATTATGGACCTTGTGCGTTTGTAACTAACTCTCATTTTCTTCCTTGCAGTTAATTTGTTGGCTATTGTTATCCTGTGTCGTGGAAAATGCGGACTCTCCAAATGCATCACCCGTTACCTGGTGGCGATGGCAATAGCTGATTTACTGGGTGTTATCATTGGCGTTGTATTCGAGCGGATCAATAATATTTATGTTTTTGCGAGACTTTTGCTCATCACTCCAGTCTGCGCGGCGACACTTGTGTTTCGGCTCACACTGATGGACAGTTCTGTCTGGCTGACGGTGGCTTTCACTTTTGATCGATGTGTTGCAATTTGCAGCCAAAAGTTGCGGAAACGATTTTGCACCGAGAGGACGGCGATGATAGTGGTAGCGATTGTGGGCATAGGGACCTGCTCAAGCCGTGTTCCATATTACTTTTCAGTAGATCCTTTCATGATTATTGACAACGTTCCATGGCGCTGTATTGGCAGGGCAGATTACTTCACTTCACCAGTGTGGAAAGCTTACCAGCTGTTTAATACTATCATCACCCCTTTATTGCCAATCGGTTTAATTCTATTGTTCAATGCTTTAACGGTCAGACATATTATCGCGGCAAACAGAGTCCGCCGGGGACTACGGGGCAGCAATGACGATAAGAAGGATTCAGAGGTGGAGAACCGGAGAAAGTCAATGATTTTGCTGTTCGCTCTATCAGCCAATTTTATTTTATTGTGGCTTCCCTTCATAGTCTCTACTATGATCTGGCAAGCTCAGAATTATTTTTACACAGACAGATATCTTAGTTCTCTATCGTTTATTCTGCAAGAGTGTGGGTTCATGTTGCAATTTCTCTGCACCTGCACCAACACGTGTATCTACACACTGTCCCTGAGGAAATTCAGGGAAGAGATGAAGAACGGAGTGAAACAACTGGTCACATTAAATGGCCGACTTTGTAGATAAACCGTAAGTCGAATTCTCCGCTTTTTTATGAGATCACATCAATTTTCGGAATCATCAGTCGGTCCGATAAATGCACCATAAATCAGCGAAGCCAGGTGCGTGAAGCATAGAAGCCTGTTTTTCCAGGAAAAACAAGAAAGTTAATTTAGTTATATGTCCCAAGGAGTAAAGTGTTGTTGATATGATTTCTACAGTGGCAGAATTATACTTCAGATCAATGGATTATTACCGGAGGTTTGACCAAAGAAGCAGGGGATGCTGCTGTGATTCTTACACTGGTAGAATTCTGTTATAATTGACCGGATATTTGGACCACTGACAACGCGTCTACATTCTCTTTGACGAACGGTGAAATTTACCTTGAATATTACAATCCTATGTCAGATAGTTTACGAATTTAACTAACGAATGTTCTTGAAGTGAAACCTCTGGTCACATTGAATGGCCAGAGCAATTGTAGATAAAATATAAGTTGAACTGCATGTTTTGTGCTGAAGTCAAATAAATCTTTTCAATCCTCAGCAGATCTGATAAATACACCATAAATCGGCGCAGCCAGGTGCGTGAAAGCCCGTTTATCCAACAAGGGCAGCAAACTTAATTTCCTCAAGTGTACTAACGAATAAAGTGTTGCTGATGTGATCTTTGCATTGGCAGATTGACTGGATTGACTAATTGTCTGGATCATCGATCCACTGAACGAGCGTGTCCGTCCTCTGAGAGTGGCGGATTTATCTTCGCTGTACTCGGTTCAAGGATTGAGGAAACACGCTGATCGCTGGAAAGAGGAAACATATAACAAATGTCAAATGAAACCCTAGTCTGACACGCAAGTTGTCCTGCCTTGCAGTCTTAATGCATCAAAGATGCAACCTCGATGTCATTGTCACAATAAGACATAGTTATATATTTCGGGTGATACAATGATTTATCGAGTCGGTGTGGAATATTGTCACGCCAATATGTCCAAAATCATGATCACATTTTATGAATCTCCGCGATTTCCCAACACTTTCGTCCCATATTTTTCATTATATTTCCAGCAGAATAAAATGTTGTTTTAAGCTGTTATCACCGGTTCTATCAGGAGGTTAGGATCACTGTAATTGGTACTGAGGTGACTCTTGAACCTTCACGACTGTTGTTTTCATTGGAACTGGTGAAAAGGGAGTGCTTTGTCAAAAAATTAATGTCAGAGACCTGACGATGGATGTTCTACTACAACATTTAATTTACTTTCTTACTTCACAGTTGTATTCTCACCTGCTTTTTATTCTTTGTGTTTTCGTTTCTGTTTCAGATTCCACTTTCTCCAGATTCACTCGCTTAGATTGAGTTTGTTGGGAGGCAAGTTATGTATATTTATTTCAGAGGAGCTTCCCTTTAACGTTTTGACTAGGAACATCTTTCTTTCCGCAGGGTGAAGAATCTTCTGTTTTCAGATATATCGTGATAAAATTGCATGAATGTACATCATGTGTCTTATCGGATAATATAACAATTGTGTCTGTTTCCGGACAAACGCAGGAAGTTATATTTTTATGTATCATCGACACCGCTGCTGCAATCCTGGAGATCAGAGATACAGATACTGCGGGAATCAGGCCCTTCCAGCCTAATTGAACTGCGCCAGCCAGCAATCCACAGATTTAACTCAAGTGTCATCGCGTGATCATTTATAGTCGCCAATTAACCTTCCACCCGGTCGGTTGTTGGTCTGTGGGATGTAACCCCAAGAGGAAAACTATGTGTACAAACATTCTTGCAAAGAACGCCGGTATTGTCCTCCGCATTCCGACTCCCCGAACTGTGATGCTGTCGCGCTAACTGATACGCTACCATGGAGTCCAATATATACTTATAAATTCTAGAGGTTAAGGATTAATAATGAATCAAGGTTTCTTCACACTGTGAATGTATTCAAGTATTTTCCCAGTGAGAATATCTTGAATGCACATACATTGTTAAAAATATCTCGGCAGAGAAAACAGGTTTTTTTTCGCCATGCGAAATATTCTTGCTGCTCCTTCTGTGAGTCCATTATAAAGCAGGAAGTTTTGGTGACGATAATTGAAATAAAATTGAAGCAACAGTCATACAATGAAACCTTACCAACAAGAAAGCGTTTAGCCCGAGCATGTCTGGACTCTTTCTTTAAAATTAGGACTCTGCTTTTAACGATTCTTCTCAGGCAGCAAATGACCATAAGGGCTCCATCGTTCCGCTTATTCTCTTTTTGCAATTTTGTGGAGAACTTTCCAAGTGGCTGTAACAATTTTGTTTCATTTCTCCACCTTCTTTTACTTTTTTACCGCACAATATCTATTGTTGAATTGCGAAGTTTTTCCGGATGCCAATCCTATTCCTTTCTTTTTGACATTTACAGTGGTTACTTTTTAAAAGAGAGAGGATACAGTGGAACGTAAAGCTATTTGTCGTCCGGTATCTTAAGCAGATTTGTTGCAACATTGTGGAATATTTCTCATACAGGCACTACTGGGCGACATTTTTTTATTTTCGATTTAATGACATTGTAATGTGCACTCCCTGGCTCTTTCATGCTAATTAAATTCATTTGCAATCATTACATTGCCTTCGAAATCTGTTTTACTGAGATCAAGGAATAAATCAAATCACCTTCATTCATTATGTACAGAATCTCTCGTATAATGCTCATCTGCCTAATACACTTAGAATCACGAATACTCCATTTTTCCACCATACTGACTGGCGTACTGCGTTACACTGCTGACCTTTAGCGCAGCAATTCTCCGCTATCTCTGTCTGTCCTTGCAGTCCTACACATATACAGCAGGATAGTCAATTGCTGCTTCCTTAATTTTTTTAACCAGTCAAGATTGTGAGCTGATCTGAAGAACCTGGGGGATCACTGAATCATTCTTCGTCTGGCCTGCACCCTTTCAACTATTTTGTTTGCGTCACTCTATGGAGAGCCAAAGTACATAGAAACATAGAAAATAGGTACAGGAGTATGCCATTAGGCCCTTTGAGCCTGCACCGCCATTCGGTATGATCATGGCTGATCGTCCAACTCAGAACCACGTACCTGCTTTCTCTCCATACCCCCGATCCCTTTAGCCACGAGGACCACAAGGTGCCGAACCGAGCCAACAAAGCATTCTCTGGGTCATTGAGGCATGAAAGCCTCCAAGGTTATAGTCGGTTCGGAGGATTGTTCCACAATACGGGATACAAAATAGTTCGGGACCTCGTTTTCTCTTAAGATTTCTTTTTTAAATCGACCGCGTAAATTTCTTCCTCCACGAGATTACAGCTAACTTTGGTGCACTCCGCACAAGCAAAACACATTCAATGCTGTAGAGCTATCGGGACGCCAGCAAAACGGGAGGGAAAATACCCTGTTCAGTTTAAATTCATTGTTGCATAGAATAAACTCTTACCCTCTTGTCATAACATCGGATATTTCCTCACTTTTCCCTCAGATTGTCAGGCCAAGATAAATGCTTTGTGAAAGCATGCTTGTTGCCCTCAGCCACTGTCAGCATTTTGACGGCGAGCTAAGTGAAGCTGGTTGTCACTTCACGCAACAAAGGCCTTTCAGTGCACGATATCCATGCAATTCCTGTTGGAATTAACCATCCAAATCCCGCTATCTGCATCCGCCTCACAGCCCAGCAAAGCATGTTTCCTCTTGCGTCCGCTCTCGCTCCCTTCTCGATTCTACCATCAGGCAGACGACGCAGCACCCTTGGGTCCCAATTGCGCAGGTTCAGGAAAAGTCATGACCGTACGACCTTCGGGATCATCACCAGCGTGAAAAACATCAGATTCCATCATCTCCAGGCTCGCTTCCAAGGAGGCTGCAACTGCATAGCACCGTGACCTGATGTTTATTGATAATATCTGTTCCTGAACCTGGTGGTGTGAGTCGTGAGGTTCCTGTACCTTCTTCCTCAAGGCAGCAGGGAAAAGAGAGAACTTCTCGGGTGGTGGAGGGTCGCTGATGATGAATGCTGCGTTCTTGCAGCAACGTTTCATATAGAAGTGTCCAATGGTGGGGAGTGACTGGGATGGACTGGGCTGTACTCAGAGCATAGAATATAGAAATCTACAGCACATGGCAGGCCGTTCGGCCCACAATGTTCTGCCAACCATGTAACCTACTCTCTGCCCAGGATTTACCTACCACGTAGCCATCGATTTTTCTAACCTCCATGTACCTATCTGAGACGCGCCTAAAAGACCCAGTCTTATCCGGCTCTACCGTCTCCGCTGGTAACCCATTCCACGCACCTATCACTCTCTGCCTGAAAATCTCACCTCTGACATCCCCTTCGTACTTTCCCCCTCGTTTTTGCCATTTCAGCCCTGGGAAAAAGCCTCTGGCTATCCACACGATCAATGCCTCTCATCATCTTATACACCTCTATCAGGTCACCTCTCATCCTCTGTTGCTCCAAGGAGAAAAGGCTAAGAGCACTCAACCTATGTTCATAAGACATGCTCTCCAATCTGAGCTGCTTCGATAGAATCCACATCTTTCCTGCAGTGACGTGACCAGAATTAAACACGGTACTCCAATTGAGGTCTAACCAAGGTCTTACATAGCTGTAAAATTACCTCATGACTCTTGAACTCAGTCCCATGGCTGATGAAGACTAACGCATCATGCATCTTCTTAACAACACTGTCAACCTGCGTAGCAGCTTTGAGTGTCCAATGGACACGGACCCCAAGACCTCACTGATCCTCCACTTTGCCAAGAGTCTTATCATTCATATTATATTACATTTGACCTACCGAAACGAACCACTTCACACTTATCACAAACCAGTTCTACATCCTGTCAATGTTGCGCTGTAACCTCTGACACGCCTCCACACGATCCGCAACACCCCCACCTTGTGTGTCATCCGAAAACTTACTGATCCACCACTCACCTTCCTAATCCAGGTCACTTTTTGAAGGATTTTTCCGTTCAAGGGTATTGATGTTTCTATTGCGTGTCGTGATACATTCACACAGTCTGCTCTCCAGTACGAATCTATAGACACTTGTCAATGCTTTAGATGTCTTGCCGAATATCCGAAAGCCCTTAGGGAAGGAAAGAGGCTGCCGTGTTTTCATCGTAATTCCACTGACATGCTGGTCCCTGGCAGGCTCTCCGAAACCAAAAAGGCGAGCAATGTAAAGATGCTCCAACTCTGATATTTCGATGCCTAGTTCGTGGATCTCTGGTTTCCTCCTGCTGAAGTCAATAATCAACTCTTGGTCTTTCAGTCATTGAGTAGAAGGTTATTGTTATGGCACCAGCCAGATTTTCAATCTGCCTCCGACGTGCCGATTCGTCATCATCTTTGATTCGGCCTCCAACAGTGATGTTGTCAGTAAACATGAATATGGCATCGGTGCCGTGCCCAGTCTAGGGTCATACGGGTATTGCAGGGGGCCACGTACACGGCCCTGTAGTGCACCTGTGCTGATGTTGAGGCAGGTGAATACAATGTGAGGATG
This sequence comes from Hypanus sabinus, assembly GCF_030144855.1. NCBI lineage: Eukaryota > Metazoa > Chordata > Chondrichthyes > Myliobatiformes > Dasyatidae > Hypanus > Hypanus sabinus. The sequence continues at coordinate 253,078 of NW_026778945.1, forward strand.
TCCTGCACGCGATTTGATGGCGGCGATTTGATTTTTTCTTTGATTTTAGCAAAACAGCTTTCGAAAGCATTGCAGTGATGAATTGAAACGAGAAAGAATTCATATTTAAGCAACCAGCATAAAATAATCAAGTAATTGTCTTACATTTTCATGAAATTAAAACTTTGACGAAATCGAATCTGGATTGAACGGCTTGTCATATGAGGAGCGTTTCATGGCTCTGGGCTTGTATTGACTGAGAGCGTTTATCTAACAATGCATTAGCATCAATAGTGCTCTATTTTTTCACAATACTAACTGCCTTACTGCCCTTTCGTGTGGTCTTGTGGATAAGGTATCGGTCTAGTGATCTGAAGGTCACTGGTTCGAGCCTCAGCTGAGGCAGCGTGCTGTGTCCTTGAGCAAAGCTCAACAGCGCATTGCTCTGCGGCGACACCGGTGCCAAGCTGCCTGAGTCCTAGTGCCCTTCCCTTGGACAACGTCAGTGGCGTCATGGGCAACTGCCAGTCTCCTATGCAGCCCTACCTGGCCTGCACCATGGAAACTTTCCAAGGCGCAAATCCATGGTCTTTCGAGACCAATGGATGCCTAAAAAAAACTGCAGTTTACACCACAAGAGCAGAATTGAAGGTCTCGACCGTGGCACAAGGATATGGAAGGATTCTTCATTGTAGTTTCCATTACAATTTTGTTAACCAGTCAGGGTTGGTAACCATGAGATGAAGGCAGAGCCTGGAAGACGGGTGGACAACTCTTAATCTGGCCTCTCCCCTTTGACTTGGGACGCTACCCAGAGCAAAAGCGCAAGGCCCGTGAACCTGAGGCACACGAACCTCCAAACCACGACAAAGTTGTGATTCGCTCGGGCGATTTTTCCGCATTCCTGGATATAATATTTTGGTACTTCGTTTTCTCTTAAGAGGCTCTTTTTTAAATTGACCTTGCGTAATTCCTCCTCCACGTGTTTATAGCTGACTTTGGCGCACTGTCTACAGTTTATAACATGATCATCATCACACAAACTTCTAATTACACAGTTTACGCTACATTAACGCTGCACTGTTAGACTATAACTAACTCTCACCAATTCTCTCGCCACTTTATATCCCTTAGACTCATATAAGCTTATGTCTTTAAGTTGAAATGGTTCTTCTCATTTCACCAGACCTGCTTTCAGTCCCTCTTAAGACTAGAAAAAGAAAGCAAACACCTGCTTTATAACTTCTTTCTCCGTCTTGACTTCTCCGCTTCCTGCAGTAGAAACTACATCTGCACCTTCTTACAATTGCTCTCGTATAGTGATCATTACTACGGCGGGTGGATCTGACTCAGTACAATCAAAATGCATTCAGATGTAGCAACGCCAACGAAATTAGAGGTAAATTGCCCTAATCCGTGCAAATTCAGTGTTGCATGGAATAGAATCTTCCCCTTTCTCAGAATGAGACCTTCGAGATCATTACCAGTGTGGAAAACGTCAGGCACCTCAACTCTGTACAGATTCCGTAATCTACGGACTCGCTTCCAAGGATACTGCAACTCCATGGCACCGTAGCTTGATGTTGTGGAATAATAACAGTTCCTGAACCTGGTGGCTTCAGTCATGAGGTTCCTGTACCTTCTTCCCTGTGGCAAAAGGGAAAAGAGAGCATGTTCCGGGTGGTGGAGGCTCCCTGATGATAAGATACCGCGTTCCTGCGGCAACGTTTCCTATCGAAGTTCCCAATGGTGCTGAGTGACTCGGTCGTATCCATTGATGTTTCCATTCCGGGTGCTGCAGTCAGTCAATCGACTCTCCATTACAAGTCTATAGTCGCTTGTCAAAATTTTAGGTGCCACGTCCACACACTCCTCGGGATGCCGGACTTCCTTCTTAATTGCACGTTCGTGCTGGTCCCAGGAGAGGCTATCGGAGAACTTCGATCAGGAGTGGCTCATGAACCTCCGGCTTCCTCATACTGAAGTCAAAAATCAAATCCTTGGACTTGCAGTCACTGAGCAAGATGCTTTTGCTACGGCACCACTCAGACAAATTTACAACCTCCCTCCGACATGCTGATTCGTCACCACTTTTGATTCGGCCGTTTACAGTGGCGTTGTCAGCAAACTTGAATCTGGCATTCGTGCTGTGCCGACCCATACAGTCACAAGTGTAATGCAAGATTAGCAGTGGGCAAGGTACACAGCCCTGTGAAGCAGCAGCGCTGATGGAGATCGCGGAGGAGCTGCTTTGCAAATCGGAACCGACCGGACTCGATATATGAGCAGAGTTAGGCCGTTGGGAATATCGAGTCTGCTCCGCCATTTCGTCATGACAGATCCATTTGTCTCTCAGCCCCAATCTCCTGCCTTCTTCCTGTATCGCTTCATGCCCTGACCAATCTGGAATCTATCAACCTCTTCCTTTATTATATGTAAGGATGTGCCCTTCACAGCCGCCCGTGGCAAAGAATTCCTCAATTCCCGCTCTCCTGCTTCATTTCCGAGTTAAAAGTAAGCCCCTCTATTCTGAGTCTTGTGTCCTCTATCCTAGACTCTCACAGCACAGGTATCCGCCTCCCCAAATCTGCTCTATGAAGGCCTTTCGCCTTCATGGGGTCACCCTCAGTCTTCTGCATTGCGGGCAATACAAGCCCAGAGACATCAACCGCTCCTCATATGACAAGGCGTTTAATCCTGGAATAACTTTCGTCAACTTGCTTTGAGCCCTCTCCAGTGTCAGCACATCCTTTATAAGATAAGGGCTCCAAGACTATTTACAATACTCCAAGTGAGGCCTCACCAGTGTTTTATAAAGCCGCAACATTACATCCTTACATTTATATTCCGGTCCCCTTGAAGTGAATGATGTCATCGCATTTGCCTTCCTCACCAGCGACTCAACTTGAAAAATGATAGTTCGGGAAACCTGCAGAATGTCTCCCAAGACCCTTTACAACTCTGCTGTTTAAAATTTCTCTCCGTCCTCTTACTTCTTCTACCGAAGTGCAGGACTGTGCACCTCCTGACTATTGAAGTTCTTCTATAGCGTCTCTACTTCCTCAAAACTAACTGCTTTTCGTATCGTCCGCAAACCTTGCAACAAAGCCATCAATTCCGTCACCCAAGACATTGACATGTAAGGTCAAAAAGAAGCGATCGCAACACAGACCCATGTAGGACACTTGGCAACGGCAAACAAGCAGAGAAAGCTCCCTTTACCCCTACTCATTGCCTTCCGCCAATCACCATTTCTATAACCATCTGGTATCTTTCCGGTAATACCATGAGCCCTTAGCTTGTTAACCAGACTCGTGTGATTCACCTTCCAAAATCCCTTCAGTAAATCCAAGTGCACAACATTTGTTGGAGTATTGGAGTATAAAAATATTATGGAGTATAAAACTTGTATCGTTCGCTATGTAACTAGTCAGTCTGCTATGCATGTACCCAATTTATTAGAATGAAGTCTTAGGAATGTAGAAGACAATAGCAAGTTAATGAGAGGTAGCTAAAGAAATATAGATCAGAACATTGCTCAGTTCTGAGTTTATTATCTGCTGTGCATGTACCCAAGATGAAATGCTAGGAATGTATAAGACAATGGTGCGTTAATATATGTTAATGAGAGGTAGCTAAGAGAGGTAGTCAGCTTTGAAGTTTGCTATTTGCTATGCATGTATCCAATTGAATGTAGAAGACAATGGTGTGGTAATGAGAGGTAGCAAAGATATGTTTTGCTTTGAAATTGTTTGCTGTGTAACCAAAACTATGTAGTCAGCCTTGATGTAGATTATGCAGTTTGAACTTGCTATTTGCTATGCATGTACCCAATTTAGTAGGAGAATGAAATCTTAAGAATGTAGAAGATGGTGTATTGGTGAGTGACAGCTGGGAGATTTGGATTGGAACATGATTAAGTCAATGGGACGTACGTGTGAAACTGGACCAGGATTTTGCTATAAAAAATGCCGTGCCCGAGAATCGGTGGGCAATCAGCGACTAGCTCAATGACTGTCTCAGCTTTGATTTGCAAATTCTTGAAGAATCTTCTGCGTCACAACACATTCACCGATTCTCCTTTGCCTATCCGGCCTGTTATTTCTTCAAATAATTCCAACAGATTTGTCAGGCATGATATTTTCCTGAGGAATCAATGCTGACTACGGGCTATCTCACCGTGAAACTCCTAGTATCCCGAAGCCACATTCTTCGCAATTGATCTCAGTCTCTTCCCAACCACTGAGGTCAGACTAAGTGGCCTATAATTTCCATTCTTCTTGAAGAATGAGGTGATGATTGATATTTTCTCTTCCACCATTCCAGGATCTAGTGATTTTTGAAAGATCAATACTAATGTATCCACAATCTCTTCAGACTCCTCTTTCAGAACCCTGGGCTGTACATTATCTGGTCCAGGTAACGTCTCTGCCTTCAGACCTTTCAGTTTCCCAAGAAGCTTCTCCCGATTAATGGCAACTTCATACATTTCCGACCCCTGGCACTCTCAAACGTCTGGTACGCTGCTAATGTCTATCACAGTGAAGACATGCAAAATACGTATTGAGTTCATCTGCCATGTGCTTTTCTCCCGTTACTACCTCTCTCGCATCGTTTTCCAGCGGTCAGATCGCGCATCTCTTTTAAACTTTATGAATCTGAAGAATCATTTAGAGGTGGTTGGCATCTGTCTCTCTGGAAGGACAATGGGTGATGATGATCATCATCACAAGCCTGGGTGGAAGGTATGGAGATCCTGAGATGCCCAGTCTTCAAGATTCCCCTCTCGGCCTCACCGTGTAGGAAAGATTATGAAGCAATAGGTTTGGGGCAGCTTGGCAGCATGAGCTGCCTGAAGGATGTTCAAGTACATCCATCTAGCTCCACTCCGGATTTCCTCTCTGGATCTACTCCCGTAGCGTTCATCTCTCCCGAGGTTGCCCAGAAGGCAGTGGGGCTATTTACCCATACTGGGGATATGGTTCACAACGACCAGGGCGTGTCTACAAAGGGTGGGTCTGCGTGGTATGCGTACAGAGGCCAGACCTTGCACACCCAGTTCTCTTTAGTTCCGCCAGTCCGAGGCAGAAAGTGAAAGCGACAAGCTCTACCACATTAGACGCATCACAGCAACTATTTTGACACCAAAACATATGGTATCCTCATTAATACTATTGGTTTGCTTACTTTCGTATTGCATCTGTTTCATCTTAATGACGTTTTGTTGCCTTCTGACGGTTTAAGTAACTTCCCAATCCTCTAACTCCCCATTATATTTTGCTCTATTAGCTGGCTTCACTTTGGGTTTTGTTTTGGCATTGAGGTCTTTTGTTATCCACGGTTGTGTAGGCTCGCCATTAGAATACTTCTTCACCTTTGGTAGGTATATGTACAGTGCCTTCCAAATTGCTTTCAGGAATTCCAGCCGTGCTGCTTTGCCGTCATCCGTGCCAGTGTTCTTTTCCAATCACTTTTTGTCAAATTCTTCCTCATGGATTTGTAATTCCCTTCACTGGAATACTGACACATCCAACTTTAGCTTGTCCTTCGCAAACTTCACTGTGAATTGTATCATATTATGATCATTTTTCCCGAAGAGTTCTTCCACCTTACGTGCTCTAATCTTTTACCGTTCATTTCACAATGGCCAATCCAAAATAGCTGGATTCTGGGCTAATGGGCTCCTACATGAGCAGCTCTAAAAAGCCATCTTCCAGGTATTCTAGAAGTACACACTTTTGGGATCTAACATCAATATCATTCCCACGACCTACCTGCATGACTATTGTAGCATTTCCCATTACAGCTGTATTTTCTATGTCCTGCTGTAACTTGTTGACTTCATCCATTCCATTGTTGGAGGTCTGTATATAACATGCATCAAGGTCTTTTTATCCTTGCCGTTCCTTAACTCTGTTCACAACGTTACAATACCTTTCTACCCTATGCCTCCTCTTTTTAATGATGTGATTTCAATTTTTACCAATAGCGCCACACCACACCCTCTGCCTGTCCTTTAGATAAAATAAGTATCCCTGGACGTTAAGCTCCCAGCTCTCAGCTTCTTTGACTCATGATTTAGTGATGCCCACCAGGTCATACCTGCCAATCTGAAACTGTGCTGCAGGTGTATCGGCCTTATTCCGCATACTGCGTGCTTACAAACAAATCACCTTCAGTCCTGTATTCACCCTTTTCTATTTTGTCGCCTTTTGCATTGTAACTTATCATGTTGACTGTAATTTTGCCCTACTATCAGTCTCCCCTTGCTTGGAGTCTCACTAGACACTGGCTCTGTTCGTAAACCTGATGCTCAGCAGTATCACTCCGCTTCTCATCCCCCTACGAATTGGATTACTTCATTTAAAAAAATAGCTTAAATGTACTTCATTATGAATCGTAAAGCCTTGCACTTACTGTTACAAATTATGCTTATTTGAAAGTGATAATAAAGTTAAAAGCAGTGTGCCAATTAAGTTTCCGTGCAGACATCTTAAATGTTGTGTCATCGAGAAGGAATTTGCGACTTTCTCCTTCGGAAGCTTGACGAAAAGAATAAAGGGAATATATCCTATAGTGATATACTCGATTAAAGATGTCCGTTGCGGGGTGACTCAATGATAGAAATAGCTTACGTTAATTGTTTGTTCACAGGGCTGTCTCTGATGTGACTAATAAGCTGGTAACCTTTCCCTAGACAGTACTGTATCCCTTATAAAAGCTTTCAAATCAATCTGTAGTTTTCGGCAGCAGGAGCATTATAACCTGATCGTCACCTCACGCGGAAAATGGAATATCCTGCAATTTACTACATACAGAGTGTTTATTACCCTGTACTGACTGCGATTGGTATCCCCAGTAAGTAACTGGAGTATGTATGCGACTACTTCCTCCTCTATCTGCTGCTCTGCATTTTTTTTTCGCCGGAAAACCATTACGCACAGTGCTGTGTGCCGAGGACTGCCGACCTGATCAGGTTTGAAGCATATGCTTTCTCTCTCTCTGGTCGTACACTTCGTTCCTTGTTGCTGGTTTCTTTCTCAGCTGGAACAACTAAGATAGCACTAATATGGATCTTGCTTCAGCATTTTACCTTGCCCGACCTTCCAAAACATTCTCTTTTTTTATCGTTCTAAGTCTGATTTGGCATCAATGCCCAAAGGTGAAACTTTACAACAACAATATAAAAGGTTACCGTCACCATAACATGTTCAGGGAGCTTTCCCTTTCATCCAAGACACACAGAACTGTTCAGCGCAGAAACAAGATATTCGATATATCTAGTCCTTCCTGAGACTATTTGAACTGCTTACTCCCTGAGCCCTGAACTCGGACCACAGTTATTTAATACCATCCTGCAACAAAAGAGCTCGTTTTCAATATAATTGTCCAAGCATTTTTCCATTGGAACATTAACCAAAAAATATATAAATCTCCCGTTTAACGTTTTCGACGTTTTTTTCAGACTTCAGTTTTAACTATGCGGGTTCCTGTTCTCACCTGTGTTACGTCAGAAGAAACAGTCCATCTGGGTCCATTACATTTATTCTGTCAACGCTGCCTTCAGCTTTGTCAGTTACGATGATGGACCTTGTGCGTTTGTAACTAACTCTCATTTTCTTCCTTGCAGTTAATTTGTTGGCTATTGTTATCCTGTGTCGTGGAAAATGCGGACTCTCCAAATGCATCACCCGTTACCTGGTGGCGATGGCATCAGCTGATTTACTGGGTGTTATCATTGGCATTGTATTCGAGCGGATCAACAATATTTATGTATTTGCGAGACTTTTGCTCATCACTCCAATGTGCGCGGCGACACTTGTGTTTCGGCTCGCACTGATGGACTGTTCTGTCTGGCTGACGGTGGCTTTCACTTTTGATCGATGTGTTGCAATTTGCAGCCAAAAGTTGCGGAAACGATTTTGCACCGAGAGGACGGCGATGATAGTGGTAGCGATTGTGGGCATAGGGAGTTGCTTAAGGTGTGTTCCATTTTACTTTTCAGTAGATCCTTTCATGATTATTGACAACGTTCCATGGCGCTGTATTGGCAGGGCAGATTACTTCACTTCACCGGTGTGGAAAGCTTACCAGTTGTTTAATAGCATCATCACCCCTTTATTGCCAATCGGTTTAATTCTATTGTTCAATGCTTTAACAGTCAGACATATTATCGCGGCAAACAGAGTCCGCCGGGGACTCCGGGGCAGCAATGACGATAAGAAGGATTCAGAGGTGGAGAACCGGAGAAAGTCAATGATTTTGCTGTTCGCTCTATCAGCCAATTTTATTTTATTGTGGCTTCTCTTCATAGTCTCTACTATGATCTGGCAAGCTCAGAATTATTTTTACACAGACAGATATCTTAGTTCTCTATCGTTTATTCTGCAAGAGTGTGGGTTCATGTTGCAATTTCTCTGCACCTGCACCAACACGTGTATCTACACACTGTCCCTGAGGAAATTCAGGGAAGAGATGAAGAACGGAGTGAAACAACTGGTCACATTAAATGGCCGACTTTGTAGATAAACCGTAAGTCGAATTCTCCGTTTTTTAATGAGATCACATCAATTTTCGGAATCATCAGTCGGTCCGATAAATGCACCATAAATCAGCGAAGCCAGGTGCGTGAAGCATAGAAGCCTGTTTTTCCAGGAAAAACAAGAAAGTTAATTTAGTTATAAGTCCCAAGGAGTGAAGTGTTGTTGATATGATTTCTACAGTGGCAGAATTATACTTCAGATCAATGGATTAATATCGGAGGTTTGACCAAAGAAGCAGGGGATGCTGCTGTGATTCTTACACTGGTAGAATTCTGTTATAATTGACCGGATATTTGGACCACTGACAACGCGTCTACATCCTCTTTGACTAACGGTGAAATTTACCTTGAATATTACAATCCTATGTCAGATAGTTTACGAATTTAACTAACGAATGTTCTTGAAGTGAAACCTCTGGTCACATTGAATGGCCAGATCAATTGTAGATAAAATATAAGTTGAACTGCATGTTTTGTGCTGAAGTCAAATAAATCTTTTCAATCCTCAGCAGATCTGATAAATGCACCATAAATCAGCGAAGCCAGGTGCGTGAAGCTTAGAAGCCTGTTTTTCCAGGAAAAACAAGAAAGTTATTTTAGTTATATGTCCCAAGGCGTAAAGTGTTGCTGATATGATTTCTACAGTGGCAGAATTATACTTCAGATCAATGGATTAATACCGGAGGTTTGACCAAAGAAGCAGGGGATGCTGTTGTGATTCTTACACTGGTAGAATTCTGTTATAATTGACCGGATTTTTGGTCCACTGATAACGCGTCTACAGCCTCTGTGACTAACGGTGAAATTTACCTTGAATATTACAATCCTGTGTTAGATAAAGAGAGTTTACGAATTTAACTAACGAATGTTCTTTGAGGAAACATGTTGTCCCTTGCCAAATGGAAGTATGAAACCTGTAGCAAATGAAATCCTCCTCTGACACGTCTGTTGTCCTACCTTGCTGTCTTCATAGAAAGAATCGGTTTCAAAAATGCAACGGCGATGTGCCCTCACAATATGCCATCGTCATATGTTTCGGGTAATGCAATGATTTATCGAATCCTTATCGTTTCACTATACGAGTTTAGGCGCGTCAAATGCAAGCTATATCTCCATAATCATAATCAAATGTGGAGGCATCTCCGCGACTTTATAACATGTTCGTTTGTTTCCCTTGTTTATGGCATATTTTTCGTTATATTTCCTTCAAAACAACATGTTTTTAATTAACGGCTTATCACCGAATCTAGCAATCGATTAAGGTCACTGAGATTCGTACCGAGCTGATTCTGAAATTTTCAGGACGATTGTCTTCTTTGGAATGTTTTAACATAGAAAGCTGTGTCGAAGACCTGGGACCTGAAGACGGGTCTTCAACCAGAGCAGTTAATTCCCTCTCCCTCTCCCTCTCCCTCTCTCTTTCTTCACAGTTGTTTCCTCACCTTCTGTTTTGTCTTGGGGGGGAGGAGTTCTTTTCGTTTTCGTTTCTGTTTCAGATTCCACTTTCTACAGGTTCACTCTGTTAGATTGTGTTGGCTGGGAGACAAACTAACTTTGTTTATTTCAGAGGAGTTTCCCTTCAATATCATGTCGAGAAACGTTCTTCAGCAGTGTGACCAATCTTAAATTTCCACGGCTTCCCTGATAAAAATGCATGAATGTACATTATGTGTTTTTAGGATAATATAGCAGTTATATGTGTCTCCGCACAACTCCAGGAAGTTACGTATCAGTGACACCTCACAATTCAGACAAATCCCACAATTCAAAGATACAGATTATTTAAAGATCAGGCCCTTCTGGCCCTACAAACTGCACCGGCCAGAAATCCACCAATTTAAACGTCATCATGGGGTAATTTACCTGTTACCCTACTAACCGTTCGGGCTTTGGAATGTGGGCGGATACCCAGACATACAAGGAGACTTACAAAGGAGGTAGAAACTGAACTCTGAATTCCGACGACACGTACTTTGATGACAACTTTTACTCCGCTCTTCGTTGCACTGAGGTTCAGTGTGTTGGATTCCTCCGGCTGCTGCGGGTTCCGTGTTTGCAGGCTCCAGGAAGTCTACTCCGCTCTGTTGAACTCAGACGGATGCCGTGGGCCAGCTCCAGCTGCTCCGAGCTTCATGCCTGAACCCCACTTTCGTTCTACATGCCATTTTTGCACGATTTGCTTTCTCCCTCTCCCTCTCCCTCTCCCTCTCCCCACACTGAGTGTTCTTTTAGGTTTCTTGTTTAGTGTCTCTCCGTAAGGAGACGAACCTCAAGGTTGTATAATACATACATACTTTGATAATAAATGTACTTTCAATTTTGATCGTTGAACTCTGACCTTTGACCTATTCAGTATATCACTCTCAGAAGAACACTACCTTTTCAGTGCTGCTAAGGAAGTTAGCCTGAAATCCGATCTGGAAATTTAGAAGCAGGATTGGAAGCAATGAATGATTAGGGAAAGTCAGCAGGGTTTTGTCCATGAGAAGTCCTCTCTTAGTAACTTGACAGAATATTTCAATTAGGACAATAAGCGTATAGACCACGGCAATGCAAACATAAACAGCTGGAAGAACTCAGGGCGTCGAACAACATCTTTATAAAGAAATCAATTGCCAGTGAATTTGTGTGAAAATTGAATTGAGTTTGTGTAAAAATCTTGCGCCAGGACTCAATCAGAGACCAGTGACCAGTGATGTACCTCCAGGATCAGTGTTGGAACGCTTGATAATTCTCCTCTATATTATGACTTAGATAGGAATGTTGGATTCGTAAGTTTCCTGAGGAATGGAAAACTGCAAACGTTATTCCAGTCTTTACGATGGGACGGAAAATCATTGGCCAGTTAGCAGGACATCAGTAGCTAGTGAGATATTGGTGCCCATTATTCATAACCTGTTTGGGGGTGCGTGATAAAACAGGCCGAAATGCCGATGGTTTCCTTAAGCTGAATTTTTTTCTGCTGGAATGCTTGAGGAAACAGCATGCATGTTAGACAAAGGAGAATCAGTGTCCCCTGCTTGCTTGCATTTTAACGTGGCGTTTGGCGAGGTGCGGCACGTGAGGTTGCTAAACATGGAATTACAGAAAAGATACTAGTCAGGTTTGAATATTGGTTGATTGGCCAGAGGCACAGAGTGCTGGTTGGTTCTCGGTCATTAGTAATGTGGCACAGGGTTCGGTGTTGGGGCCGCTTCTTTTTACAATATAATGATTATATGATTGTTATGCCTTTGTGAACAGTTTTCCGGGATTGGAAAGGACTTTGGAGTTAAAGGTAGTTCTGAGGAAGCAGGGAGTCTACAGAAGGACTTACACGTTTTGGGAGAATGCACAAAGAAGAGGAAAATGAAATATACTGTAGGCATGAACATAGTCATGCACCTGAGCGGAAGAAATAAAGGCATAGGCAGTTTTCTAAATAGGGAGCAAATCCAGAAATCAGATGTGAAAATGGACCCGAGTTTTCTTGAAGGATTTCCTGAAGCTTAATTTAAAAATTAAGTCGTTGGTCTCCAAGGCAAATGCAATGTTAGCTATCTTTTCGAGAGAACTAGGATATGGAAGCAATGTGTAATGTTCAGCTTTATCAATCATTGGTCAGTCCGCGCTTGGACTATTGGAAACAGTTTTGTTGCGCTTCTCTAAGAAAGGGAGTGCTGACATTGCAGAGGGTTCAGAGGAGGCTCGCGAGAATGATTTCGGGTACGAAAAGATCAGAACGAGAGTTTGATAGCTGTGGGCCAGTGCTCGTCTGAGTTTATAAGAACGAAGCGGATCTCATTGAAAGCTGTCGAATATCAAAAGGCCTAGGTCGAGAGTAGGTAGTGAGGGGGTTTTCTATAGTACAGGAGTTCAGGGCCTGAGTGCATAGCCTCAGAACTTGAGTACATCCAGTTAGGACGAGGAATGAGAAGGAATTTCTTTAGCTACAGGGTGGCAAAGCTGTGGAATTCACTGGTACAGATGGCTGGGGAGGCCGAAATTATTGTGGATATTTGAAAGTTAGGGCGATAGGTTCTTGACTCGTCAGGGCGTCAAAGATTACGGGAAGAAGAAAGGAGAATGAGGTTGAGGAAGGGCAGTAAAACAACCATAATGGAATGGGGGAGCAGACTTGATAAACCAAACGGCCTGGTTCTGCTCCTATCTTTATAAACTTATCTGTGTTTTTAAAAAGCGGTGCCATCCTTAAAATAGTGGGCGCAATTGTTAGTGGCCAAAATATGATATCAAACAGCGATGGTATGTGGAATGTAATACTTATGTTTGAAGTGATGGATTGCGGGAGAGTAAATAAGGCCAGGCATCTACTGTACGTGCTAGGGCCCCGTGGAGAACTAACGAACACAGACACCTTGGGGTATCACAGTAATTCTTCGAAAGTGGCATCACAGATCGGAAGGGTGCTAAGCAAGGCGCATGAGATGTCTCCGATTTTTATTTATTTGTTTGTTTGTCTGTTATTGGGATATTGTGTGGAATTGGCCCTTCTGGCCCTTCGTGCGGCGCCGCCCAGCAACCCCCGATTCTACCCTAACCTAATCACGGAACAATTTACAATGACACTACAGTCAACCAACCACCGCATCTTTGGACTGTAGGAGGAAACTGGAGCACCCGGAGGAAACTCCCGAGGTCATGCAGAGAATGTGCAAGCTCCTGACAGAGTGCGGCGTGAATTGAACCCAGGTTGTTGGTACTGTAAAGCGTTCTGGAACCCACTTCGTTACGGTGTCACATTTCATCGGTCGTGGCACAGGATAAGAGACAGGATGTGACATCATAACTTTATAAAACATTGGCTTGACCGTGACACAGCTGGAGCACTGTTTGCAGTTATGATCACCGCAAAACAAAGAGCTCTACACGTGTGCGAAGAACAAGAGTCTGATAGAGTGAGGGTTAAACTGATAAGTAGAAAAGGAAACGGCTGTCTGGAGTCGGAGGAGGAAGGGCGGTTCTTAATCATGTAACGAAAATATTTTAAAACTTATGCCTGCTCTTTCCTGATAGAGGAGCAAAATCTATTCGCAAATAAATGAGGCACTTCACCCGTGTTATAGGCTCTAAAGCGCAGTGTTAGTTAAATAATGAATAAAATGCGGTAAAAATGAAGATACTTAACGAAGTGGAGAACGAAACAAAACTGTACTTAAAATTCATTGATGAATTGATCCACTATAATCCACTTAATGCCGGAGGGAAACAATCGTGTGAGACAACATTTTATCCAAATACTTTCAAAGATCTAACAACTTTTATCCAAGTAACTTTCCAACCACTAATGGTTACCAGCCCGCACCTTCTTGTCTCTAGCGACAGGCAGCCTGGGCACATAACGTAGACACAGTGACAGCTGATCTATAAAAAGACAAAGAAAAGGAATAACACTTATGGCCAACCGATTATCTATTGCTATTCCTGATCAGAAAAAAAACTATTCTCTCACCAGCACCTAATCGCAACATGTCCGCCTCCAGGCTATAGACCAGTACTGACAATAGACAATAGGTGCAGGAGTAGGCCATTCTGCCCTTCGAGCCAGCACCGCCATTCAATCCGATCATGGCTGATCATCCACAATCAGTACCCCGTTCCTGCCTTCTCCCCATATCCCTTGACTCCACTATCTTTAAGAGCTCTATCTATCTCTTTCTCGAAAGCATCCAGAGAATTGGCCTCCACTGCCTTCTGAAGCAGAGCAGTCCGTAGATCCACAACTCTCTGGGTGAAAAGGTTTTTCCTGAACTCCGTTCTAAATAGCCTACCCCTTATTCTTAAACTGTGGCCTCTGGTTATGGACTCCACCAACATCGGGAACTTGTTTCCTGCCTCTAGGGTGTCCAATCCCTTAATAAGCTTATACGTTTCAATCAGATCCCCTCTCATCCTTCTAAATTCCAGTGTATACAAGCCCAGTCACTCCAATCTATCAACATGTGCTCTCAAAATATGGCTGTAGACCAGTTCCCTTGTAATTTACCAAAATATTCTCACATCCGCTACTAACATCATTTGTCTTGCCTGTACATTAGGGCACTACCAAAGACGAGTCAAATTTAAACCTTTCTTTACATATTACTATCGTGACTGGGACCTTGGCGGTTGTGCAGACAGAGTAAAACAGACTGATACACTTGGTCGTATTGAAGTTAAGAAAGATGTTGTACTGGAGTTTTGAACAAAACGTTGCAGTGGAATATTCTCCGGGTCAAGTCGGGGCAGTGCTTAGATGACAGAATAGGAACAACATGGGAACAGGCCCTCTGTTCCACAATGTTATGCTGAACCAATTATATTGTCCTATGTTTCTACAGGACACACCGGAAGAGGTTACGGCACCCATGGGCAATCACCTTTTCGGGCTGACTGGCCACAGGAATAGCAAAAGATAATTGGTTGGAGCAAATGTTCTTCCCTTTTTCAAGAAAGGGAGTAGAGATAACCGTGGAAATTATAGACAAGAGGGTCTTTCTTCAAAGCTGGAAAAGTTACCAGGCACAGTTGGTTCCTCTACTGATAATCTGCTGCACTGTAGATTGTTATTTCATGAACAAAGTCGTCGGAAAGACATTAAAGCTAGTGGATATTGAAGTGTTTTATTCAAGAAATCCGTGTAGAAGGCGTCATATTGAGACTCTCTTGAAGGAAGGGGCTTCCCGACTCGAAATTTCTGACCAATTTCAACGGAAGCTGCCCGACCTGCTGAGTTCATCCGGCTTTTTTGTACGACTCAATATTTCTTCACATTTCTCGATGCTAAGTATCAAAGGGAACAGCAGGAAGATCTTGTTGTTGCAATGAATTTACAGTTATTGCTTTGAATTACATGTAGCTTTCACATATCTACGTCTTCGCATTCATACACCGGACACTCAAAACGACTGTTAATCGGTATTGTCTGGTTTGCAATTAACTCCACTCCACAGCTCCATGAAAACTGTTGTTCAAGGCTGCAGTTTAAATTCAATCTACGACCCATGTTCATGTCTGAAGATCGGCTGCTGGTAAAATCCATATATGCTATACACCCTAACTCCAGATATACGGTAATAAAGATCATTTCGAAGTATGAAGATGTTTTTACTATGTTCTTCGGTGAGATGAAGCATGTAGGGCAACGAATACGCCAGTCTGTCTCTGTCACCTGAAGAAATCGCTGCGTAATTGGTCAAAAACAGCTCGCCAACAAGGCCGGTAACTAAAATACTCAAACGGAAATCTAGGTACTAACACCGCGGCTGACAGGAATATCAAAATATAGAACGAATACCGCTGGTCTTCAGCATCACTCGACTCGATAGTTCACTTTCTCAGGCAAGGCTGAATTCAACCAGGCAGCCTAACGGTGCAGGGCTTTGCTCAAGTCTCGACAAGCGCTCCAACGAAACGAAGGGATTTCAATACCGCCATAATGAAATAATAATTAGCAGACACGTGCATATTTACGAGCGCAATTGCCGAATCTGCTGCGCTGCCGAGTCCGTGGTTGTGACACGGTGACACAGTGCAATTAGAGACATTGGTAAAGAATGCTGGTGGGATGCTTCCATTCATTCTTTCTGAGCTTTGAGCAGAAGACTCAAGAAGTCAAACTGCAGATGATAAACACGTGGGTATGCCGTACTTGGATTCCTGTGTGCTGTTCTAGTCACCACTTTATAGGAAGGATGTGCTGTATTGGTACTTTGCAATGGAACTGTGGACCTTAGTGTTAGGGTTGACGGTAGGGTTGGGGGATCTATATATGAGGCTGGGTTGAGGCGTTACCTGTCATGAGGTATGTGGGGCAGTGTCCAATAGTTGGATATACCGTTTCCCATCGAGCCCTCCTACACCGCGGGGATCCCAGTCAAGATGTGGAAAGTTAAAATCACCGACTGTTTAGAGCCTTTGGTCTCTTGTAACAGTTTCACTGCAAAATAGCTCCTCTAAATCGTGTCGTCTGCTGTCTGGTCCAGAATACACTCTGTTCCACCCAGAAAGCTGCAATAGACGAGCTTTCCCGTCTGTCCTGCCTGAGAATTGCCAAGACGTTTTCCCTGACTCGTAACGCCACTCCTCTCCCTCTAAACACTCACGAAAAAATCACCTCTGAAACAGTAGATCCGGAGCTTTGCACTGCCAATCCTGACCCTCTTGCACCCAAGTCTCGCAATAATATTAATATCGTAATTCCACATGTTGGTCCAAGCCCTAAGCTCATCCTCCTTTCCTGTAACACTCCCTGCTATATTCTACCTTGAGATTTATCTTCTTACAGGCATCCAGAGGAAAATAAAGAAAAAAACTATAGGATTAATGAAACAGTATGCATAAACAAGGAACGATAAACAACTAATGTGCAAAAGAAGATAAATTGTAAAAGTAAGTAATACCGAAAAGATGTAAGGACAGCTTAGGCTCGGGTCATACTTTGCCCTGACCTTTTTCATCCTTCGGCTTTTCTTCAAAACTTTCCAGGATCTCAGGTCGATATTTCCTCTGCGCCTGCTGTACGTTCAGAGTCAGTAAGATCGGTCTGCACTATTTGACTTTGCCTTCTACCTGTCCCGATGAGGGGCATTGCAGGAAGACAGGGTGATAAAGAGGGCATTTGGCACGGCACCGACTACATGCGTTGGGCATTGTATTGTTTCTGCACAACACGCTCCTCAGGCTGATTATGGAACATTGTGCCCAGCACTGGTCACCCTACTGTGGGAAATATGCCATTATACGGGGAAGTGTGCCGAGGGGTTTAATACGATGTGCCCAGAACAGCGCTACCAAGAGAGGTTGAGAACGTCTAGTCCAAATAATATTCCTTTCTCACACTATTTATTATTTTGTAATTGAACGTAATTTTGTGACTTTGCGCTGCAATGCTACCACGAAGCATGACATCTCTCGTCAGTGATAATATACATGATTCTGAAGTCTGGAGTTGGGCATATTTTTCATTGCATCATATGCGACTGGGAAGTTACATAACAGAGGTGCATAGAATCATGAGAACTATTAATAGGGCGTCGAGCACCCGGCTTTTTTTCAAGTTGGGAACCAAGAAGTAGAGAGCATGAGAACGTTGGGGTGGGGGAGTGCAACCGTCTAACCAGTACTCACCACCGTCTGTGTGAAAAGCTGTCAGCAAGGGTAATGGGAACAGATACGGGAATAACGTTTAAGAAGCATTCCATGGACACAAGAAGAAATGCTTTGCAGGTCTCTATCGAGATGCTTCGATAGTTAGATGGTTAGGCGGGTATGACCATTTTAATTTGGGATCATGGACGTCACAGATGTAATGTGGAGAAGTGCCCGTTCTTGCTCTTTATGTTTCCCTATTGATACAATATCTGTGTACGATAATAAAAGGCAACAACTTGTCTTTTCTCAGAGCGAGCTTTCATCCCCAGTGCTGAGATAGGCAGACTTTTGTTTAACTCAGGTCAACGTCAGGGATATTTCATGCAAGCAAGTTGTGATTAGTTACAGGGATGTCGGGAGTAGGGGGTCAGTTTACAGTCAGATGGGCCGCAATCAGAGTAAGCGTAAAATTACAGTGGAGTCGCCACTTTTGTCCCAGCCTGTCGTTTGAAGTGATTTCTCAGCCTATTGACCGCACAGTTTTACTTCAAACTTGACAGGCAAAATCCCTGAGAGCCCTCCTGGCGTTTGTAATTGACCTGCTGATCTCCCAAAAGCATGAGGGTATAGAGTTGGATTAATAGCGCTTGCAACAATATTCCCTTTTCTGGAAGAATGCCGCTCCTAGTTTCCGTCTCCCGGTGCCGTCACAATTTTCATTCTTCGCAGTTTCCCAATTAATTCACCGAACTTCTCGAAATCTGGCACCGCGGGGTATTCGCTTGCCTGACGTAATCAGTTAGTTAAATAATTTTTAAAATATATTTTTAAATCTGTTACAATCTCTCGTCACCGAGGAGATCTCTAGATGGTACAAAAAGCCCAGGAATATCCGCGCTCAACACTTCTTCCCGAGAGATCGCCTGTCGCGCAGGGACAGGTCGCTGTGCAGAGGAAATGTCTGATATGTTGGATAGGTACCTCAGTGTGGAAAAAGTATTGTATGTATTCATTGTCGTCATTGGAGTACCTGGTAAGTGAGCAGAGCAATTCCTGGTAGGTATCTCCGTGTGTAGACCCGCTTACGGTCTTTCCACAGGCTTCCAGCTTGATGATGGTTCCACAGATATTCTGCAGTAATATCAATCTTCTCGATTCTACGTTAAATGTATTTTACGCAGTTACTGATATCAGTAATCAACCCCTGGATTCCCACTAACTTATGGGAACCACTCGAATGCTGTACTTCCGTTTAGCGGCACCTTGGCCAGAGTTGCGCCAATGCTGGGGGCAGGCAACTCTCCGCGAAGCTGTGACTGAGAAAGTTTTACATGGTGAACGTCGTCGTTTCTGAATTATTGATCAGACTGAATTCCTTCTGCTCTGGACACGGCTCACTGTGAGCTCAGCGGACAGGCAGCTCTGAGGGAGGTTGTGACTGCGAGGGTTTTCACATAAAATACAGAACATAGAAATATGCAGCACATGACAGACCTTTCGTCCCACATTTTTGTGCCGACCATGTAACCTACTCTAGAAACTGCCTAGAATCTCCCTACCGCATAGCTCTCTGTTTTTCTAAGCTCCGTGTACATATCTGAGAGTATCTTAAAAGATCCTGTTGTATCCGCCTGCACCACGGTCGCCGGCAGTGCATTCCATGCACCCACCCCTCACTGTGTAAAGAATTTACCTCTAACATCCCCCTTGTACCTACTTCCAAGCACCGGAGAGCAGTGCGCTCTCGTGTTACCCACTTCAGACCTGGGAAACGCCTCCGGTTATCCACACAATCCATACGTTGTGAATTTCACTGCATCTGGGTTATTGATCACGGTGAACACCTGGTCCGATGGACACGTCTCACTGTGAAGTCTGTCACAGTCGAATCCGCAATCACGCTAGGAAAAATAATTGTGTCGGATCATCTGAACCAGTGTCCACGGATCCGCCCGTGCGTGTTAACAAATTGAACTGCGCTGTGGAATCAATCGATTAACGGAGCCATTCTTCTTGTCGTACCTCAACTGACCCTGCCTTCCCTTTGCATCCTTCCTCGGCCCGATCACATGCTGAGTTTCCAAAGAGCAGAGCAGGCGCTTAAATTGGAGAATCCGGCACCATTAGCGACCAGAATCAGGATTAGAACTGAGTGGACAAACCCGCCCAGTGTTGTTCATGGTACATGCCTTTACCCGGACTTCTGTCAGTCCCATTACCTTATCACTTCACCCGCGAGACAGGCAGGTTGGACACAGTTGGACCCGTATCTATTGTTGTATTTGGAGATGAAACCTGAGCCAGTGTTGGGGGAATAGTAGGACGACAGTACACAGTTAAAGGCAAGATCCTTAACAGGATCTTAACAGATGCTGAGCAGAGGGTCCTTGGGTTCCAACTTCATATCTCCTTGAAAGTGGCTACACGAGGCGATAAGGTGCTAAAGAAGGCTTATGGAATGTTGCTTTTATTAGTCGAGTCGCTGAGTTCAAAAGTCAAGGGGTTATGTTGCACTTAATAAAACTCTGGCCAAATCACATCTGCATATAGTTCTGGTCGCCCCACTGCAGGATGTATGTTGAGGCTTTCGAGAGGATGCAGAAGAGAATTGCCAGGTTGCTGTCTGGTTTGGAGGGCATGGGCTATCACGAGAGGCTGGATAAATTGCGTCGTTTAATCTGCAGTGCTGGAAGCTGGGACGAGATCTGATGGAGGTTTATAAGATTATGAAAAGTAAACTGGAAGTATCTGTTTCCCAGAGTAGAAATGTGAAATACCAGAGGACATTCACTGAAGGTGAGAGGGTGTAAGTCAAAGGCGGATAGGGGGTGGGGTGTGAGGTGTCGGTTTTTCAGTCAGATGGTGGTAGATGCCTGGAATGCGTGGCCTGGTATGGTGGTAGAGACAAGTACAAGAAGCGCTTTTCTGAGACATTTGATGTGCACATGAATGTGAGGCAGATGGAGTGATGTGGACTTTGTATCTGTAGGAAGGATTAGTGTTTGTGTGTTTTTGATTTGCTTGTTAGCTGTTTCAGCACAACGTTGTCCCTGTGCAGTACTCCTCTGTGTTTTATATGTTCACGCTTGGCGAATGTGTTCACGAATCTCCAGTGTCTGCTCTCCTCTCACTCTCTCCAGTGAATTTCGTGGCGCTTGTGATCCTGTCCAGGGGAAAGTGCGGCCTCTCCACCTGCACTACCCGCTACCTGGTGGCCATGGCAGCGGCGGATCTACTGGTTATTGTCACTGCCGTCGTTTTCTATCGGATCAATTATCATTAGATTCAGGGGAACTTCCTGGACATCACCCCTGCATGCAGAGTTACCACCGTGCTGGAATACACGGGCACAGACTGCTCTGTCTGGTTCACCGTCGCTTTCACGTTTGATCGATTTGTCGCTATTTGTTGCCAGAAGCTGAAGACTGCATACTGCACCGGGAAAAATGCGGTCGTGATTCTAACAACAACCGGCATTGTGTTTTGTCTGAAAAACATTCCCCGCTACTTCACAAGGGAAGCCACGGAGATTGTCGATAATGTACCGTGGTTCTGTCGAGTGAAAGACAGTTATTTCACTGACCCCGTGTGGGTGGGATATGACTGGTTCGATACGGTTTTAACTCCGTTGCCTCCTATCGCTATAATTCTGCTGCTCAACGCTCTGACAGTCAGGTACATTTTAGTAGCCAGTCGTGTCCGTCAGCGGCTGAGGGGACAGAGCAAAGAGGAGAACCGCAGTGACCCAGAGATGCAGAGCAGGAGGAGGTCTGCGGTTTTACTCTTCGCCATCTCCGGCAGTTTCATCCTCCTGTGGATGACGCTGGCTGTCTACTACATCTATTATCAGAGCGCAGGAATTGGATTGGGGCTGAATGATTCTCTCTGGTTACTCGTCCACGTCGCCTTTTTGCTGAGAAATTTCAGCTCCTGTACGAACACATTTATTTACGCGGTGACTCAGTCAAAGTTCAGGGATCAGCTGAAGAGCGCGGTGGAATATCCGGTCACCTTCGTGTTTCAATTCATTAATAAAGCCGTGCGCTGAAATCAACCACACAGGCGGCCACAGTGTCTCCGAACCAAGCCACAACACTTCATATTCACCGCCTGATCTGCCAGGTGCACCGCCAGTTGTGTGCAGGACGGAGACAGGAGACTGACACGCGAGGTGTGGAGACAAGTGATGAATTATAGATCTGAGGGGGAGTGGTGAGAGTGGGAACCGATTCGGTGACAGGAAAGACAGAGAAGGCAGAGACTGAGAAAGAGAAACGGGGGAAAGGGAAGAGAGGTAGGAAGAGAGAATGGAGGGAGAGAGAAAACAGCGGAGAAAACGTAAGGCAGTGATAGAGAAATAGAGAGCGAGAGCAAAAAGAGTCATAACAGGGATCGGATGACAGGGGTAGAGAGAGAGGGGTATAGGAAGCGGTAAGATAGCTTACAGAGAGGGTAGCGCGAGAAAGACAGAAAGGGGGTTAGAGAGAGGTGCAGAGCGAGACGGAAGAGTGAATGCGGGAGAATGAAATAGGAATAGAACAACAGAAGGATGGGACGGTGATCGGGGAGAAAGAGTGCTCGTCAGTGAGGAGCGGGAGTTGAGAGCGAGATGTGAGACATCAGGGAGAGAGGGGAAAGACAGGTGTAAAATACGGGTGTACGTTGAATAGAGGATAGTGTGGTAGAGATAGGAAGAGAGAGAGAAACAGAGGGAAACAAAAGAGTGGGCGAGATAGTGAAGAGAGGGTTTGAGAGAGAGACGGCAGGGAGAGAAGTGAAAGACAGACTGAAGAGAGAGAGAGAGAGGAATGAAAGGCAGGGATAAATAGAGGAGGTGAGCCAGATGGATGAAGAGAGTGTAGAGAGTGTTGAAATGAGGGGAGAGGGGGAGAGTTTACAGAAAGCGAGAAAGAGGGAGAGAGTAGAGATGGGGGGTGAGGGGTAGAGTGAGAGTCATGGGGAGAGAAAGTAGATGGAAAGGCAACGGGAGGAGAATGGGACGAAGGAAAGAGTGGGAAGAGATGGTAAGAAAGAGGGGAAAGAGCGATGGATAGTCAGCGAAGAGCGAGAGGGCAGAGAGCATGGTGGGGAGAGAGGGGAAATGGAGAGTGGGATGCGAGGGAGAAGAGAGCATGTTGAGATATAGGGTGGAAAAAGAGGAGAGAGAGGGAAAAAAGACAGGAAGAGATTGCAGTGAAAAGAACGGGTACAGAAAGGGGGAAGATAATCTGAGAAGGGGTAGAAGAGAGCGAGCAAAAAGGCAGGGAGCGACAGCAGCGAGAGCGAGAGAGGGACGATAGTGGGATAGAGAGCGGTGACAGAGAGAGGAGTGAGAGAGAGATGGGTGGAGAGAAGAAAGGCGATGGCAGAGAGAGTCAAAGGGAGGGATGTGAGGTAGAGCGGAGCGTTGAGATTTATGAGCAGATGGTGGAAACTGGAAAGGGAGGGGATTGAGGAGAAGGTGGTCGGGAAAGAAGGGTGTGACATGGAAGAGGGAGTGAGATGAGTGTGCGTACTGAGTGAGGGGAGTATGGAGAAGACAGAAAAAAGGATTAGGAGGGGCGAGATACGGGAGGGGAAAGACCAAGGAAGAGAGGTGTGAGGTAGAATTGAGAGAGAATGCAGTGCAAGATGAGAGTAAGGGAGAGAGATGGGGAGGCAATGCGTTTGCAGTGGTAGAGGTGAGTGAGAGGGCAGAGAGGGGACGATTGGGTAGAGAGAACGGAGACAGGGGCAAGAGAAACTGAGGGTGGAATGGAGGGGATATAACAGAGAGTGCAGAGAGTGAGGCAGAGGTTTTGGGACTAACAAAGAGAATTAGAGAGGAGGGTACTGAGGAGTTGTGGAAGGCGTGAATAGATGGAAGAGACGAGAGAATGGCGGGGAAGAAAGCAGGTTGGAGAGAACGTGGAAGATTGCAGAGTGGAGAAACTAGGAAGGCAGTTCGTGAGGGAGGGTGGTTGGTAAAAGGGGAATGGGCAGAGGGATGATTGAGAAAGGGGAGAACATGCGCGAGAGAGGGGAATGAGAGGGGGATTGAGGATGGAAAGGGACAGGAATCATTCCAGAGGGCTGGACAATCACAGATGTCGCTTCATAATTTAAGAAGGCAAACGAAAGGAAGTGATAGGCTGGTTAGTCTGTTCTACGGTGGTTGGTAAGATTTTATTTTATCTTATTTGTTTATTTTATTTAGCGACACAGTGCAGGGCACGCCCTACCGGCCCATTTAGGGTAAGATTTTAGACTACTTAGAAACACGGGATTGAATAGGCCAAAGTCAGCGTCGTTCCTGTGGGATCATCTTGCTCAATGAAGCAAATTATTGGTGATCACACACAAAACACGAAGTAGAGAACTTTGCACCTGAATCAAAATCCGCTTCAGTTTTAATATCCCTGGCACGTGCCATGAGAATTGTTGTTCTGTGGCAGCAGTACATTGCAAAAAAATAAATAAATAATGATGACGACAATAATAATAATAATAATAATAATAATAATAATAATAATAATATAAATTACAAGGGGTTATATCTATATCGTTAAATATCGTTGCAAAGAGAAGGGAACATGACCCTGGGTGGGGCAGCGGCCCTTAATGATGGATGCCGTCTTTTTCAAGGCATCGCCATTTGAAATTGTCCTCGATGTTGTGGAGGCTACTGGCCATGATGGAGGTGGCCGAATCTGCAACTTCCTGAAGATTTTTTTCCCAATGCTGTGCAGTGGCCCCTCCATACCAGACAATGAAGCAACGTCGAATGCTTTCCACGGTCATTTGGCCGGAGTAATTGGTAAAATACCAAGTCTCCTCAAACGCCTAATAAAATATTCGCGCTGTTTTGCCTTCTTCGTAATTGCATTAGTATGTTGGGCTTCAGAGATATTAACATTCTTGAGCTTGAAAAGGCTCAGTCTTTTCACTGCGGATTTCTCAATGAGGACGGGCATGTTCCCTCGACTACCCGATCCTGAATTCGACAATCAGTTCCTTGGTCTCACTGACGTTCTTGCAAGGTTAATTTTGCGACACTGCTCACCAGCGGATCCATCTCACACCTCCTCGTCACCATCTGAAATTCCGCCAACAGTAGTTGTGGCATCGGCAAATTTGTAGATGGTGTTTGTGCTGCGCCGAGCCACGCCACCGTGGTGTAGATTGAACAGAGCAATAGGCTACGCAGAAATCCTTGGGGTGTGCCATTGTTGACTGTCGGCGAGGAAATGTAATTTTCCGATCCACACAGTGGCGTCCCGATGAGAAGTCCAGGATTCAGTTGCAGAAGGAGGTAGTCAGGTCCTGGCTTTGGGGTCTCAAGGTGTTTAAAAGAATATCCTCCTTGCTGGAAGAGTGCCGCTCAAAATTCCATCCTTCAGTGCCGTCAGATTTTTGGTTCTTGCTGTGTCACAGTTAAAACGCTGAATTAATCACTGTTGTCACTGCGTAGAATTCACATGACTTACGCAAACAGTTTGCAAATAATTGAAAAATATTTATTTTAACTCTTTTGAAATCCCACCGTGGAGTGGCGGAACAATGGGCTCAATAGTTCAAAGCTCCAATTTATTATCAGACGTGGTATACGATCCCAAACCCCTTCCTCTTCAAAGACATCCACTACACAGACAAAAAAAAAACAAAGAATGAATGACAGGAAAACGTTGGAACCCCAAAGCCCTCCTTCCCCTCCCACGCACACGCAGCGGGATTACCCTCACATTCCCCTCCCCACACTTGCTCGGACAAAAGCAAAACCAGCCCCACCAACCACCAAGCAAGAAATAGCAATACCTCAGAGTCCATCTAAAAACTACTGTCCATCCTATCATACATCGCTATCTCAAACACTCTCTCTCTCTCTCTCTCTCTCTCTCTCTCTCTCTCTCTCTCTCTCTCTCTCTCTCTCTCTCTCTCTCTCTCTCTCTCTCTCTCTCTCCCTCTCTCTCTCTCTCTCTAGGAAATCTCTCTCCGACGTGCCGATTCGTCATCATCTTTGATTCGGCCTCCAATAGTGATGTTGTCAGTAAACATCAATATGGCATCGGTGCCGTGCCCAGTCTAGGGCCATGCGTGTATTGCAGGGGGCCACGTACACGGCTGTGTAGTGCACCTGTGCTGATGTTGAGAAAGGTGAATACAATATGAGGATGTTCTGCACGCGATTTGATGGAGGCGTTTTGATTTTTTCTTTGATTTTAGCAAAACAGCGTTCGAAAGCATTGTAGTACTGAATTGAAACGAGAAAGAATTCATGTTTAAGCAACCAACGTAAAATAATCAAGGAATTGTCTTACATTTTCATGAAATTAAAACTTTGTCGATATCGTATCTGGGATTGAACGGCTTGTCATATGAGGAGCACTTCATGGCTCTGGGCTTGTATTGACTGAGAGCGTTTATCTAACAATGCATTAGCATCAATAGTGCTCTATTTTTTCACAATACTAACTGACTTACTGCCCTTTCGTGTGGCCTTGTGGATAAGGTATCGGTCTAGTGCTCTGAAGGTCACTGGTTCGAGCCTCAACTGAGACAACGTGTTTGTGTCCTTGAGCAAAGCACAACAGCGCATTGCTCTGCGGCGACACCGGTGCCAAGCTGCCTGAGTCCTCGTGCCCTCCCCTTGGGCAACGTCAGTGGCGTCATGGGCAACTGCCAGTCTCCTATGCAGCCCTACCTGGCCTGCACCACGGAAACTTTCCAAGGCGCAAATCCATGGTCTTTCGAGACCAATGGATGCCTAAAAATACTGCCGTTTACACCACAAGAGCAGAATTGAAGGTCTAGACCGTGGCACGCGGATATGGAAGGATTCTTCATTGTAGTTTCCATTACAATTTTGTTAACCAGTCCATGTTGGTAACCATGAGATGAAGGCAGAGCCTGGAAGACGGGTGGACAACTCTTAGTCTGGCCTCTCCCCTTTGACTTGGGACGCTACCCAGAGCAAAAGCGCAAGGCCCGCACTCCAGCTCACACGGGTCTCCGTGATACTGAGGGACGCGAACCTCGAAACCACGACAAGGTTGTGATTCGCCCGGGCGATTTTTCCGCATTCCTGGATATAATAGTATGATACTTCGTTTTCTCTTAAGAGGCTCTTTTTTAAATTGACCTTGCGAAATTCCTCCTCCTCGTGTTTATAGCTGACTTTGGCGCACTGTCTACAGTTTATAACATGATCATCATCACACAAACTTCTAATTACACAGTTTACGCTACATTAACGCTGCACTGTTAGACTATAACTAACTCTCACCAATTCTCTCACGACTTTATATCCCTTAGACTCATATAAGCTTATGTCTTTAAGTTGAAATGGTTCTTCTCATTTCACCAGACCTGCTTTCAGTCCCTCTTCAGACTACAAAAAGAAAGCAAACACCTGCTTTATAACTTCTTTCTTCGTCTTGACTTCTCCGCTTCGTGCAGTAGAAACTACATCTGCACCTTCTTACAATTGCTCTCGTATAGTGATCATTACTACGGCGGGTGGATCTGACTCAGTACAATCAAAATACATTCAGTTGTAGCAACACCAACGAAATTAGAGGTAAATTGCCCTAATCCGTGTAAATTCAGTGTTGCATGGAATAGAATCTTCCCCTTTCTCAGAATGAGACCTTCGAGATCATTACCAGTGTGGATAACGTCAGGCACCTCAACTCTGTACAGATTCCGTAATCTACGGACTCGCTTCCTAGGATACTGCAACTCCATGGCACCGTAGCTTGATGTTGTGGAATAATAACAGTTCCTGAACCTGGTGGCTTCAGTCATGAGGTTCCTGTACCTTCTTCCTTGTGGCAAAAGGGAAAAGAGAGCTTGTTCCGGGTGGTGGAGGCTCCCTGATGATAAGATACCGCGTTCCTGCGGCAACGTTTTCTATCGAAGTGCCCAATGGTGCTGAGAGACTCGATCGTATCCATTGATGTTTCCATTCCGGGTGCTGCAGTCAGTCAATCGACTCTCCATTACAAGTCTATAGTCGCTTGTCAAAATTTTAGGTGCCACGTCCACACACTCCTCGGGATGCCGGACTTCCTTCTTAATTGCACGTTCGTGCTGGTCCCAGGAGAGGCTATCGGAGAACTTCGATCAGGAGTGGCTCATGAACCTCCGGCTTCCTCATACTGAAGTCAAAAATCAAATCCTTGGACTTGCAGTCACTGAGCAAGATGTTTTTGCTACGGCACCACTCAGACAAATTTACAACCTCCCTCCGACATGCTGATTCGTCACCACTTTTGATTCGGCCGTTTGCAGTGGCGTTGTCAGCAAACTTGAATCTGGCATTAGTGCTGTGCCGAGCCGTACAGTCACAAGTGTAATGCAAGATCAGCAGGGGGCAAGGTACACAGCCCTGTGAAGCAGCAGCGCTGATTGAGAGCGCGGAGGAGCTGCTTTGCAAATCCGAACCGACCGGACTCGATATAAAGGAGTCTTTCAAGGTAAGGGGGAAGACCCGGGATTCTTCAGTTCTGTAAAAAGGACTTTAGAACGTGATATATAAGCAGAGTTAGGCCGTTTGGAATATCGAGTCTGCCCCGCCATTTCGTCATGACAGATCCATTTGTCTCTCAGCCCCAATCTCCTGCCTTCTTCCTGTATCGCTTCATGCCCTGACCAATCTGGAATCTATCAACCTCTTCTTTTATTATACGTAAGGATGTGCCCTTCACAGCCGCCCGTGACAATGAATTCCTCAATTCCCGCTCTCCTGCTTCATTTCCGGGTTAAAAGTAAGCCCCTCTATTCTGAGTCTGTGTGCTCTATCCTAGACTCTCACATCACAGGTATCCGCCTGCCCAAATCTGCTCTATGAAGGCCTTTCGCCTTCATGGGGTCACCCTCAGTCTTCTGCATTGCGGGCAATACAAGCCCAGAGACATCAACCGCTCCTCATATGACAAGGCGTTTAATCCTGGAATAATTTTCGTCAATTTGCTTTCAGTCCTCTCCAGTGTCAGCACATCCTTTTTAAGATAAGGGCTCCAAGACTATTTACAATACTCCAAGTGAGGCCTCACCAGTGTTTTATAAAGCCGCAACATTACATCCTTACATTTTACAACTCCGCTGTTTAAAATTTCTCTCCGTCCTCTTACTTCTTCTACCGAAGTGCAGGACTGTGCACCTCCTAACTATTGAAGTTCTTCTATATTGTCTCTACTTCCTCAAAACTAACTGCTTTTCGTATCGTCCGCAAACCTTGCAACAAAGCCATCAATTCCGTCACCCAAGACATTGACATGTAAGGTCAAAAAGAAGCGATCGCAACACAGACCCATGTAGGACACTTGGCAACGGCAAACAAGCTCCCTTTACCCCTACTCATTGCCTTCCGCCAATCACCATTTCTATAACCATCTGGTATCTTTCCGGTAATACCATGAGCCCTTAGCTTGTTAACCAGACTCGTGTGTTTCACCTTCCAAAATCCCTTCAGTAAATCCAAGTGCACAACATTTGTTGGAGTATTGGAGTATAAAAATATTATGGAGTATAAAACTTGTATTGTTTGCTATGTAACTAGTCAGTCTGCTATACATGTACCCAATTTATTAGAATGAAGTCTTAGGAATGTAGAAGACAATAGCATGTTAATGAGAGGTAGCTAAAGAAATGTAGATCAGAACATTGCTCAGTTCTGAGTTTATTATCTGCTATGCATGTACCCAAGATGAAATGCTAGGAATGTATAAGACAATGGTGCGTTAATATATGTTAATGAGAGGTAGTTAGGAGAGGTAGTCAGCTTTGAAGTTTGCTATTTGCTATGCATGTATCCAATTGAATGTAGAAGACAATGGTGTGGTAATGAGAGGTAGCAAAGATATGTTTTGCTTTGAAATTGTTTGCTGTGCAACCAAAACTATGTAGTCAGCCTTGTTGTAGATTATGCAGTTTGAACTTGCTATTTGCTATGCATGTACCCAATTTAGTAGGAGAATGAAATCTTAAGAATGTAGAAGATGGTGTATTGGTGAGAGACAGCTGGGAGATGTGGATTGGAACATGATTAAGTCAATGGGACGGTCGTGTGAAACTGGACCAGGATTTTGCTATAAAAAATCCCGTGTCCGAGAATCGGTGGGCAATCGGCGACTAGCTCAATGACTGTCTCAGCTTTGATTTGCAAATCAAAGTTTAACCCTTCTTGAAGAATCTTCTGCGTCTCTTGGTCATTTGCGAGGCACAAAAAACCACAACACATTCACCGATTCTCCTTTGCCTATCCGGCCTGTTATTTCTTCAAATAATTCCAACAGATTTGTCAGGCATGATATTTTCCTGAGGGATCAATGCTGACTACGGGCTATTTCACCGTGAAACTCTTAGTATCCCGAAGCCACATTCTTCGCAATTGATCTCAGTCTCTTCCCAACCACTGAGGTCAGACTAAGTGGCCTATAATTTCCATTCTTCTTGAAGAATGAAGTGATGTTTGATATTTTCTCTTCCACCATTCCAGGATCTAGTGATTTTTGAAAGATCATTACTAATGTATCCACAATCTCTTCAGACTCCTCTTTCAGAACCCTGGGCTGTACATTATCTGGTCCAGGTAACGTCTCTGCCTTCAGACCTTTCAGTTTCCCAAGAAGCTTCTCCCGATTAATGGCAACTTCATACATTTCCGACCCCTGGCACTCTCAAACGTCTGGTACGCTGCTAATGTCTATCACAGTGAAGACATGCAAAATACGTATTGAGTTCATCTGCCATGTGCTTTTCACCCATTACTACCTCTCTCGCATCGTTTCCCAGCGGTCAGATATCTACTCGCGCATCACTTTTAAACTTTATGAAACAGAAGAAATTTTAGAGGTGGTTGGCATCTGCCTCTCTGGAAGGACAATGGGTGATGATGATCATCATCACCAGCCTAGGTGGAAGGTATGGAGATCCTGAGATGCCCAAGATCCCCCACTCGGCCTCACCGTGTAGGAAAGATTATGAAGCAACAGGTTTGGGGCAGCTTGGCAGCATGAGCTGCCTGAAGGATGTTCAAGTACATCCAGCTGCCTTAGTAGCTCCACTCCGGATTTGCTCTCTGGATCTACTCCTGTAGCGTTCATCTCTCCCGAGGTTGCCCAGAAGGCAATGGGGCTATTTCCCCATACTAGGGATATGGTTCACAACGACCAGGGCGTGTCTGCAAACGGTGGGTCTGCATGGTATGTGTACAGCGGCCAGACCTTGCACACCCCGTTCTCTTTAGTTCCGCCGGTCCGAAGCAGAAAGTGAAAGCGACAAGCTCTACCACATTAGACGCATCACAGCAACTATTTCGACACCAAAACATATGGTATCCTCCTTAATACTATTGGTTTGCTTACTTTCCTATTTCATCTGTTTCTTCTTAATGACGTTTTGTTGCCTTCTGACGGTTTAAGTAACTTCCCAATCCTCTAACTCCCCATTATATTTTGCTCTATTAGCTGGCTTCACTTTGGGTTTTGTTTTGGCATTGAGGTCTTTTGTTATCCACGGTTGTGTAGGCTCGGCATTAGAATACTTCTTCACCTTTGGTAGGTATATGTACAGTGCCTTCCAAATTGCTTTCAGAAATTCCAGCCGTTGCTGCTTTGCCGTCATCCCTGCCAGTGTTCTTTTCCAATCACTTTTTGTCAAATTCTTCCTCATGGATTTGTAATTCCCTTCACTGGAATACTGACACATCCAACTTTAGCTTGTCCTTCTCAAACTTCACTGTGAATTGTATCATATTATGATCATTTTTCCCGAAGAGTTCTTCCACCTTACGTGCTCTAATCTTTACCGTTCATTTCACAATGTCAAAATAGCTGGATTCTGGGCTAATGGTCTCCAACATGAGCAGCTCTAAAAAGCCACCTTGCAGGTATTCTAGAAGTACACACTTTTGGGATCTAACATTAATATCATTCCCACGACCTACCTGCATGACTATTGTAGCATTTCCCATTACACCTGTGTTTTCTATGTCCTGCTGTAACTTGTTGACTTCATCCATTCCATTGTTAGAGGTCTGTATATAACTTGCATCAAGGTCTTTTTATCCTTGCCGTTCCTTAACTCTGTTCACAACGTTACAAAATCCTTTCTACCCTATGCATCCTCTTTTTAATGATGTGATTTCAATTTTTACCAATAGCGCCACACCACACCCTCTGCCTGTCCTTTAGATAAAATAAGTATCCCTGGACGTTAAGCTCCCAGCTCTCAGCTTCTTTGACTCATGATTTAGTGATGCCCACCAGGTCATACCTGCCAATCTGAAACTGTGCTGCAGGTGTATCGGCCTTATTCCGCATACTGCGTGCTTACAAACAAATCACCTTCAGTCCTGTATTCACCCTTTTCTATTTTGTCGCCTTTTGCTTTGTAACATCATGTTGACTGTAATTTTGCCCTACTATCAGTCTCCCCTTGCTTGGAGTCTCACTAGACACTGGCTCTGTTCGTAAACCTGATGCTCAGCAGTATCACTCTGCTTCTCATCCCCCTACGAATTGGATTACTTCATTTAAAAAAATAGCTTAAATGTACTTCATTATGAATCGTAAAGCCTTGCACTTACTGTTACAAATTATGCTTATTTGAAAGTGATAATAAAGTTAAAAGCAGTGTGCCAATTAAGTTTCCGTGCAGACATCTTAAATGTTGTGTCATCGAGAAGGAATTTGCGACTTTCTCCTTCGGAAGCTTGACGAAAAGAATAAAGGGAATATATCCTATAGTGATATACTCGATTAAAGATGTCCGTTGCGGGGTGACTCAATGATAGAAATAGCTTACGTTAATTGTTTGTTCACAGGGCTGTCTCTGATGTGACTAATAAGCTGGTAACCTTTCCCTAGACAGTACTGTATCCCTTATAAAAGCTTTCAAATCAATCTGTAGTTTTCGGCAGCAGGAGCATTATAACCTGATCGTCACCTCACACGGAAAATGGAATATCCTGCAATTTACTACATACAGAGTGTTTATTACCCTGTACTGACTGCGATTGGTATCCCCAGTAAGTAACTGGAGTATGTATGCGACTACTTCCTCCTCTATCTGCTGCTCTGCATTTTTTTTCGCCGGAAAACCATTACACACAGTGCTGTGTGCCGAGGACTGCCGACCTGATCAGGTTTGAAGCATATGCTTTCTCTCTCTCTGGTCGTACACTTCGTTCCTTGTTGCTGGTTTCATTCTCAGCTGGAACAACTAAGATAGCACTAATATGGATCTTGCTTCAGCATTTTACCTTGCCCGACCTTCCAAAACATTCTCTTTTTTTATCGTTCTAAGTCTGATTTGGCATCAATGCCCAAAGGTGAAGCTTTACAATAACAATATAAAAGGTTACCGTCACCATAACATGTTCAGGGAGCTTTCCCTTTCATCCAAGACACACAGAACTGTTCAGCGCAGAAACAAGATATTCGATATATCTAGTCCTTACTGAGACTATTTGAACTGCTTACTCCCTGAGCCCTGAACTCGGACCACAATTATTTAATAACATCCTGCAACAAAAGAGCTCGTTTTCAATATAATTGTCCAAGCATTTTTTCCATTGTAACATTAACCAGAAAATATATAAATCTCCCGTTTCACGTTTTCGACGTTTTTTTCAGACTTCAGTTTTAACTATGCGGGTTCCTGTACTCACCTGTGTTACGTCAGAAGAAACAGTCCATCTGGGTCCATTACATTTATTCTGTCAACCCTGCCTTCAGCTTTGTCAGTTACGATGATGGACCTTGTGCGTTTGTAACTAACTCTCATTTTCTTCCTTGCAGTTAATTTGTTGGCTATTGTTATCCTGTGTCGTGGAAAATGCGGACTCTCCAAATGCATCACCCGTTACCTGGTGGCGATGGCATCAGCTGATTTACTGGGTGTTATCATTGGCATTGTATTCGAGCGGATCAATAATATTTATGTTTTTGCGAGACTTTTGCTCATCACTCCAATGTGCGCGGCGACACTTGTGTTTCGGCTCGCACTGATGGACTGTTCTGTCTGGCTGACGGTGGCTTTCACTTTTGATCGCTGTGTTGCAATTTGCAGCCAAAAGTTGCGGAAACGATTTTGCACCGAGAGGACGGCGATGATAGTGGTAGCGATTGTGGGCATTGGGAGTTGCTTAAGGTGTGTTCCATTTTACTTTTCAGTAGATCCTTTCATGATTATTGACAACGTTCCATGGCGCTGTATTGGCAGGGCAGATTACTTCACTTCACCGGTGTGGAAAGCTTACCAGTTGTTTAATAGCATCATCACCCCTTTATTGCCAATCGGTTTAATTCTATTGTTCAATGCTTTAACAGTCAGACATATTATCGCGGCAAACAGAGTCCGCCGGGGACTCCGGGGCAGCAATGACGATAAGAAGGATTCAGAGGTGGAGAACCGGAGAAAGTCAATGATTTTGCTGTTCGCTCTATCAGCCAATTTTATTTTATTGTGGCTTCTCTTCATAGTCTCTACTATGATCTGGCAAGCTCAGAATTATTTTTACACAGACAGATATCTTAGTTCTCTATCGTTTATTCTGCAAGAGTGTGGGTTCATGTTGCAATTTCTCTGCACCTGCACCAACACGTGTATCTACACACTGTCCCTGAGGAAATTCAGGGAAGAGATGAAGAACGGAGTGAAACAACTGGTCACATTAAATGGCCGACTTTGTAGATAAACCGTAAGTCGAATTCTCCGTTTTTTTATGAGATCACATCAATTTTCGGAATCATCAGTCGGTCCGATAAATGCACCATAAATCAGCGAAGCCAGGTGCGTGAAGCATAGAAGCCTGTTTTTCCAGGAAAAACAAGAAAGTTAATTTAGTTATAAGTCCGAAGGTGTGAAGTGTTGTTGATATGATTTCTACAGTGGCAGAATTATACTTCAGATCAATGGATTAATACCGGAGGTTTGACCAAAGAAGCAGGGGATGCTGCTGTGATTCTTACACTGGTAGAATTCTGTTATAATTGACCGGATATTTGGACCACTGACAACGCGTCTACATCCTCTTTGACTAACGGTGAAATTTACCTTGAATATTACAATCCTATGTCAGATAGTTTACGAATTTAACTAACGAATGTTCTTGAAGTGAAACCTCTGGTCACATTGAATGGCCAGATCAATTGTAGATAAAATATAAGTTGAACTGCATGTTTTGTGCTGAAGTCAAATAAATCTTTTCAATCCTCAGCAGATCTGATAAATGCACCATAAATCAGCGAAGCCAGGTGCGTGAAGCTTAGAAGCCTGTTTTTCCAGGAAAAACAAGAAAGTTATTTTAGTTATATGTCCCAAGGCGTAAAGTGTTGCTGATATGATTTCTACAGTGGCAGAATTATACTTCAGATCAATGGATTAATACCGGAGGTTTGACCAAAGAAGCAGGGGATGCTGTTGTGATTCTTACACTGGTAGAATTCTGTTATAATTGACCGGATTTTTGGTCCACTGATAACGCGTCTACAGCCTCTGTGACTAACGGTGAAATTAACCTTGAATATTACAATCCTGTGTTAGATAAAGAGAGTTTACGAATTTAACTAACGAATGTTCTTTGAGGAAACATGTTGTCCCTTGCCAAATGGAAGTATGAAACCTGTAGCAAATGAAATCCTCCTCTGACACGTCTGTTGTCCTACCTTGCTGTCTTCATAGAAAGAATCGGTTTCAAAAATGCAACGGCGATGTGCCCTCGCAATATGCCATCGTCATATGTTTCGGGTATTGCAATGATTTATCGAATCCTTATCGTTTCACTATACGAGTTTAGGCGCGTCAAATGCAAGCTATATCTCCATAATCATAATCAAATGTGGAGGCATCTCCGCGACTTTATAACATGTACGTTTGTTTCCCTTGTTTATGGCATATTTTTCGTTATATTTCCTTCAAAACAACATGTTTTTAATTAACGGCTTATCACCGAATCTAGCAATCGATTAAGGTCACTGAGATTCGTGCCGAGCTGATTCTGAAATTTTCAGGACGATTGTCTTCTTTGGAATGTTTTAACATGGAAAGCTGTGTCGAAGACCTGGGACCTGAAGACGGGTCTTCAACCAGAGCAGTTAATTCCCTCTCCCTCTCCCTCTCTCTTTCTTCACAGTTGTTTCCTCACCTTCTGTTTTGTCTGGGGGGGGGGGAGTTCTTTTCGTTTTCGTTTCTGTTTCAGATTCCACTTTCTGCAGGTTCACTCTGTTAGATTGTGTTGGCTGGGAGACAAACTAACTTTGTTTATTTCAGAGGAGTTTCCCTTCAATATCATGTCGAGAAACGTTCTTCAGCAGTGTGACCAATCTTAAATTTCCACGGCTTCCCTGATAAAAATGCATGAATGTACATTATGTGTTTTTAGGATAATATAGCAGTTATATGTGTCTCCGCACAACTCCAGGAAGTTACGTATCAGTGACACCTCACAATTCAGACAAATCCCACAATTCAAAGATACAGATTATTTAAAGATCAGGCCCTTCTGGCCCTACAAACTGCACCGGCCAGAAATCCACCAATTTAAACGTCATCATGGGGTAATTTACCTGTTACCCTACTAACCGTTCGGGCTTTGGAATGTGGGCGGATACCCAGACATACAAGGAGACTTACAAAGGAGGTAGGAACTGAACTCTGAATTCCGACGACACGTACTTTGATGACAACTTTTACTCCGCTCTTCGTTGCACTGAGGTTGAGTCTGTTGGATTCCTCCGGCTGCTGCGGGTTCCGTGTTTGCAGGCTCCAGGAAGTCTACTCGGCTCTGTTGAACTCAGACGGATGCCGTGGGCCAGTTCCAGCTGCTCCGAGCTTCATGCCTGAACCCCACTTTCGTTCTACATCCCATTTTTGCACGATTTGCTTTCTCCCTCTCCCTCTCCCTCTCCCCACACTGAGTGTTCTTTTAGGTTTCTTGTTTAGTGTCTCTCCGTAAGGAGACGAACCTCAAGGTTGTATAATACATACATACTTTGATAATAAATGTACTTTCAATTTTGATCGTTGAACTCTGACCTTTGACCTATTCAGTATATCACTCTCAGAAGAACACTACCTTTTCAGTGCTGCTAAGGAAGTTAGCCTGAAATCCGATCTGGAAATTTAGAAGCAGGATTGGAAGCAATGAATGATTAGGGAAAGTCAGCAGGGTTTTGTCCATGAGAAGTCCTCTCTTAGTAACTTGACAGAATATTTCAATTAGGACAATAAGCGTATTGACCACGGCAATGCAAACATAAACAGCTGGAAGAGCTCAGGGCGTCGAACAACATCTTTATAAAGAAATCAATTGCCAGTGAATTTGTGTGAAAATTGAATTGAGTTTGTGTAAAAATCTTGCGCCAGGACTCAATCAGAGACCAGTGACCAGTGATGTACCTCCAGGATCAGTGTTGGAACGCTTGATAATTCTCCTCTATATTATGACTTAGATAGGAATGTGGGATTCGTAAGTTTCCTGAGGAATGGAAAACTGCAAACGTTATTCCAGTCTTTACGATGGGACGGAAAATCATTGGCCAGTTAGCAGGACATCAGTAGCTAGTGAGATATTGGTGCCCATTATTCATAACCTGTTTGGGGGTGCGTGATAAAACAGGCCGAAATGCCGATGGTTTCCTTAAGCTGAATTTTTTTCTGCTGGAATGCTTGAGGAAACAGCATGCATGTTAGACAAAGGAGAATCAGTGTCCCCTGCTTGCTTGCATTTTAACGTGGCGTTTGGCGAGGTGCGGCACGTGAGGTTGCTAAACTTGGAATTACAGAAAAGATACTAGTCAGGTTTGAATATTGGTTGATTGGCCAGAGGCACAGAGTGCTGGTTGGTTCTCGGTCATTAGTAATGTGGCACAGGGTTCGGTGTTGGGGCCGCTTCTTTTTACAATATAATGATTATATGATTGTTATGCCTTTGTGAACAGTTTTCCGGGATTGGAAAGGACTTTGGAGTTAAAGGTAGTTCTGAGGAAGCAGGGAGTCTACAGAAGGACTTACACGTTTTGGGAGAATGCACAAAGAAGAGGAAAATGAAATATACTGTAGGCATGAACATAGTCATGCACCTGAGCGGAAGAAATAAAGGCATAGGCAGTTTTCTAAATAGGGAGCAAATCCAGAAATCAGATGTGAAAATGGACCCGAGTTTTCTTGAAGGATTTCCTGAAGCTTAATTTAAAAATTAAGTCGTTGGTCTCCAAGGCAAATGCAATGTTAGCTATCTTTTCGAGAGAACTAGGATATGGAAGCAATGCGTAATGTTCAGCTTTATCAATCATTGGTCAGTCCGCGCTTGGACTATTGGAAACAGTTTTGTTGCGCTTCTCTAAGAAAGGGAGTGCTGACATTGCAGAGGGTTCAGAGGAGGCTCGCGAGAATGATTTCGGGTACGAAAAGATCAGAACGAGAGTTTGATAGCTGTGGGCCAGTGCTCGTCTGAGTTTATAAGAACGAAGCGGATCTCATTGAAAGCTGTCGAATATCAAAAGGCCTAGGTCGAGAGTAGGTAGTGAGGGGGTTTTCTATAGTACAGGAGTTCAGGGCCTGAGTGCATAGCCTCAGAACTTGAGTACACCCAGTTAGGACGAGGAATGAGAAGGAATTTCTTTAGCTACAGGGTGGCAAAGCTGTGGAATTCACTGGTACAGATGGCTGGGGAGGCCGAAATTATTGTGGATATTTGAAAGTTAGGGCGATAGGTTCTTGACTCGTCAGGGCGTCAAAGATTACGGGAAGAAGAAAGGAGAATGAGGTTGAGGAAGGGCAGTAAAACAACCATAATGGAATGGGGGAGCAGACTTGATAAACCAAACGGCCTGGTTCTGCTCCTATCTTTATAAACTTATCTGTGTTTTTAAAAAGCGGTGCCATCCTTAAAATAGTGGGCGCAATTGTTAGTGGCCAAAATATGATATCAAACAGCGATGGTATGTGGAATGTAATACTTATGTTTGAAGTGATGGATTGCGGGAGAGTAAATAAGGCCAGGCATCTACTGTACGTGCTAGGGCCCCGTGGAGAACTAACGAACACAGACACCTTGGGGTATCACAGTAATTCTTCGAAAGTGGCATCACAGATCGGAAGGGTGCTAAGCAAGGCGCATGAGATGTCTCCGATTTTTATTTATTTGTTTGTTTGTCTGTAATTGGGATATTGTGTGGAATTGGCCCTTCTGGCCCTTCGTGCGGCGCCGCCCAGCAACCCCCGATTCTACCCTAACCTAATCACGGAACAATTTACAATGACACTACAGTCAACCAACCACCGCATCTTTGGACTGTAGGAGGAAACTGGAGCACCCGGAGGAAACCCCCGAGGTCATGCAGAGAATGTGCAAGCTCCTGACAGAGTGCGGCGTGAATTGAACCCAGGTTGTTGGTACTGTAAAGCGTTCTGGAACCCACTTCGTTACGGTGTCACATTTCATCGGTCGTGGCACAGGATAAGAGACAGGATGTGACATCATAACTTTATAAAACATTGGCTGGACCGTGACACAGCTGGAGCACTGTTTGCAGTTATGATCACCGCAAAACAAAGAGCTCTACACGTGTGCGAAGAACAAGAGTCTGACAGAGTGAGGGTTAAACTGATAAGTAGAAAAGGAAACGGCTGTCTGGAGTCGGAGGAGGAAGGGCGGTTCTTAATCATGTAACGAAAATATTTTAAAACTTATGCCTGCTCTTTCCTGATAGAGGAGCAAAATCTATTCGCAAATAAATGAGGCACTTCACCCGTGTTATAGGCTCTAAAGCGCAGTGTTAGTTAAATAATGAATAAAATGCGGTAAAAATGAAGATACTTAACGAAGTGGAGAACGAAACAAAACTGTACTTAAAATTCATTGATGAATTGATCCACTATAATCCACTTAATGCCGGAGGGAAACAATCGTGTGAGACAACATTTTATCCAAATACTTTCAAAGATCTAACAACTTTTATCCAAGTAACTTTCCAACCACTAATGGTTACCAGCCCGCACCTTCTTGTCTCTAGCGACAGGCAGCCTGGGCACATAACGTAGACACAGTGACAGCTGATCTATAAAAAGACAAAGAAAAGGAATAACACTTATGGCCAACCGATTATCTATTGCTATTCCTGATCAGAAAAAAAACTATTCTCTCACCAGCACCTAATCGCAACATGTCCGCCTCCAGGCTATAGACCAGTACTGACAATAGACAATAGGTGCAGGAGTAGGCCATTCTGCCCTTCGAGCCAGCACCGCCATTCAATCCGATCATGGCTGATCATCCACAAGCAGAACCCCGTTCCTGCCTTGTCCCCATATCCCTTGACTCCACTATCTTTAAGAGCTCTATCTATCTCTTTCTCGAAAGCATCCAGAGAATTGGCCTCCACTGCCTTCTGAAGCAGAGCAGTCCGTAGATCCACAACTCTCTGGGTGAAAAGGTTTTTCCTGAACTCCGTTCTAAATAGCCTACCCCTTATTCTTAAACTGTGGCCTCTGGTTATGGACTCCACCAACATCGGGAACTTGTTTCCTGCCTCTAGGGTGTCCAATCCCTTAATAAGCTTATACGTTTCAATCAGATCCCCTCTCATCCTTCTAAATTCCAGTGTATACAAGCCCAGTCACTCCAATCTATCAACATGTGCTCTCAAAATATGGCTGTAGACCAGTTCCCTTGTAATTTCCCAAAATATTCTCACATCCGCTACTAACATCATTTGTCTTGCCTGTACATTAGGGCACTACCAAAGACGAGTCAAATTTAAACCTTTCTTTACATATTACTATCGTGACTGGGACCTTGGCGGTTGTGCAGACAGAGTAAAACAGACTGATACACTTGGTCGTATTGAAGTTAAGAAAGATGTTGTACTGGAGTTTTGAACAAAACGTTGCAGTGGAATATTCTCCGGGTCCAGTCGGGGCAGTGCTTAGATGACAGAATAGGAACAACATGGGAACAGGCCCTCTGTTCCACAATGTTATGCTGAACCAATTATATTGTCCTATGTTTCTACAGGACACACCGGAAGAGGTTGCGGCACCCATGGGCAATCACCTTTTCGGGCTGACTGGCCACAGGAATAGCAAAAGATAATTGGTTGGAGCAAATGTTCTTCCCTTTTTCAAGAAAGGGAGTAGAGATAACCGTGGAAATTATAGACAAGAGGGTCTTTCTTCAAAGCTGGAAAAGTTACCAGGCACAGTTGGTTCCTCTACTGATAATCTGCTGCACTGTAGATTGTTATTTCATGAACAAAGTCGTCGGAAAGACATTAAAGCTAGTGGATATTGAAGTGTTTTATTCAAGAAATCCGTGTAGAAGGCGTCATATTGAGACTCTCTTGAAGGAAGGGGCTTCCCGACTCGAAATTTCTGACCAATTTCAACGGAAGCTGCCCGACCTGCTGAGTTCATCCGGCTTTTTTGTACGACTCAATATTTCTTCACATTTCTCGATGCTAAGTATCAAAGGGAACAGCAGGAAGATCTTGTTGTTGCAATGAATTTACAGTTATTGCTTTGAATTACATGTAGCTTTCACATATCTACGTCTTCGCATTCATACACCGGACACTCAAAACGACTGTTAATCGGTATTGTCTGGTTTGCAATTAACTCCACTCCACAGCTCCATGAAAACTGTTGTTCAAGGCTGCAGTTTAAATTCAATCTACGACCCATGTTCATGTCTGAAGATCGGCTGCTGGTAAAATCCATATATGCTATACACCCTAACTCCAGATATACGGTAATAAAGATCATTTCGAAGTATGAAGATGTTTTTACTATGTTCTTCGGTGAGATGAAGCATGTAGGGCAACGAATACGCCAGTCTGTCTCTGTCACCTGAAGAAATCGCTGCGTAATTGGTCAAAAACAGCTCGCCAACAAGGCCGGTAACTAAAATACTCAAACGGAAATCTAGGTACTAACACCGCGGCTGACAGGAATATCAAAATATAGAACGAATACCGCTGGTCTTCAGCATCACTCGACTCGATAGTTCACTTTCTCAGGCAAGGCTGAATTCAACCAGGCAGCCTAACGGTGCAGGGCTTTGCTCAAGTCTCGACAAGCGCTACAACGAAACGAAGGGATTTCAATACCGCCATAATGAAATAATAATTAGCAGACACGTGCATATTTACGAGCGCAATTGCCGAATCTGCTGCGCTGCCGAGTCCGTGGTTGTGACACGGTGACACAGTGCAATTAGAGACATTGGTAAAGAATGCTGGTGGGATGCTTCCATTCATTCTTTCTGAGCTTTGAGCAGAAGACTCAAGAAGTCAAACTGCAGATGATAAACACGTGGGTATGCCGTACTTGGATTACTGTGTGCTGTTCTAGTCACCACTTTATAGGAAGGATGTGCTGTATTGGTACTTTGCAATGGAACTGTGGACCTTAGTGTTAGGGTTGACGGTAGGGTTGGGGGATCTATATATGAGGCTGGGTTGAGGCGTTACCTGTCATGAGGTATGTGGGGCAGTGTCCAATAGTTGGATATACCGTTTCCCATCGAGCCCTCCTACACCGCGGGGATCCCGGTCAAGATGTGGAAAGTTAAAATCACCGACTGTTTAGAGCCTTTGGTCTCTTGTAACAGTTTCGCTGCAAAATAGCTCCTCTAAATCGCGTCGTCTGCTGTCTGGTCCAGAATACACTCTGTTCCACCCAGAAAGCTGCAATAGACGAGCTTTCCCGTCTGTCCTGCCTGAGAATTGCCAAGACGTTTTCCCTGACTCGTAACGCCACTCCTCTCCCTCTAAACACTCACGAAAAAATCACCTCTGAAACAGTAGATCCGGAGCTTTGCACTGCCAATCCTGACCCTCTTGCACCCAAGTCTCGCAATAATATTAATATCGTAATTCCACATGTTGGTCCAAGCCCTAAGCTCATCCTCCTTTCCTGTAACACTCCCTGCTATATTCTACCTTGAGATTTATCTTCTTACAGGCATCCAGAGGAAAATAAAGAAAAAACTATAGGATTAATGAAACAGTATGCATAAACAAGGAACGACAAACAACTAATGTACAAAAGAAGATAAATTGTAAAAGTAAGTAATACCGAAACGATGTAAGGACAGCTTAGGCTCGGGTCATACTTTGCCCTGACCTTTTTCACCCTTCGGCTTTTCTTCAAAACTTTCCAGGATCTCAGGTCGATATTTCCTCTGCGCCTGCTGTACGTTCAGAGTCAGTAAGATCGGTCTGCACTATTTGACTTTGCCTTCTACCTGTCCCGATGAGGGGCATTGCAGGAAGACAGGGTGATAAAGAGGGCATTTGGCACGGCACAGAGTACATGCGTTGGGCATTGTATTGTTTCTGCACAACACGCTCCTCAGGCTGATTATGGAACATTGTGCCCAGCACTGGTCACCCTACTGTGGGAAATATGCCATTATACGGGAAAGTGTGCCGAGGGGTTTAATACGATGTGTCCAGAACAGCGCTACCAAGAGAGGTTGAGAACGTCTAGTCCAAATAATATTCCTTTCTCACACTATTTATTATTTTGTAATTGAACGTAATTTTGTGACTTTGCGCTGCAATGCTACCACGAAACATGACATCTCTCGTATACATGATTCTGAAGTCTGGAGTTGGGCATATTTTTCATTGCATCATATGAGACTGGGAAGTTACGTAACAGAGGTGCATAGAATCATGAGAACTATTAATAGGGCGTCGAGCACTCGGCTTTTTTTCAAGTTGGGAACCAAGAAGTAGAGAGCATGAGAACGTTGGGGTGGGGGAGTGCAACCGTCTAACCAGTACTCACCACCGTCTGTGTGAAAAGCTGTCAGCAAGGGTAATGGGAACAGATACGGGAATAACGTTTAAGAAGCATTCCATGGACACAAGAAGAAATGCTTTGCATGTCTCTATCGAGATGCTTCGATAGTT
The DNA here is from genome assembly GCF_030144855.1 of Hypanus sabinus. Lineage (NCBI taxonomy): Eukaryota > Metazoa > Chordata > Chondrichthyes > Myliobatiformes > Dasyatidae > Hypanus > Hypanus sabinus. The sequence goes on from NW_026778945.1 coordinate 296,575, forward strand.
AGATGGTTAGGCGGGTATGACCATTTTAATTTGGGATCATGGACGTCACAGATGTAATGTGGAGAAGTGCCCGCTCTTGCTCTTTATGTTTCCCTATTGATACAATATCTGTGTACGATAATAAAAGGCAACAACTTGTCTTTTCTCAGAGCGAGCTTTCCTCCCCAGTGCTGAGATAGGCAGACTTTTGTTTAACTCAGGACAACGTCAGGGATATTTCATGCAAACAAGTTGTGATTAGTTACAGGGATGTCGGGAGTAGGGGGTCAGTTTACAGTCAGATGGGCCGCAATCAGAGTAAGCGTAAAATTACAGCGGAGTCGCCACTTTTGTCCCAGATTGTCGTTTGAAGTGATTTCTCAACCTTTTACTTCAAAGTTTTACTTCAAACTTGACAGGCAAAATCCCTGAGAGCCCTCCTGGCGTTTGTAATGGACCTGCTGATCTCCCAAAAACATGAGGTTATAGAGTTGGATTAATAGCGCTTGCAACAATATTCCCTTTTCTGGAAGAATGCCGCTCCTAGTTTCCGTCTGCCGGTTCCGTCACAATTTTCATTCTTCGCAGTTTCCCAATTAATTCACCGAACTTCTCGAAATCTGGCACCGTGGGGTATTCGCTTGCCTGACGTAATCAGTTAGTTAAATAATTTTTAAAATGTATTTTTAAATCTGTTACAATCTCTCGTCACCGAGGAGATCTCTCGATGGTACAAAAAGCCCAGGAATATCCGCGCTCATCACTTCTTCCCGAGAGATCGCCTGTCGCGCAGGGACAGGTCGCTGTGCAGAGGAAATGTCTGATATGTTGGATAGGTACCTCAGTGTGGAAAAAGTATTGTATGTATTCATTGTCGTCATTGGAGTACCTGGTAAGTGAGCAGAGCAATTCCTGGTAGGTAGGACGACAGTACACAGTTAAAGGATCTTAACAGATGCTGAGCAGTGGGTCCTTGGGTTCCAACTTCATATCTCCTTGAAAGTGGCTACACGAGGCGATAAGGTGGTAAAGAAGGCTTATGGAATGTTGCTTTTAATAGTCGAGTCGCTGAGTTCAAAAGTCAAGGGGTTATGTTGCACTTAATACAACTCTGGCCATAACACATCTGCATATAGTTCTGGTCGCCCCACGGCAGGAAGTATGTTGAGGCTTTCGAGAGGATGCAGAAGAGAATTGCCAGGTTGCTGTCTGGTTTGGAGGGCATGGGCTATCACGAGAGGCTGGATAAATTGCGTCGTTTAATCTGCAGTGCTGGAAGCTGGGACGACATCTGATGGAGGTTTATAAGATTATGAAAAGTAAACTGGAAGTATCTGTTTCCCAGAGTAGAAATGTGAAATACCAGAGCACATTCACTGAAGGTGAGAGGGTGTAAGTGGGTGTGAGGTGTCGGTTTTTCAGTCAGATGGTGGTAGATGCCTGGAATGCGTGGCCTGGTATGGTGGTAGCGGCAAGGACATTAAGCGCTTTTCCGAGACATTTGATGTGCACATGAATGTGAGGCAGATGGAGTGATGTGGACTTTGTATGTGTAGGAAGGATTAGTGTTTGTGTGTTTTTGATTTGCTTGTTAGCTGTTTCAGCACAACGTTGTCCCTCTGCAGTACTCCTCTGTGTTTTATATGTTCACGCTTGGCGAATGTGTTCACGAATCTCCAGTGTCTGCTCTCCTCTCACTCTCTCCAGTGAATTTCGTGGCGCTTGTGATCCTGTCCAGGGGAAAGTGCGGCCTCTCCACCTGCACTACCCGCTACCTGGTGGCCATGGCGGCGGCGGATCTACTGGTTATTGTCACTGCCGTCGTTTTCTATCGGATCAATTATCACTACATTCAGGGGAGCTTCCTGGACATCACCCCTGTGTGCAGAGTTACCACCGTGCTGGAATACGCGGGCACAGACTGCTCTGTCTGGTTCACCGTCGCTTTCACGTTTGATCGATTTGTCGCTATTTGTTGCCAGAAGCTGAAGACTACATACTGCACCGGGAAAAATGCGGTCGTGATTCTAACAACAACCGGCATTGTGTTTTGTCTGAAAAACATTCCCCGCTACTTCACAAGGGAAGCCACGGAGATTGTCGATAATGTACCGTGGTTCTGTCGAGTGAAAGACAGTTATTTCACTGACCCCGTGTGGGTAGGATATGACTGGTTCGATGCAGTTTTAACTCCGGTGCCTCCTATCGCTATAACTCTGCTGCTCAACGCTCTGACAGTCAGGTACATTTTAGTAGCCAGTCGTGTCCGTCAGCGGCTGAGGGGACAGAGCAAAGAGGAGAACCGCAGTGACCCAGAGATGCAGAGCAGGAGGAGGTCTGCGGTTTTACTCTTCGCCATCTCCGGCAGTTTCATCCTCCTGTGGATGACGCTGGCTGTCTACTACATCTATTATCAGAGCGCAGGAATTGGATTGGGGCTGAATGATTCTCTCTGGTTACTCGTCCACGTCGCCTTTTTGCTGAGAAATTTCAGCTCCTGTACGAACACATTTATTTACGCGGTGACTCAGTCAAAGTTCAGGGATCAACTGAAGAGCGCGGTGGAATATCCGGTCACCTTCGTGTTTCAATTCATTAATAAAGCCGTGCGCTGAAATCAACCCACAGGCGGCCACAGTGTCTCCGAACCAAGCCCCAACACTTCATATTCACCGCCTGATCTGCCAGGTGCACCGCCAGTTGTGTACAGGACGGAAACAGGAGACAGACACGCGAGGTGTGGAGTCAAGTGATGAATTATAGATCTGAGGGGGAGTGGTGAGAGTGGGAACCGATTCGGTGACAGGAAAGACAGAGAAGGCAGAGACTGAGAAAGAGAAACGGGGGAAAGGGAAGAGAGGGAGGAAGAGAGAATGGAGGGAGAGAGAAAACAGCGTAGAAAACGTAAGGCAGTGATAGAGAAATAGAGAGCGAGAGCAAAAAGAGTCATAACAGGGATCGGATGACAGGGGTAGAGAGAGAGGGGTATAGGAAGCTTACAGAGAGGGTAGCGGGAGAAAGACAGAAAGGGGGGTAGAGAGAGGTGCAGAGCGAGACGGAAGAGTGAATGCGGGAGAATGAAATAGGAATAGAACAACAGAAGGATGGGACGGTGATCGGGGAGAAAGTGCTCGTCAGTGAGGAGCGGGAGTTGAGAGCGAGATGTGAGACATCAGGGAGAGAGGGGAAAGACAGGTGTAAAATACGGGTGTACGTTGAATAGAGGATAGTGTGGTAGAGATAGGAAGAGAGAGAGAAACAGAGGGAAACAAAAGAGTGGGCGAGATAGTGAAGAGAGGGTGTGAGAGAGAGACGGCAGGGATAGAGTGAAAGACAGACTGAAGAGAGAGAGAGGAATGAAAGGCAGGGATAAATAGAGGAGGTGAGCCAGATGGATGAAGAGAGTGTAGAGAGTGTTGAAGTGAGGGGAGAGGGGGAGAGTTTACAGAAAGCGAGAAAGAGGGAGAGAGTAGAGATGGGGGGTGAGGGGTAGAGTGAGAGTCATGGGGAGAGAAAGTAGATGGAAAGGCAATGGGAGGAGAATGGGAAGAGAGATGGTAAGAAAGAGGGGAAAGAGCGATGGATAGTCAGCGAAGAGCGAGAGGGCAGAGAGCATGGTGGGGAGAGAGGGGAAATGGAGAGAGGGATGCGAGGGAGAAGAGAGCATGTTGAGATATAGGGTGGAAAAAGAGGTGAGAGGGAGGGAAAAACGACAGGAAGAGATTGCAGTGAAAAGAACGGGCACAGAAAGGGGGCAGAGAATCTGAGAAGGGGTAGAAGAGAGCGAGCAAAAAGGCAGGGTGTGACAGCAGCGAGAGCGAGAGAGGGAAGATAGTGGGATAGAGAGCTGTGACAGAGAGAGGAGTGAGAGAGAGATGGGTGGAGAGAAGAAAGGCGATGGAAGAGAGAGTCAAAGGGAGGGATGTGAGGTAGAGCGGAGCGTTGAGATTTATGAGCAGATGGTGGAAACTGGAAAGGGAGGGGATTGAGGAGAAGGGGGTCGGGAAAGAAGGGTGTGACTTGGAAGAGGGAGTGAGATGAGTGTGCGTACTGAGTGAGGGGAGTATGGAGAAGACAGAAAAAAGGATTAGTAGGGGCGAGATACGGGAGGGGAAAGACCAAGGAAGAGAGGTGTGAGGTAGAATTGAGAGAGAATGCAGTGCAAGATGAGAGTAAGGGAGAGAGATGGGGAGGCAATGCATTTGCAGAGGTAGAGGTGAGTGAGAGGGCAGAGAGGGGTCGATTGGGTAGAGAGAACGGAGACAGGGGCAAGAGAAACGGAGGGTGGAAGGGAGGGGATATAACAGAGAGTGCAGAGAGTGAGGCAGAGGTTTTGGGACTAACAAAGGGAATTAGAGAGGAGGGTACTGAGAAGTTGTGGAAAGGGCGTGAATAGATGGAAGAGACGAGAGAATGTCGGGGAAGAAAGCAGGTTGGAGAGAACGTGGAAGATTGCAGAGTGGAGAAACTAGGAAGGCAGTTCGTGAGGGAGGGTGGTTGGTAAAAGGGGAATGGGCAGAGGGATGATTGAGAAAGGGGAGAACATGCGCGAGAGAGGGGAATGAGAGGGGGATTGAGGATGGAAAGGGACAGGAATCATTCCAGAGGGCTGGACAATCACAGATGTCGCTTCATAATTTAAGAAGGCAAACGAAAGGAAGTGATAGGCTGGTTAGTCTGTTCTACGGTGGTTGGTAAGATTTTATTTTATCTTATTTGTTTATTTTATTTAGCGACACAGTGCAGGGCACGCCCTACCGGCCCATTTAGGGTAAGATTTTAGACGACTTAGAAACACGGGATTGAATAGGCCAAAGTCAGCGTCGTTCCTGTGGGATCATCTTGCTCAATGAAGCAAATTATTGGTGATCACAAACAAAACACGAAGTAGAGAACTTTGCACCTGAATCAAAATCCGCTTCAGTTTTAATATCCCTGGCACGTGCCATGAAAATTGTTGTTCTGTGGCAGCAGTACATTGCAAAAAAATAAATAAATAATGCTGACGATGACAATAATAATAATAATAATAATAATAATAATAATAATAATATGAATTACAAGGAGTTATATCTATATCGTTAAATATCATTGCAAAGAGAAGCGAACATGACCCTGGGTGGGGCAGCGGCCCTTAATGATGGATGCCGTCTTTTTCAAGGCATCGCCATTTGAAATTGTCCTCGATGTTGTGGAGGCTACTGGCCATGATGGAGGTGGCCGAATCTGCAACTTCCTGAAGATTTTTTTCCCAATGCTGTGCTGTGGCCCCTCCATACCAGACAATGAAGCAACGTCGAATGCTTTCCACGGTCATTTGGCCGGAGTAATTGGTAAAATACCAAGACTCCTCAAACGCCTAATAAAATATTCGCGCTGTTTTGCCTTCTTCGTAATTGCATTAGTATGTTGGGCTTCAGAGATATTGACATTCTTGAGCTTGAAAAGGCTCAGTCTTTTCACTGCGGATTTCTCAATGAGGACGGGCATGTTCCCTCGACTACCCGATCCTGAATTCGACAATCAGTTCCTTGGTCTCACTGACGTTCTTGCAAGGTTAATTTTGCGACACTGCACAACCAGCGTATCCATCTCACACCTCCTCGTCACCATCTGAAATTCTGCCAACAGTATTTGCGGCATCGGCAAATTTATAGATGGTGTTTGTGCTGCGCCGAACCACGCCACCGTGGTGTAGATTGAACAGAGCAATAGGCTACGCAGAAATCCTTGGGGTGTGCCATTGTTGACTGTCGGCGAGGAAATGTAATTTTCCGATCCACACAGTGGCGTCCCGATGAGAAGTCCAGGATTCAGTTGCAGAAGGAGGTAGTCAGGTCCTGGCTTTGGGGTCTCAAGGTGTTTAAAAGAATATCCCCCTTGCTGGAAGAGTGCCGCTCAAAATTCCATCCTTCAGTGCCGTCAGATTTTTGTTTCTTGCTGTGTCACAGTTAAAACGCTGAATTAATCACTGTTGTCACTGCGTAGAATTCACTTGACCTACGCAAACAGTTTGCAAATAATTGAAAAATATTTATTTTAACTCTTTAGTGGCGGAACAATAGGCTCAATAGTTCAATGCTCCAATTTATTATCAGACGTGGTATACGATCCCAAACCCCTTCCTCTTCAAAGACATCCACTACACAGACAACAAAAACACAAAGAATGAATGACAGGAAAACGTTGGAACCCCAAAGCCCTCCTTCCCCTCCCACGCACACGCAGCGGGATTACCCTCACATTCCCCTCCCCACACTTGCTCGGACAAAAGCAAAACCAGCCCCACCAACCACCATGCAAGAAATAGCAATACCTCAGAGTCCATCTAAAAACTACTGTCCATCCTATCATACATCGCTATCTCATACAAACTCTCTCTCTCTCTCTCTCACACTCTCTCTCTCTCTCTCTCACTCTCTCTCTCTCTCTCTCTCTCTCTCTCTCTCTCTCTCTCTCTCTCTCTCTCTCTCTCTCTCTCTCTCTCTCTCTCTCTCTCTCTCTCTCTCTCTCTCTCTCTCTCTCTCTCTCTCTCTCTCTCTCTCTCTCTCTCTCGCAGTTGTAAATCTCTCTCCGACGTGCCGATTCGTTATCATATTTGTTTCGGCCTCCAACAGTGATGTTGTCAGTAAACATCAATATGGCATTGGTGTCGTACCCAGTCTAGGGCCATACGGGTATTGCAGGGGGCCACGTCCAGGGCTGTGTAGTGCACCTGTGCTGATGTTGAGAAAGGTGAATACAATATGAGGATGTTCTGCATGCGATTTGATGGAGGCGATTTGATTTTTTCTTTGATTTTAGCAAAACAGCGTTCGAAAGTATTGTAGTGATGCATTGAAACGAGAAAGAATTCATATTTAAGCAACCAACGTAAAATAATCAAGTAATTGTCTTACATTTTCATGAAATTAAAACTTTGACGAAATCGAATCTGGGATTGAACGGCTTGTCATATGAGGAGCGTTTCATGGCTCTGGGCTTGTATTGACTGAGAGCGTTTATCTAACAATGCATTAGCATCAATAGTGCTCTATTTTTTCAAAATACTAACTGACTTACTGCCCTTTCGTGTGGCCTTGTGGATAAGGTATCGGTCTAGTGATCTGAAGGTCACTGGTTCGAGCCTCAGCTGAGGCAGCGTGCTGTGTCCTTGAGCAAAGCTCAACAGCGCATTGCTCTGCGGCGACACCGGTGCCAAGCTGCCTGAGTCCTCGTGCCCTTCCCTTGGACAACGTCAGTGGCGTCATGGGCAACTGCCAGTCTCCTATGCAGCCCTACCTGGCCTGCACCACGGAAACTTTCCAAGGCGCAAATCCATGGTCTTTCGAGACCAATGAATGCCTAAAAATACTGCCGTTTACACCACAAGAGCAGAATTGAAGGTCTAGACCGTGGCACGCGGATATGGAAGGATTCTTCACTGTAGTTTCCATTACAATTTTGTTAACCAGTTCATGTTGGTAACCATGAGATGAAGGCAGAGCCTGGAAGACGGGTGGACAACTCTTAGTCTGGCCTCTCCCCTTTGACTTGGGACGCTACCCAGAGCAAAAGCGCAAGGCCCGTGAACCTGAGGCACACGAACCTCCAAACCACGACAAAGTTGTGATTCGCTCGGGCGATTTTTCCGCATTCCTGGATATAATAGTTTGGTACTTCGTTTTCTCTTAAGAGGCTCTTTTTTAAATTGACCTTGCGTAATTCCTCCTCCACGTGTTTATAGCTGACTTTGGCGCACTGTCTACAGTTTATAACATGATCATCATCACACAAACTTCTAATTACACAGTTTACGCTACATTAACGCTGCACTGTTAGACTATAACTAACTCTCACCAATTCTCTCGCCACTTTATATCCCTTAGACTCATATAAGCTTATGTCTTTAAGTTGAAATGGTTCTTCTCATTTCACCAGACCTGCTTTCAGTCCCTCTTAAGACTAGAAAAAGAAAGCAAACACCTGCTTTATAACTTCTTTCTCCGTCTTGACTTCTCCGCTTCCTGCAGTAGAAACTACATCTGCACCTTCTTACAATTGCTCTCGTATAGTGATCATTACTACGGCGGGTGGATCTGACTCAGTACAATCAAAATGCATTCAGATGTAGCAACGCCAACGAAATTAGAGGTAAATTGCCCTAATCCGTGCAAATTCAGTGTTGCATGGAATAGAATCTTCCCCTTTCTCAGAATGAGACCTTCGAGATCATTACCAGTGTGGAAAACGTCAGGCACCTCAACTCTGTACAGATTCCGTAATCTACGGACTCGCTTCCAAGGATACTGCAACTCCATGGCACCGTAGCTTGATGTTGTGGAATAATAACAGTTCCTGAACCTGGTGGCTTCAGTCATGAGGTTCCTGTACCTTCTTCCCTGTGGCAAAAGGGAAAAGAGAGCATGTTCCGGGTGGTGGAGGCTCCCTGATGATAAGATACCGCGTTCCTGCGGCAACGTTTCCTATCGAAGTTCCCAATGGTGCTGAGTGACTCGGTCGTATCCATTGATGTTTCCATTCCGGGTGCTGCAGTCAGTCAATCGACTCTCCATTACAAGTCTATAGTCGCTTGTCAAAATTTTAGGTGCCACGTCCACACACTCCTCGGGATGCCGGACTTCCTTCTTAATTGCACGTTCGTGCTGGTCCCAGGAGAGGCTATCGGAGAACTTCGATCAGGAGTGGCTCATGAACCTCCGGCTTCCTCATACTGAAGTCAAAAATCAAATCCTTGGACTTGCAGTCACTGAGCAAGATGCTTTTGCTACGGCACCACTCAGACAAATTTACAACCTCCCTCCGACATGCTGATTCGTCACCACTTTTGATTCGGCCGTTTACAGTGGCGTTGTCAGCAAACTTGAATCTGGCATTAGTGCTGTGCCGACCCATACAGTCACAAGTGTAATGCAAGATTAGCAGTGGGCAAGGTACACAGCCCTGTGAAGCAGCAGCGCTGATGGAGATCGCGGAGGAGCTGCTTTGCAAATCGGAACCGACCGGACTCGATATATGAGCAGAGTTAGGCCGTTGGGAATATCGAGTCTGCTCCGCCATTTCGTCATGACAGATCCATTTGTCTCTCAGCCCCAATCTCCTGCCTTCTTCCTGTATCGCTTCATGCCCTGACCAATCTGGAATCTATCAACCTCTTCCTTTATTATATGTAAGGATGTGCCCTTCACAGCCGCCCGTGGCAAAGAATTCCTCAATTCCCGCTCTCCTGCTTCATTTCCGAGTTAAAAGTAAGCCCCTCTATTCTGAGTCTTGTGTCCTCTATCCTAGACTCTCACAGCACAGGTATCCGCCTGCCCAAATCTGCTCTATGAAGGCCTTTCGCCTTCATGGGGTCACCCTCAGTCTTCTGCATTGCGGGCAATACAAGCCCAGAGACATCAACCGCTCCTCATATGACAAGGCGTTTAATCCTGGAATAATTTTCGTCAACTTGCTTTGAGCCCTCTCCAGTGTCAGCACATCCTTTATAAGATAAGGGCTCCAAGACTATTTACAATACTCCAAGTGAGGCCTCACCAGTGTTTTATAAAGCCGCAACATTACATCCTTACATTTATATTCCGGTCCCCTTGAAGTGAATGATGTCATCGCATTTGCCTTCCTCACCAGCGACTCAACTTGAAAAATGATAGTTCGGGAAACCTGCAGAATGTCTCCCAAGACCTTTTACAACTCTGCTGTTTAAAATTTCTCTCCGTCCTCTTACTTCTTCTACCGAAGTGCAGGACTGTGCACCTCCTGACTATTGAAGTTCTTCTATAGCGTCTCTACTTCCTCAAAACTAACTGCTTTTCGTATCGTCCGCAAACCTTGCAACAAAGCCATCAATTCCGTCACCCAAGACATTGACATGTAAGGTCAAAAAGAAGCGATCGCAACACAGTCCCATGTAGGACACTTGGCAACGGCAAACAAGCAGAGAAAGCTCCCTTTACCCCTACTCATTGCCTTCCGCCAATCACCATTTCTATAACCATCTGGTATCTTTCCGGTAATACCATGAGCCCTTAGCTTGTTAACCAGACTCGTGTGATTCACCTTCCAAAATCCCTTCAGTAAATCCAAGTGCACAACATTTGTTGGAGTATTGGAGTATAAAAATATTATGGAGTATAAAACTTGTATCGTTCGCTATGTAACTAGTCAGTCTGCTATGCATGTACCCAATTTATTAGAATGAAGTCTTAGGAATGTAGAAGACAATAGCAAGTTAATGAGAGGTAGCTAAAGAAATATAGATCAGAACATTGCTCAGTTCTGAGTTTATTATCTGCTGTGCATGTACCCAAGATGAAATGCTAGGAATGTATAAGACAATGGTGCGTTAATATATGTTAATGAGAGGTAGCTAAGAGAGGTAGTCAGCTTTGAAGTTTGCTATTTGCTATGCATGTATCCAATTGAATGGAGAAGACAATGGTGTGGTAATGAGAGGTAGCAAAGATATGTTTTGCTTTGAAATTGTTTGCTGTGTAACCAAAACTATGTAGTCAGCCTTGATGTAGATTATGCAGTTTGAACTTGCTATTTGCTATGCATGTACCCATTTTAGTAGGAGAATGAAATCTTAAGAATGTAGAAGATGGTGTATTGGTGAGAGACAGCTGGGAGATGTGGATTGGAACATGATTAAGTCAATGGGACGTACGTGTGAAACTGGACCAGGATTTTGCCATAAAAAATGCCGTGCCCGAGAATCGGTGGGCAATCAGCGATTAGCTCAATGACTGTCTCAGCTTTGATTTGCAAATTCTTGAAGAATCTTCTGCGTCACAACACATTCACCGATTCTCCTTTGCCTATCCGGCCTGTTATTTCTTCAAATAATTCCAACAGATTTGTCAGGCATGATATTTTCCTGAGGAATCAATGCTGACTACGGGTTATCTCACCGTGAAACTCCTAGTATCCCTAAGCCACATTCTTCGCAATTGATCTCAGTCTCTTCCCAACCACTGAGGTCAGACTAAGTGGCCTATAATTTCCATTCTTCTTGAAGAATGAGGTGATGTTTGATATTTTCTCTTCCACCATTCCAGGATCTAGTGATTTTTGAAAGATCAATACTAATGTATCCACAATCTCTTCAGACTCCTCTTTCAGAACCCTGGGCTGTACATTATCTGGTCCAGGTAACGTCTCTGCCTTCAGACCTTTCAGTTTCCCAAGAAGCTTCTCCCGATTAATGGAACTTCATACATTTCCGACCCCTGGCACTCTCAAACGTCTGGTACGCTGCTAATGTCTATCACAGTGAAGACATGCAAAATACGTATTGAGTTCATCTGCCATGTGCTTTTCTCCCATTACTACCTCTCTCGCATCGTTTTCCAGCGGTCAGATCGCGCATCTCTTTTAAACTTTATGAATCTGAAGAATCATTTAGAGGTGGTTGGCATCTGTCTCTCTGGAAGGACAATGGGTGATGATGATCATCATCACAAGCCTGGGTGGAAGGTATGGAGATCCTGAGATGCCCAGTCTTCAAGATTCCCCTCTCGGCCTCACCGTGTAGGAAAGATTATGAAGCAATAGGTTTGGGGCAGCTTGGCAGCATGAGCTGCCTGAAGGATGTTCAAGTACATCCATCTAGCTCCACTCCGGATTTCCTCTCTGGATCTACTCCCGTAGCGTTCATCTCTCCCGAGGTTGCCCAGAAGGCAGTGGGGCTATTTACCCATACTGGGGATATGGTTCACAACGACCAGGGCGTGTCTACAAAGGGTGGGTCTGCGTGGTATGTGTACAGCGGCCAGACCTTGCACACCCAGTTCTCTTTAGTTCCGCCAGTCCGAGGCAGAAAGTGAAAGCGACAAGCTCTACCACATTAGACGCATCACAGCAACTATTTTGACACCAAAACATATGGTATCCTCATTAATACTATTGGTTTGCTTACTTTCGTACTGCATCTGTTTCATCTTAATGACGTTTTGTTGCCTTCTGACGGTTTAAGTAACTTCCCAATCCTCTAACTCCCCATTATATTTTGCTCTATTAGCTGGCTTCACTTTGGGTTTTGTTTTGGCATTGAGGTCTTTTGTTATCCACGGTTGAGTAGGCTCGCCATTAGAATACTTCTTCACCTTTGGTAGGTATATGTACAGTGCCTTCCAAATTGCTTTCAGGAATTCCAGCCGTGATGCTTTGCCGTCATCCGTGCCAGTGTTCTTTTCCAATCACTTTTTGTCAAATTCTTCCTCATGGATTTGTAATTCCCTTCACTGGAATACTGACACATCCAACTTTAGCTTGTCCTTCGCAAACTTCACTGTGAATTGTATCATATTATGATCATTTTTCCCGAAGAGTTCTTCCACCTTACGTGCTCTAATCTTTTACCGTTCATTTCACAATGGCCAATCCAAAATAGCTGGATTCTGGGCTAATGGGCTCCTACATGAGCAGCTCTAAAAAGCCATCTTCCAGGTATTCTAGAAGTACACACTTTTGGGATCTAACATCAATATCATTCCCACGACCTACCTGCATGACTATTGTAGCATTTCCCATTACACCTGTATTTTCTATGTCCTGCTGTAACTTGTTGACTTCATCCATTCCATTGTTGGAGGTCTGTATATAACTTGCATCAAGGTCTTTTTATCCTTGCCGTTCCTTAACTCTGTTCACAACGTTACAATACCTTTCTACCCTATGCCTCCTCTTTTTAATGATGTGATTTCAATTTTTACCAATAGCGCCACACCACACCCTCTGCCTGTCCTTTAGATAAAATAAGTATCCCTGGACGTTAAGCTCCCAGCTCTCAGCTTCTTTGACTCATGATTTAGTGATGCCCACCAGGTCATACCTGCCAATCTGAAACTGTGCTGCAGGTGTATCGGCCTTATTCCGCATACTGCGTGCTTACAAACAAATCACCTTCAGTCCTGTATTCACCCTTTTCTATTTTGTCGCCTTTTGCTTTGTAACATCATGTTGACTGTAATTTTGCCCTACTATCAGTCTCCCCTTGCTTGGAGTCTCACTAGACACTGGCTCTGTTCGTAAACCTGATGCTCAGCAGTATCACTCCGCTTCTCATTCCCCTACGAATTAGATTACTTCATTTAAAAAAATAGCTTAAATGTACTTCATTATGAATCGTAAAGCCTTGCACTTACTGTTACAAATTATGCTTATTTGAAAGTGATAATAAAGTTAAAAGCAGTGTGCCAATTAAGTTTCCGTGCAAACATCTTAAATGTTGTGTCATCGAGAAGGAATTTGCGACTTTCTCCTTCGGAAGCTTGACGAAAAGAATAAAGGGAATATATCCTATAGTGATATACTCGGTTAAGGATGTCCGTTGCGGGGTGACTCAATGATAGAAATAGCTTACGTTAATTGTTTGTTCACAGGGCTGTCTCTGATGTGACTAATAAGCTGGTAACCTTTCCCTAGACATTACTGTATCCCTTATAAAAGCTTTCAAATCAATCTGTAGTTTTCGGCAGCAGGAGCATTATAACCTGATCGTCACCTCACACGGAAAATGGAATATCCTGCAATTTACTACATACAGAGTGTTTATTACCCTGTACTGACTGCGATTGGTATCCCCAGTAAGTAACTGGAGTATGTATGCGACTACTTCCTCCTCTATCTGCTGCTCTGCATTTTTTTTCGCCGAAAAACCATTACACACAGTGCTGTGTGCCGAGGACTGCCGACCTGATCAGGTTTGAAGCATATGCTTTCTCTCTCTCTGGTCGTACACTTCGTTCCTTGTTGCTGGTTTCTTTCTCAGCTGGAACAACTAAGATAGCACTAATATGGATCTTGCTTCAGCATTTTACCTTGCCCGACCTTCCAAAACATTCTCTTTTTTTATCGTTCTAAGTCTGATTTGGCATCAATGCCCAAAGGTGAAACTTTACAACAACAATATAAAAGGTTACCGTCATCATAACATGTTCAGGGAGCTTTCCCTTTCATCCAAGACACACAGAACTGTTCAGCGCAGAAACAAGATATTCGATTTATCTAGTCCTTCCTGAGACTATTTGAACTGCTTACTCCCTGAGCCCTGAACTCGGACCACAGTTATTTAATACCATCCTGCAACAAAAGAGCTCGTTTTCAATATAATTGTCCAAGCATTTTTCCATTGGAACATTAACCAAAAAATATATAAATCTCCCGTTTAACGTTTTCGACGTTTTTTTCAGACTTCAGTTTTAACTATGCGGGTTCCTGTTCTCACCTGTGTTACGTCAGAAGAAACAGTCCATCTGGGTCCATTACATTTATTCTGTCAACGCTGCCTTCAGCTTTGTCAGTTACGATGATGGACCTTGTGCGTTTGTAACTAACTCTCATTTTCTTCCTTGCAGTTAATTTGTTGGCTATTGTTATCCTGTGTCGTGGAAAATGCGGACTCTCCAAATGCATCACCCGTTACCTGGTGGCGATGGCATCAGCTGATTTACTGGGTGTTATCATTGGCATTGTATTCGAGCGGATCAACAATATTTATGTATTTGCGAGACTTTTGCTCATCACTCCAATGTGCGCGGCGACACTTGTGTTTCGGCTCGCACTGATGGACTGTTCTGTCTGGCTGACGGTGGCTTTCACTTTTGATCGATGTGTTGCAATTTGCAGCCAAAAGTTGCGGAAACGATTTTGCACCGAGAGGACGGCGATGATAGTGGTAGCGATTGTGGGCATAGGGAGTTGCTTAAGGTGTGTTCCATTTTACTTTTCAGTAGATCCTTTCATGATTATTGACAACGTTCCATGGCGCTGTATTGGCAGGGCAGATTACTTCACTTCACCGGTGTGGAAAGCTTACCAGTTGTTTAATAGCATCATCACCCCTTTATTGCCAATCGGTTTAATTCTATTGTTCAATGCTTTAACGGTCAGACATATTATCGCGGCAAACAGAGTCCGCCGGGGACTCCGGGGCAGCAATGACGATAAGAAGGATTCAGAGGTGGAGAACCGGAGAAAGTCAATGATTTTGCTGTTCGCTCTATCAGCCAATTTTATTTTATTGTGGCTTCTCTTCATAGTCTCTACTCTGATCTGGCAAGCTCAGAATTATTTTTACACAGACAGATATCTTAGTTCTCTATCGTTTATTCTGCAAGAGTGTGGGTTCATGTTGCAATTTCTCTGCACCTGCACCAACACGTGTATCTACACACTGTCCCTGAGGAAATTCAGGGAAGAGATGAAGAACGGAGTGAAACAACTGGTCACATTAAATGGCCGACTTTGTAGATAAACCGTAAGTCGAATTCTCCGTTTTTTTATGAGATCACATCAATTTTCGGAATCATCAGTCGGTCCGATAAATGCACCATAAATCAGCGAAGCCAGGTGCGTGAAGCTTAGAAGCCTGTTTTTCCAGGAAAAACAAGAAAGTTAATTTAGTTATATGTCCCAAGGCGTAAAGTGTTGCTGATATGATTTCTACAGTGGCAGAATTATACCTCAGATCAATGGATTAATACCGGAGGTTTGACCAAAGAAGCAGGGGATGCTGTTGTGATTCTTACACTTGTAGAATTCTGTTATAATTGACCGGATTTTTGGTCCACTGATAACGCGTCTCCAGCCTCTGTGACTAACGGTGAAATTTACCTTGAATATTACAATCCTGTGTCAGATAAAGAAAGTTTACGAATTTAACTAACGAATGTTCTTTGAGGAAACATGTTGTCCCTCGCCAAATGGAAGTATGAAACCTGTAGCAAATGAAACCCTCCTCTGACACGTCTGTTGTCCTACCTTGCTGTCTTCATAGAAAGAATCGGTTTCAAAAATGCAACGGCGATGTGCCCTCACAATATGCCATCGTCGTATGTTTCGGGTATTGCAATGATTTATCGAATCCTTATCGTTTCACTATACGAGTTTAGGCGCGTCAAATGCAAGCTATATCTCCATAATCATAATCAAATGTGGGGGCATCTCCGCGACTTTGTAACATGTACGTTTGTTTCCCATGTTTATGGCATATTTTTCGTTATATTTCCTTCAAAACAACATGTTTTTAATTAACGGCTTATCACCGAATCTATCAATCGATTAAGGTCACTGAGATTCGTACCGAGCTGATTCTGAAATTTTCAGGACGATTGTCTTCTTTGGAATGTTTTAACATGGAAAGCTGTGTCGAAGACCTGGGACCTGAAGACGGGTCTTCAACCAGAGCAGTTAATTCCCTCTCCCTCTCCATCTCCCTCTCTCTTTCTTCACAGTTGTTTCCTCACCTTCTGTTTTGTCTGGAGGGGGGGGGGTTCTTTTCGTTTTCGTTTCTGTTTCAGATTCCACTTTCTATAGGTTCACTCTGTTAGATTGTGTTGGCTGGGAGACAAACTAACTTTCTTTATTTCAGAGGAGTTTCCCTTCAATATCATGTCGAGAAACGTTCTTCAGCAGTGTGACCAATCTTAAATTTCCACGACTTCCCTGATAAAAATGCATGAATGTACATTATGTGTTTTTAGGATAATATAGCAGTTATATGTGTCTCCGCACAACTCCAGGAAGTTACGTATCAGTGACACCTCACAATTCAGACAAACCCACAATTCAAAGATACAGATTATTTAAAGATCAGGCCCTTCTGGCCCTACAAACTGCACCGGCCAGAAATCCACCAATTTAAACGTCATCATGGGATAATTTACCTGTTACCCTACTAACCGTTCGGGCTTTGGAATGTGGGCGGATACCCAGACATACAAGGAGACTTACAAAGGAGCTAGGAACTGAACTCTGAATTCCGACGACACGTGCTTTGATGACGACTTTTACTCCGCTCTTCGTTGCACTGAGGTTGAGTCTGTTGGATTCCTCCGGCTGCTGCGGGTTCCGAGTCTGCAGGCTCCAGGAAGTCTACTCCGCTCTGTTGAACTCAGAAGGATGCCGTGGGCCAGCTCCAGCTGCTCCGAGCTTCATGCCTGAAACCCCACTTTCGTTCTACATCCCATTTTTGCACGATTTGCTTTCTCCCTCTCCCTCTCCCCACACTGAGTGTTCTTTTAGGTTTCTTGTTTAGTGGCTCTCCGTAAGGAGACGAACCTCAAGGTTGTATAATACATATATACTTTGATAATAAATGTACTTTCAATTTTGATCGTTGAACTCTGACCTTTGAACGCACAGCATGTTCCTATTCAGTATATCACTCTCAGAAGAACACTACCTTTTCAGTGCTGCTATGGAAGTTAGCCTGAAATCCGATCTGGAAATTTAGAAGCAGGATTGGAAGCAATGAACGATTAGGGAAAGTCAGCAGGGTTTTGTCCATGAGAAGTCCTCTCTTAGTAACTTGACAGAATATTTCAATTAGGACAATAAGCGTATTGACCACGGCAATGCAAACATAAACAGCTGGAGGAGCTCAGGGCGTCGAACAACATCTTTATAAAGAAATCAATTGCCAGTGAATTTGTGTGAAAATCTTGCGCCAGGACTCAATCAGAGACCAGTGACCAGTGATGTACCTCCAGGATCAGTGTTGGAACGCTTGATAATTCTCCTCTATATTATGACTTAGATAGGAATGTGGGATTCGTAAGTTTCCTGAGGAATGGAAAACTGCAAACGTTATTCCAGTCTTTACAATGGGACGGAAAATCATTGGCCAGTTAGCAGGACATCAGTAGCTAGTGAGATATTGGTGCCCATTATTCATAACCTGTTTGGGGGTGCGTGATAAAACAGGCCGAAATGACGATGGTTTCCTTAAGCTGAATTTTTTTCTGCTGGAATGCTTGAGGAAACAGCATGCATGTTAGACAAAGGAGAATCATTGTCCCCTGCTTGCTTGCATTTTAACGTGGCGTTTGGCGAGGTGCGGCAAGTGAGGTTGCTAAACTTGGAATTACAGAAAAGATACTAGTCAGGTTTGAATATTGGTTGATTGGCCAGAGGCACGGAGTGCTGGTTGGTTCTCGGTCATTAGTAATGTGGCACAGGGTTCGGTGTTGGGGCCGCTTCTTTTTACAATATAATGATTATATGATTGTTATGCCTTTGTGAACAGATTTCCGGGCTTGGAAAGGAATTGAGTTAAAGGTAGTTCTGAGGAAGCAGGGAGTCTACAGAAGGACTTACACGTTTTGGGAGAATGCACAAAGAAGAGGAAAATGAAATATACTGTAGGCATGAGCATAGTCATGCACCTGAGCGGAAGAAATAAAGGCATAGGCAATTTTCTAAATAGGGAGCAAATCCAGAAATCAGATGTGAAAATGGACCCGAGTTTTCTTGAAGGATTTCCTGAAGCTTAATTTAAAAATTAAGTCGTTGGTCTCCAAGGCAAATGCAATGTTAGCTATCTTTTCGAGAGAACTAGGATATGGAAGCAATGTGTAATGTTCAGCTTTATCAATCATTGGTCAGTCCGCGCTTGGACTATTGGAAACAGTTTTGTTGCGCTTCTCTAAGAAAGGGAGTGCTGACATTGCAGAGGGTTCAGAGGAGGCTCGCGAGAATGATTTCGGGTACGAAAAGATCAGAACGAGAGTTTGATAGCTGTGGGCCAGTGCTCGTCTGAGTTTATAAGAACGAAGCGGATCTCATCGAAAGCTGTCGAATATCAAAAGGCCTACGTCGAGAGTAGGTAGTGAGGGGGTTTTCTATAGTACATGAGTTCAGGGCCTGAGTGCATAGCCTCAGAACTTGAGTACATCCAGTTAGGACGAGGAATGAGAAGGAATTTCTTTAGCTACAGGGTGGCAAAGCTGTGGAATTCACTGGTACAGATGGCTGGGGAGGCCGAAATTATTGTGGATATTTGAAAGTTAGGGCGATAGGTTCTTGACTCGTCAGGGCGTCAAAGATTACGGGAAGAAGAAAGGAGAATGAGGTTGAGGAAGGGCAGTAAAACAACCATAATGGAATGGGGGAGCAGACTAGATAGACCAAACGGCCTGGTTCTGCTCCTATCTTTATAAACTTATCTGTGTTTTTAAAAAGCAGTGCCATCCTGTAAATAGTGGGCGCAATTGTTAGTGGCCAAAATATGATATCAAGCAGCGATGGTATGTGGAATGTAATACTTATGTTTGAAGTGATGGATTGCGGGAGAGTAAATAAGGCCAGGCATATACTGTACGTGCTAGGGCCCCGTGGAGAACTAACGAACACAGACACCTTGGGGTATCACAGTAGATCTTCGAAAGTGGCATCACAGATCGGAAGGGTGCTAAGCAAGGCGCATGAGATTTCTCCGATTTTTATTTATTTGTTTGTTTGTCTGTTATTGGGATATTGTGTGGAATTGGCCCTTCTGGCCTTTCGTGCGGCGCCGCCCAGCAACCCCCGATTCTACCCTAACCTAATCACGGGACAATTTACAATGACACTACAGTCAACCAACCACTGCATCTTTGGACTGTAGGAGGAAACTGGAGCACCCGGAGGAAACCCCCGAGGTCATGCAGAGAATGTGCAAGCTCCTGAGCGGCGTGAATTGAACCCAGGTTGTTGGTACTGTAAAGCGTTCTGGAACCCACTTCGTTACGGTGTCACATTTCATCGGTCGTGGCACAGGATAAGAGACAGGATGTGACATCATAACTTTATAAAACATTGGCTGGACCGTGACACAGCTGGAGCACTGTTTGCAGTTATGATCACCGCAAAACAAAGAGCTCTACACGTGTGCGAAGAACAAGAGTCTGATAGAGTGAGGGTTAAACTGATAAGTAGAAAAGGAAACGGCTGTCTGGAGTCGGAGGAGGAAGGGCGGTTCTTAATCATGTAACGAAAATATTTTAAAACTTATGCCTGTTCTTTCCTGATAGAGGAGCAAAATCTATTCGCAAATAAATGAGGCACTTCACCCGTGTTATAGGCTCTAAAGCGCAGTGTTAGTTAAATAATGAATAAAATGCGGTAAAAATGAAGATACTTAACGAAGTGGAGAACGAAACAAAACTGTATTTAAAATTCATTGATGAATTGATCCACTATAATCCACTTAATGCCGGAGGGAAACAATCGTGTGAGACAACATTTTATCCAAATACTTGCAAAGATCTAACAACTTTTATCCAAGTAACTTTCCAACCACTAATGGTTACCAGCCCGCACCTTCCTGTCTCTAGCGACAGGCAGCCTGGGAACATAACGTAGACACAGAGACAGCAGATCTATAAAAACTCAAAGAAAAGGAATAACACTTATGGCCAACCGATTATCTATTGCTATTCCTGATCAGAAAAAAATCTATTCTCTCACCAGCACCTAATCGCAACATGTCCGCCTCCAGGCTATAGACCAGTACTGACAATAGACAATAGGTGCAGGAGTAGGCCATTCTGCCCTTCGAGCCAGCACCGCCATTCAACCCGATCATGGCTGATCATCCACAATCAGTACCCCGTTCCTGCCTTCTCCCCATATCCCTTGACTCCACTATCTTTAAGAGTTCTATCTATCTCTTTCTCGAAAGCATCCAGAGAATTGGCCTCCACTGCCTTTTGAAGCAGAGCAGTCCGTAGATCCACAACTCTCTGGGTGAAAAAGTTTTTCCTGAACTCCGTTCTAAATAGCCTACCCCTTATTCTTAAACTGTGGCCTCTGGTTATGGACTCCACCAACATCGGGAACTTGTTTCCTGCCTCTAGGGTGTCCAATCCGTTAATAAGCTTATACGTTTCAATCAGATCCCCTCTCATCCTTCTAAGTTCCAGTGTATACAAGCCCAGTCACTCCAATCTTTCAACATGTGCTCTCAAAATATGGCTGTAGACCAGTTCCCTTGTAATTTCCCAAAATATTCTCACATCCGCTGCTAACATCATTTGTCTTGCCTGTACATTAGGGCACTACCAAAGACGAGTCAAATTTAAACCTTTCTTTTCAAATTACTATCGTGACTGGGACCTTGGCGGTTGTGCAGACAGAGTAAAACAGACTGATACACTTGGTCGTATTGAAGTTAAGAAAGATGTTGTACTGGAGTTTTGAACAAAACGTTGCAGTGGATTATTCTCCGGGTCCAGTCGGGGCAGTGCTTAGATGACAGAATAGGAACAACATGGGAACAGGCCCTCTGTTCCACAATGTTATGCTGAACCAATTATATTGTCCTGTGTTTCTACAGGACACACCGGAAGAGGTTACGGCACCCATGGGCAATCACCTTTTCGGGCTGACTGGCCACAGGAATAGCAAAAGATAATTGGTTGGAGCAAATGTTCTTCCCTTTTTCAAGAAAGGGAGTAGAGATAACCGTGGAAATTATAGACAAGAGGGTCTTTCTTCAAAGCTGGGAAAGTTACCAGGCACAGTTGGTTCCTCTACTGATAATCTGCTGCACTGTAGATTGTTATTTCATGAACAAAGTCGTCGGAAAGACATTAAAGCTAGTGTTTTATTCAAGAAATCCGTGTAGAAGGCGTCATATTGAGACTCTCTTGAAGGAAGAGGCTTCCCGACTCGAAATTTCTGACCAATTTCAACGGATGCTGCCCGACCGGCTGAATTCATCCGGCTTTTTTGTACGTCTCAATATTTCTTGACATTTCTCGATGCTAAGTATCAAAGGGAACAGCAGGAAGATCTTGTTGTTGCAATGAATTTACAGTTATTGCTTTGAATTACATGTAGCTTTCACATATCTACGTCTTCGCATTCATACACCGGACACTCAAAACGACTGTTAATCGGTATTGTCTGGTTTGCAATTAACTCCACTCCACAGCTCCATGAAAACTGTTGTTCAAGGCTGCAGTTTAAATTCAATCTACGACCCATGTTCATGTCTGAAGATCGGCTGCTGGTAAAATCCATATATGCTATACACCCTAACTCCAGATATACGGTAATAAAGATCATTTCGAAGTATGAAGATGTTTTTACTATGTTCTTCGGTGAGATGAAGCATGTAGGGCAACGAATACGCCAGTCTGTCTCTGTCACCTGAAGAAATCGCAGCGTAATTGGTCAAAAACAGCTCGCCAACAAGGCCGGTAACTAAAATACTCAAACGGAAATCTAGGTACTAACACCGCGGCTGACAGGAATATCAAAATATAGAACGAATACCGCTGGTCTTCAGCGTCACTCGACTCGATAGTTCACTTTCTCAGGCAAGGCTGAATTCAACCAGGCAGCCTAACGGTGCAGGGCTTTGCTCAAGTCTCGACAAGCGCTCCAACGAAACGAAGGGATTTCAATACCGCCATAATGAAATAATAATTAGCAGACACGTGCATATTCACGAGCGCAATTGCCGAATCTGCTGCGCTGCCGAGTCCGTGGTTGTGACACGGTGACACAGTGCAATTAGAGACATTGGTAAAGAATGCTGGTGGGATGCTTCCATTCATTCTTTCTGAGCTTTGAGCAGAAGACTCAAGAAGTCAAACTGCAGATGATAAACACGTGGGCATGCCGTACTTGGATTACTGTGTGCTGTTCTAGTCACCACTTTATAGGAAGGATGTGCTGTATTGGTACTTTGCAATGGAACTGTGGACCTTAGTGTTAGGGTTGACGGTAGGGTTGGGGGATCTATATATGAGGCTGGGTTGAGGAGGTATGTGGGGCAGTGTCCAATAGTTGGAAATACCGTTTCCCATCGAGCCCTCCTACACTGCGGGGATCCCAGTCAAGATGTGGAAAGTTAAAATCACCAACTGTTTAGAGCCTTTGGTCTCTTGTAACAGTTTCGCTGCTAAATAGCTCCTCTAAATCGCGTCGTCTGCTGTCTGGTCCAGAATACACTCTGTTCCACGCAGAAAGCTGCAATAGACGAGCTTTCCCGTCTGTCCTGCCTGAGAATTGCCAAGACGTTTTCCCTGACTCGTAACGCCACTCCTCTCCCTCTAAACACTCACGAAAAAATCACCTCTGAAACAGTAGATCCGGAGCTTTGCACTGCCAATCCTGACCCTCTTGCACCCAAGTCTCGCAATAATATTAATATCGTATTTCCACATGTTGGTCCAAGCCCTAAGCTCATCCTCCTTTCCTGTAACACTCCCTGCTATATTCTACCTTGAGATTTATCTTCTTACAGGCATCCAGAGGAAAATAACGAAAAAAACTATAGGATTAATGAAACAGTATGCATAAACAAGGAACGATAAACAACTAATGTACAAAAGAAGATAAATTGTAAAAGTAAGTAATACCGAAACGATGTAAGGACAGCTTAGGCTCGGGTCATACTTTGCCCTGACCTTTTTCATCCTTCGGTTTTTCTTCAAAACTTTCCAGGATCTCAGGTCGATATTTCCTCTGCGCCTGCTGTACGTTCAGAGTCAGTAAGATCGGTCTGCACTATTTGACTTTGCCTTCTACCTGTCCCGATGAGGGGCATTGCAGGAAGACAGGGCGATAAAGAGGGCATTTGGCACGGCACAGAGTACATGCGTTGGGCATTGTATTGTTTCTGCACAACACGCTCCTCAGGCTGATTATGGAACATTGTGCCCAGCACTGGTCACCCTACTGTGGGAAATATGCCATTATACGGGAAAGTGTGCTGAGGGGTTTAATACGATGTGCCCAGAACTGCGCTACCAAGAGAGGTTGAGAACGTCTAGTCCAAATAATATTCCTTTCTCACACTATTTATTATTTTGTAATTGAACGTAATTTTGTGACTTTGCGTTGCAATGCTACCACGAAGCATGACATCTCTCGTCAGTGATAATATACATGATTCTGAACTCTGGAGTTGGGCATATTTTTCATTGCATCATATGCGACTGGGAAGTTACATAACAGAGGTGCATAGAATCATGAGAACTATTAATAGGGCGTCGAGCACCCGGCTTTTTTTCAAGTTGGGAACCAAGAAGTAGAGAGCATGAGAACGTTGGGGTGGGGGAGTGCAACCGTCTAACCAGTACTCACCACCGTCTGTGTGAAAAGCTGTCAGCAAGGGTAATGGGAACAGATACGGGAATAACGTTTAAGAAGCATTCCATGGACACAAGAAGAAATGCTTTGCATGTCTCTATCGAGATGCTTCGATAGTTAGATGGTTAGGCGGGTATGACCAGTTTAATTTGGGATCATGGACGTCACAGATGTAATGTGGAGAAGTGCCCGCTCTTGCTCTTTATGTTTCCCTATTGATACAATATCTATGTACGATAATAAAAGGCAACAACTTGTCTTTTCTCAGAGCGAGCTTTCCTCCCCAGTGCTGAGATAGGCAGACTTTTGTTTAACTCAGGACAACGTCAGGGATATTTCATGCAAACAAGTTGTGATTAGTTACAGGGATGTCGGGAGTAGGGGTCAGTTTACAGTCAGATGGGCCGCAATCAGAGTAAGCGTAAAATTACAGCGGAGTCGCCACTTTTGTCCCAGACTGTCGTTTGAAGTGATTTCTCAACCTTTTACTTCAAAGTTTTACTTCAAACTTGACAGGCAAAATCCCTGAGAGCCCTCCTGGCGTTTGTAATGGACCTGCTGATCTCCCAAAAACATGAGGGTACAGAGTTGGATTAATAGCGCTTGCAACAATATTCCCTTTTCTGGAAGAATGCCGCTCCTAGTTTCCGTCTCCCGGTGCCGTCACAATTTTCATTCTTCGCAGTTTCCCAATTAATTCACCGAACTTCTCGAAATCTGGCACCGCGGGGTATTCGCTTGCCTGACGTAATCAGTTAGTTAAATAATTTTTAAAATGTATTTTTAAATCTGTTACAATCTCTCGTCACCGAGGAGATCTCTAGATGGTACAAAAAGCCCAGGAATATCCGCGCTCATCACTTCTTCCCGAGAGATCGCCTGTCGCGCAGGGACAGGTCGCTGTGCAGAGGAAATGTCTGATATGTTGGATAGGTACCTCAGTGTGGAAAATGTATTGTATGTATTCATTGTCGTCATTGGAGTACCTGGTAAGTGAGCAGAGCAATTCCTGGTAGGTAGGACGACAGTACACAGTTAAAGGATCTTAACAGATGCTGAGCAGTGGGTCCTTGGGTTCCAACTTCATATCTCCTTGAAAGTGGCTACACGAGGCGATAAGGTGGTAAAGAAGGCTTATGGAATGTTGCTTTTATTAGTCGAGTCGCTGAGTTCAAAAGTCAAGGGGTTATGTTGCACTTAATACAACTCTGGCCATAACACATCTGCATATAGTTCTGGTCGCCCCACGGCAGGAAGTATGTTGAGGCTTTCGAGAGGATGCAGAAGAGAATTGCCAGGTTGCTGTCTGGTTTGGAGGGCATGGGCTATCACGAGAGGCTGGATAAATTGCGTCGTTTAATCTGCAGTGCTGGAAGCTGGGACGAGATCTGATGGAGGTTTATAAGATTATGAAAAGTAAACTGGAAGTATCTGTTTCCCAGAGTAGAAATGAGAAATACCAGAGCACATTCACTGAAGGTGAGAGGGTGTAAGTCGGTGTGAGGTGTCGGTTTTTCAGTCAGATGGTGGTAGATGCCTGGAATGCGTGGCCTGGTATGGTGGTAGCGGCAAGGACATTAAGCGCTTTTCCGAGACATTTGATGTGCACATGAATGTGAGGCAGATGGAGTGATGTGGACTTTGTATGTGTAGGAAGGATTAGTGTTTGTGTGTTTTTGATTTGCTTGTTAGCTGTTTCAGCACAACGTTGTCCCTCTGCAGTACTCCTCTGTGTTTTATATGTTCACGCTTGGCGAATGTGTTCACGAATCTCCAGTGTCTGCTCTCCTCTCACTCTCTCCAGTGAATTTCGTGGCGCTTGTGATCCTGTCCAGGGGAAAGTGCGGCCTCTCCACCTGCACTACCCGCTACCTGGTGGCCATGGCAGCGGCAGATCTACTGGTTATTGTCACTGCCGTCGTTTTCTATCGGATCAATTATCACTACATTCAGGGGAGCTTGCTGGACATCACCCCTGTATGCAGAGTTACCACCGTGCTGGAATACACGGGCACAGACTGCTCTGTCTGGTTCACCGTCGCTTTCACGTTTGATCGATTTGTCGCTATTTGTTGCCAGAAGCTGAAGACTACATACTGCACCGGGGGAAGTGCGGTCGTGATTCTAACAACCGGCATTGTGTTTTGTCTGAAAAACATTCCCCGCTACTTCACAAGGGAAGCCACGGAGATTGTCGATAATGTCCCGTGGTTCTGTCGAGTGAAAGACAGTTATTTCACTGACCCCGTGTGGGTGGTTTATGACTGGTTCGATACGGTTTTAACTCCGTTGCCTCCTATCGCTATAATTCTGCTGCTCAACGCTCTGACAGTCAGGTACATTTTAGTAGCCAGTCGTGTCCGTCAGCGGCTGAGGGGACAGAGCAAAGAGGAGAACCGCAGTGACCCAGAGATGCAGAGCAGGAGGAGGTCTGCGGTTTTACTCTTCGCCATCTCCGGCAGTTTCATCCTCCTGTGGATGACGCTGGCTGTCTACTACATCTATTATCAGAGCGCAGGAATTGGATTGGGGCTGAATGATTCTCTCTGGTTACTCGTCCACGTCGCCTTTTTGCTGAGAAATTTCAGCTCCTGTACGAACACATTTATTTACGCGGTGACTCAGTCAAAGTTCAGGGATCAGCTGAAGAGCGCGGTGGAATATCCGGTCACCTTCGTGTTTCAATTCATTAATAAAGCCGTGCGCTGAAATCAAACACACAGGCGGCCACAGTGTCTCCGAACCAAGCCACAACACTTCATATTCACCGCCTGATCTGCCAGGTGCACCGCCAGTTGTATGCAGGACGGAGACAGGAGACTGACACGCGAGGTGTGGAGACAAGTGATGAATTATAGTTCTGAGGGGGAGTGGTGAGAGTGGGAACCGATTCGGTGACAGGAAAGACAGAGAAGGCAGAGACTGAGAAAGAGAAACGGGGGAAAGGGAAGAGAGGGAGGAAGAGAGAATGGAGGGAGAGAGAAAACAGCGGAGAAAACGTAAGGCAGTGATAGAGAAATAGAGAGCGAGAGCAAAAAGAGTCATAACAGGGATCGGATGACAGGGGTAGAGAGAGAGGGGTATAGGAAGCGGTAAGATAGAGGACAGCTTACAGAGAGGGTAGCGGGAGAAAGACAGAAAGGGGGTTAGAGAGAGGTGCAGAGCGAGACGGAAGAGTGAATGCGGGAGAATGAAATAGGAATAGAACAACAGAAGGATGGGACGGTGATCGGGGAGAAAGAGTGCTCGTCAGTGAGGAGCGGGAGTTGAGGGCGAGATGTGAGACATCAGGGAGAGAGGCGAAAGACAGGTGTAAAATACGGGTGTACGTTGAATAGAGGATAGTGTGGTAGAGATAGGAAGAGAGAGAGAAACAGAGGGAAACAAAAGAGTGGACGAGATAGTGAAGAGAGGGTTTGAGAGAGAGACGGCAGGGAGAGAAGTGAAAGACAGACTGAAGAGTGAGAGAGAGAGGAATGAAAGGCAGGGATAAATAGAGGAGGTGAGCCAGATGGATGAAGAGAGTGTAGAGAGTGTTGAAATGAGGGGAGAGGGGGAGAGTTTACAGAAAGCGAGAAAGAGGGAGAGAGTAGAGATGGGGG
The DNA here is from genome assembly GCF_030144855.1 of Hypanus sabinus. Lineage (NCBI taxonomy): Eukaryota > Metazoa > Chordata > Chondrichthyes > Myliobatiformes > Dasyatidae > Hypanus > Hypanus sabinus. Next base: position 324,024 of record NW_026778945.1, read on the forward strand.
GTGAGGGGTAGAGTGAGAGTCATGGGGAGAGAAAGTAGATGGAAAGGCAACGGGAGGAGAATGGGACGAAGGAAAGAGTGGGAAGAGATGGTAAGAAAGAGGGGAAAGAGCGATGGATAGTCAGCGAAGAGCGAGAGGGCAGAGAGCATGGTGGGGAGAGAGGGGAAATGGAGAGAGGGATGCGAGGGAGAAGAGAGCATGTTGAGATATAGGGTGGAAAAAGAGGAGAGAGAGGGAAAAAAGACAGGAAGAGATTGCAGTGAAAAGAACGGGTACAGAAAGGGGGCAGATAATCTGAGAAGGGGTAGAAGAGAGCGAGCAAAAAGGCAGGGAGCGACAGCAGCGAGAGCGAGAGAGGGACGATAGTGGGATAGAGAGCGGTGACAGAGAGAGGAGTGAGAGAGAGATGGGTGGAGAGAAGAAAGGCGATGGCAGAGAGAGTCAAAGGGAGGGATGTGAGGTAGAGCGGAGCGTTGAGATTTATGAGCAGATGGTGGAAACTGGAAAGGGAGGGGATTGAGGAGAAGGTGGTCGGGAAAGAAGGGTGTGACATGGAAGAGGGAGTGAGATGAGTGTGCGTACTGAGTGAGGGGAGTATGGAGAAGACAGAAAAAAGGATTAGGAGGGGCGAGATACGGGAGGGGAAAGACCAAGGAAGAGAGGTGTGAGGTAGAATTGAGAGAGAATGCAGTGCAAGATGAGAGTAAGGGAGAGAGATGGGGAGGCAATGCGTTTGCAGTGGTAGAGGTGAGTGAGAGGGCAGAGAGGGGACGATTGGGTAGAGAGAACGGAGACAGGGGCAAGAGTAACTGAGGGTGGAATGGAGGGGATATAACAGAGAGTGCAGAGAGTGAGGCAGAGGTTTTGGGACTAACAAAGAGAATTAGAGAGGAGGGTACTGAGGAGTTGTGGAAAGGGCGTGAATAGATGGAAGAGACGAGAGAATGGCGGGGAAGAAAGCAGGTTGGAGAGAACGTGGAAGATTGCAGAGTGGAGAAACTAGGAAGGCAGTTCGTGAGGGAGGGTGGTTGGTAAAAGGGGAATGGGCAGAGGGATGATTGAGAAAGGGGAGAACATGCGCGAGAGAGGGGAATGAGAGGGGGATTGAGGATGGAAAGGGACAGGAATCATTCCAGAGGGCTGGACAATCACAGATGTCGCTTCATAATTTAAGAAGGCAAACGAAAGGAAGTGATAGGCTGGTTAGTCTGTTCTACGGTGGTTGGTAAGATTTTATTTTATCTTATTTGTTTATTTTATTTAGCGACACAGTGCAGGGCACGCCCTACCGGCCCATTTAGGGTAAGATTTTAGACGACTTAGAAACATGGGATTGAATAGGCCAAAGTCAGCGTCGTTCCTGTGGGATCATCTTGCTCAATGAAGCAAATTATTGGTGATCACACACAAAACACGAAGTAGAGAACTTTGCACCTGAATCAAAATCCGCTTCAGTTTTAATATCCCTGGCACGTGCCATGAGAATTGTTGTTCTGTGGCAGCAGTACATTGCAAAAAAATAAATAAATAATGATGACGACAATAATAATAATAATAATAATAATAATAATAATAATAATAATAATAATAATAATAATAATAATAATAATAATAATAATAATAATAATAATAATAATAATAATAATAATAATAATAATAATAATAATATAAATTACAAGGAGTTATATCTATATCGTTAAATATCGTTGCAAAGAGAAGGGAACATGACCCTGGGTGGGGCAGCGGCCCTTAATGATGGATGCCGTGTTTTTCAAGGCATCGCCATTTGAAATTGTCCTCGATGTTGTGGAGGCTACTGGCCATGATGGAGGTGGCCGAATCTGCAACTTCCTGAAGATTTTTTTCCCAATGCTGTGCAGTGGCCCCTCCATACTAGACAATGAAGCAACGTCGAATGCTTTCCACGGTCATTTGGCCGGAGTAATTGGTAAAATACCAAGTCTCCTCAAACGCCTGATAAAATATTCGCGCTGTTTTGCCTTCTTCGTAATTGCATTAGTATGTTGGGCTTCAGAGATATTAACATTCTTGAGCTTGAAAAGGCTCAGTCTTTTCACTGCGGATTTCTCAATGAGGACGGGCATGTTCCCTCGACTACCCGATCCTGAATTCGACAATCAGTTCCTTGGTCTCACTGACGTTCTTGCAAGGTTAATTTTGCGACACTGCTCACCAGCGGATCCATCTCACACCTCCTCGTCACCATCTGAAATTCCGCCAACAGTAGTTGTGGCATCGGCAAATTTGTAGATGGTGTTTGTGCTGCGCCGAGCCACGCCACCGTGGTGTAGATTGAACAGAGCAATAGGCTACGCAGAAATCCTTGGGGTGTGCCATTGTTGACTGTCGGCGAGGAAATGTAATTTTCCGATCCACACAGTGGCGTCCCGATGAGAAGTCCAGGATTCAGTTGCAGAAGGAGGTAGTCAGGTCCTGGCTCTGGGGTCTCAAGGTGTTTAAAAGAATATCCCCCTTGCTGGAAGAGTGCCGCTCAAAATTCCATACTTCAGTGCCGTCAGATTTTTGGTTCTTGCTGTGTCACAGTTAAAACGCTGAATTAATCACTGTTGTCACTGCGTAGAATTCACATGACTTACGCAAACAGTTTGCAAATAATTGAAAAATATTTATTTTAACTCTTTTGAAATCCCACCGTGGAGTGGCGGAACAATGGGCTCAATAGTTCAAAGCTCCAATTTATTATCAGACGTGGTATACGATCCCAAACCCCTTCCTCTTCAAAGACATCCACTACACAGACAAAAAAAAACAAAGAATGAATGACAGGAAAACGTTGGAACCCCAAAGCCCTCCTTCCCCTCCCACGCACACGCAGCGGGATTACCCTCACATTCCCCTCCCCACACTTGCTCGGACAAAAGCAAAACCAGCCCCACCAACCACCAAGCAAGAAATAGCAATACCTCAGAGTCCATCTAAAAACTACTGTCCATCCTATCATACATCGCTATCTCAAACACTCTCTCTCTCTCTCTCTCTCTCTCTCTCTCTCTCTCTCTCTCTCTCTCTCTCTCTCTCTCTCTCTCTCTCTCTCTCTCTCTCTCTCTCTCTCTCTCTCTCTCTCTCTCTCTCTCTCTCTCTCTCTCTCTCCCTCTCTCTCTCTCTCTCTAGGAAATCTCTCTCCGACGTGCCGATTCGTCATCATCTTTGATTCGGCCTCCAATAGTGATGTTGTCAGTAAACATCAATATGGCATCGGTGTCGTACCCAGTCTCGGGCCATGCGGGTATTGCAGGGGGCCACGTACACGGCTGTGTAGTGCACCTGTGCTGATGTTGAGAAAGGTGAATACAATATGAGGATGTTCTGCACGCGATTTGATGGAGGCGTTTTGATTTTTTCTTTGATTTTAGCAAAACAGCGTTCGAAAGCATTGTAGTACTGAATTGAAACGAGAAAGAATTCATGTTTAAGCAACCAACGTAAAATAATCAAGGAATTGTCTTACATTTTCATGAAATTAAAACTTTGTCGATATCGTATCTGGGATTGAACGGCTTGTCATATGAGGAGCGCTTCATGGCTCTGGGCTTGTATTGACTGAGAGCGTTTATCTAACAATGCATTAGCATCAATAGTGCTCTATTTTTTCACAATACTAACTGACTTACTGCCCTTTCGTGTGGCCTTGTGGATAAGGTATCGGTCTAGTGCTCTGAAGGTCACTGGTTCGAGCCTCAACTGAGACAACGTGTTTGTGTCCTTGAGCAAAGCACAACAGCGCATTGCTCTGCGGCGACACCGGTGCCAAGCTGCCTGAGTCCTCGTGCCCTTCCCTTGGACAACGTCAGTGGCGTCATGGGCAACTGCCAGTCTCCTATGCAGCCCTACCTGGCCTGCACCACGGAAACTTTCCAAGGCGCAAATCCATGGTCTTTCGAGACCAATGGATGCCTAAAAATACTGCCGTTTACACCACAAGAGCAGAATTGAAGGTCTAGACCGTGGCACGCGGATATGGAAGGATTCTTCATTGTAGTTTCCATTACAATTTTGTTAACCAGTCCATGTTGGTAACCATGAGATGAAGGCAGAGCCTGGAAGACGGGTGGACAACTCTTAGTCTGGCCTCTCCCCTTTGACTTGGGACGCTACCCAGAGCAAAAGCGCAAGGCCCGCACTCCAGCTCACACGGGTCTCCGTGATACTGAGGGACGCGAACCTCGAAACCACGACAAGGTTGTGATTCGCCCGGGCGATTTTTCTGCATTCCTGGATATAATAGTATGATACTTCGTTTTCTCTTAAGAGGCTCTTTTTTAAATTGACCTTGCGAAATTCCTCCTCCTCGTGTTTATAGCTGACTTTGGCGCACTGTCTACAGTTTATAACATGATCATCATCACACAAACTTCTAATTACACAGTTTACGCTACATTAACGCTGCACTGTTAGACTATAACTAACTCTCACCAATTCTCTCACGACTTTATATCCCTTAGACTCATATAAGCTTATGTCTTTAAGTTGAAATGGTTCTTCTCATTTCACCAGACCTGCTTTCAGTCCCTCTTCAGACTACAAAAAGAAAGCAAACACCTGCTTTATAACTTCTTTCTTCGTCTTGACTTCTCCGCTTCGTGCAGTAGAAACTACATCTGCACCTTCTTACAATTGCTCTCGTATAGTGATCATTACTACGGCGGGTGGATCTGACTTAGTACAATCAAAATACATTCAGTTGTAGCAACACCAACGAAATTAGAGGTAAATTGCCCTAATCCGTGTAAATTCAGTGTTGCATGGAATAGAATCTTCCCCTTTCTCAGAATGAGACCTTCGAGATCATTACCAGTGTGGATAACGTCAGGCACCTCAAGTCTGTACAGATTCCGTAATCTACGGACTCGCTTCCTAGGATACTGCAACTCCATGGCACCGTAGCTTGATGTTGTGGAATAATAACAGTTCCTGAACCTGGTGGCTTCAGTCATGAGGTTCCTGTACCTTCTTCCTTGTGGCAAAAGGGAAAAGAGAGCTTGTTCCGGGTGGTGGAGGCTCCCTGATGATAAGATACCGCGTTCCTGCGGCAACGTTTTCTATCGAAGTGCCCAATGGTGCTGAGAGACTCGATCGTATCCATTGATGTTTCCATTCCGGGTGCTGCAGTCAGTCAATCGACTCTCCATTACAAGTCTATAGTCGCTTGTCAAAATTTTAGGTGCCACGTCCACACACTCCTCGGGATGCCGGACTTCCTTCTTAATTGCACGTTCGTGCTGGTCCCAGGAGAGGCTATCGGAGAACTTCGATCAGGAGTGGCTCATGAACCTCCGGCTTCCTCATACTGAAGTCAAAAATCAAATCCTTGGACTTGCAGTCACTGAGCAAGATGTTTTTGCTACGGCACCACTCAGACAAATTTACAACCTCCCTCCGACATGCTGATTCGTCACCACTTTTGATTCGGCCGTTTGCAGTGGCGTTGTCAGCAAACTTGAATCTGGCATTAGTGCTGTGCCGAGCCGTACAGTCACAAGTGTAATGCAAGATCAGCAGGGGGCAAGGTACACAGCCCTGTGAAGCAGCAGCGCTGATTGAGAGCGCGGAGGAGCTGCTTTGCAAATCCGAACCGACCGGACTCGATATAAAGGAGTCTTTCAAGGTAAGGGGGAAGACCCGGGATTCTTCAGTTCTGTAAAAAGGACTTTAGAACGTGATATATAAGCAGAGTTAGGCCGTTTGGAATATCGAGTCTGCCCCGCCATTTCGTCATGACAGATCCATTTGTCTCTCAGCCCCAATCTCCTGCCTTCTTCCTGTATCGCTTCATTCCCTGACCAATCTGGAATCTATCAACCTCTTCTTTTATTATACGTAAGGATGTGCCCTTCACAGCCGCCCGTGACAATGAATTCCTCAATTCCCGCTCTCCTGCTTCATTTCCGGGTTAAAAGTAAGCCCCTCTATTCTGAGTCTGTGTCCTCTATCCTAGACTCTCACATCACAGGTATCCGCCTGCCCAAATCTGCTCTATGAAGGCCTTTCGCCTTCATGGGGTCACCCTCAGTCTTCTGCATTGCGGGCAATACAAGCCCAGAGACATCAACCGCTCCTCATATGACAAGGCGTTTAATCCTGGAATAATTTTCGTCAATTTGCTTTCAGTCCTCTCCAGTGTCAGCACATCCTTTTTAAGATAAGGGCTCCAAGACTATTTACAATACTCCAAGTGAGGCCTCACCAGTGTTTTATAAAGCCGCAACATTACATCCTTACATTTTACAACTCCGCTGTTTAAAATTTCTCTCCGTCCTCTTACTTCTTCTACCGAAGTGCAGGACTGTGCACCTCCTGACTATTGAAGTTCTTCTATATTGTCTCTACTTCCTCAAAACTAACTGCTTTTCGTATCGTCCGCAAACCTTGCAACAAAGCCATCAATTCCGTCACCCAAGACATTGACATGTAAGGTCAAAAAGAAGCGATCGCAACACAGACCCATGTAGGACACTTGGCAACGGCAAACAAGCAGAGAAAGCTCCCTTTACCCCTACTCATTGCCTTCCGCCAATCACCATTTCTATAACCATCTGGTATCTTTCCGGTAATACCATGAGCCCTTAGCTTGTTAACCAGACTCGTGTGTTTCACCTTCCAAAATCCCTTCAGTAAATCCAAGTGCACAACATTTGTTGGAGTATTGGAGTATAAAAATATTATGGAGTATAAAACTTGTATTGTTTGCTATGTAACTAGTCAGTCTGCTATGCATGTACCCAATTTATTAGAATGAAGTCTTAGGAATGTAGAAGACAATAGCATGTTAATGAGAGGTAGCTAAAGAAATGTAGATCAGAACATTGCTCAGTTCTGAGTTTATTATCTGCTATGCATGTACCCAAGATGAAATGCTAGGAATGTATAAGACAATGGTGCGTTAATATATGTTAATGAGAGGTAGTTAGGAGAGGTAGTCAGCTTTGAAGTTTGCTATTTGCTATGCATGTATCCAATTGAATGGAGAAGACAATGGTGTGGTAATGAGAGGTAGCAAAGATATGTTTTGCTTTGAAATTGTTTGCTGTGCAACCAAAACTATGTAGTCAGCCTTGTTGTAGATTATGCAGTTTGAACTTGCTATTTGCTATGCATGTACCCAATTTAGTAGGAGAATGAAATCTTAAGAATGTAGAAGATGGTGTATTGGTGAGAGACAGCTGGGAGATGTGGATTGGAACATGATTAAGTCAATGGGACGGTCGTGTGAAACTGGACCAGGATTTTGCTATAAAAAATCCCGTGTCCGAGAATCGGTGGGCAATCGGCTCTCTGGATCTACTCCTGTAGCGTTCATCTCTCCCGAGGTTGCCCAGAAGGCAGTGGGGCTATTTCCCCATACTAGGGATATGGTTCACAACGACCAGGGCGTGTCTGCAAACGGTGGGTCTGCATGGTATGTGTACAGCGGCCAGACCTTGCACACCCCGTTCTCTTTAGTTCCGCCGGTCCGAAGCAGAAAGTGAAAGCGACAAGCTCTACCACATTAGACGCATCACAGCAACTATTTCGACACCAAAACATATGGTATCCTCCTTAATACTATTGGTTTGCTTACTTTCCTATTTCATCTGTTTCTTCTTAATGACGTTTTGTTGCCTTCTGACGGTTTAAGTAACTTCCCAATCCTCTAACTCCCCATTATATTTTGCTCTATTAGCTGGCTTCACTTTGGGTTTTGTTTTGGCATTGAGGTCTTTTGTTATCCACGGTTGTGTAGGCTCGGCATTAGAATACTTCTTCACCTTTGGTAGGTATATGTACAGTGCCTTCCAAATTGCTTTCAGAAATTCCAGCCGTTGCTGCTTTGCCGTCATCCCTGCCAGTGTTCTTTTCCAATCTCTTTTTGTCAAATTCTTCCTCATGGATTTGTAATTCCCTTCACTGGAATACTGACACATCCAACTTTAGCTTGTCCTTCTCAAACTTCACTGTGAATTGTATCATATTATGATCATTTTTCCCGAAGAGTTCTTCCACCTTACGTGCTCTAATCTTTACCGTTCATTTCACAATGTCCAATCCAAAATAGCTGGATTCTGGGCTAATGGGCTCCAACATGAGCAGCTCTAAAAAGCCACCTTGCAGGTATTCTAGAAGTACACACTTTTTGGGATCTAACATTAATATCATTCCCACGACCTACCTGCATGACTATTGTAGCATTTCCCATTACACCTGTGTTTTCTATGTCCTGCTGTAACTTGTTGACTTCATCCATTCCATTGTTGGAGGTCTGTATATAACTTGCATCAAGGTCTTTTTATCCTTGCCGTTCCTTAACTCTGTTCACAACGTTACAAAATCCTTTTTACCCTATGCATCCTCTTTTTAATGATGTGATTTCAATTTTTACCAATAGCGCCACACCACACCCTCTGCCTGTCCTTTAGATAAAATAAGTATCCCTGGACGTTAAGCTCCCAGCTCTCAGCTTCTTTGACTCATGATTTAGTGATGCCCACCAGGTCATACCTGCTAATCTGAAACTGTGCTGCAGGTGTATCGGCCTTATTCCGCATACTGCGTGCTTACAAACAAATCACCTTCAGTCCTGTATTCACCCTTTTCTATTTTGTCGCCTTTTGCATTGTAACTTATCATGTTGACTGTAATTTTGCCCTACTATCAGTCTCCCCTTGCTTGGAGTCTCACTAGACACTGGCTCTGTTCGTAAACCTGATGCTCAGCAGTATCACTCCGCTTCTCATTCCCCTACGAATTAGATTACTTCATTTAAAAAAATAGCTTAAATGTACTTCATTATGAATCGTAAAGCCTTGCACTTACTGTTACAAATTATGCTTATTTGAAAGTGATAATAAAGTTAAAAGCACTGTGCCAATTAAGTTTCCGTGCAGACATCTTAAATGTTGTGTCATCGAGAAGGAATTTGCGACTTTCTCCTTCGGAAGCTTGACGAAAAGAATAAAGGGAATATATCCTATAGTGATATACTCGATTAAAGATGTCCGTTGCGGGGTGACTCAATGATAGAAATAGCTTACGTTAATTGTTTGTTCACAGGGCTGTCTCTGATGTGACTAATAAGCTGGTAACCTTTCCCTAGACAGTACTGTATCCCTTATAAAAGCTTTCAAATCAATCTGTAGTTTTCGGCAGCAGGAGCATTATAACCTGATCGTCACCTCACACGGAAAATGGAATATCCTGCAATTTACTACATACAGAGTGTTTATTACCCTGTACTGACTGCGATTGGTATCCCCAGTAAGTAACTGGAGTATGTATGCGACTACTTCCTCCTCTATCTGCTGCTCTGCATTTTTTTTCGCCGGAAAACCATTACACACAGTGCTGTGTGCCGAGGACTGCCGACCTGATCAGGTTTGAAGCATATGCTTTCTCTCTCTCTGGTCGTACACTTCGTTCCTTGTTGCTGGTTTCATTCTCAGCTGGAACAACTAAGATAGCACTAATATGGATCTTGCTTCAGCATTTTACCTTGCCCGACCTTCCAAAACATTCTCTTTTTTTATCGTTCTAAGTCTGATTTGGCATCAATGCCCAAAGGTGAAGCTTTACAATAACAATATAAAAGGTTACCGTCACCATAACATGTTCAGGGAGCTTTCCCTTTCATCCAAGACACACAGAACTGTTCAGCGCAGAAACAAGATATTCGATATATCTAGTCCTTACTGAGACTATTTGAACTGCTTACTCCCTGAGCCCTGAACTCGGACCACAATTATTTAATAACATCCTGCAACAAAAGAGCTCGTTTTCAATATAATTGTCCAAGCATTTTTTCCATTGTAACATTAACCAGAAAATATATAAATCTCCCGTTTCACGTTTTCGACGTTTTTTTCAGACTTCAGTTTTAACTATGCGGGTTCCTGTACTCACCTGTGTTACGTCAGAAGAAACAGTCCATCTGGGTCCATTACATTTATTCTGTCAACCCTGCCTTCAGCTTTGTCAGTTACGATGATGGACCTTGTGCGTTTGTAACTAACTCTCATTTTCTTCCTTGCAGTTAATTTGTTGGCTATTGTTATCCTGTGTCGTGGAAAATGCGGACTCTCCAAATGCATCACCCGTTACCTGGTGGCGATGGCATCAGCTGATTTACTGGGTGTTATCATTGGCATTGTATTCGAGCGGATCAATAATATTTATGTTTTTGCGAGACTTTTGCTCATCACTCCAATGTGCGCGGCGACACTTGTGTTTCGGCTCGCACTGATGGACTGTTCTGTCTGGCTGACGGTGGCTTTCACTTTTGATCGCTGTGTTGCAATTTGCAGCCAAAAGTTGCGGAAACGATTTTGCACCGAGAGGACGGCGATGATAGTGGTAGCGATTGTGGGCATTGGGAGTTGCTTAAGGTGTGTTCCATTTTACTTTTCAGTAGATCCTTTCATGATTATTGACAACGTTCCATGGCGCTGTATTGGCAGGGCAGATTACTTCACTTCACCGGTGTGGAAAGCTTACCAGTTGTTTAATAGCATCATCACCCCTTTATTGCCAATCGGTTTAATTCTATTGTTCAATGCTTTAACAGTCAGACATATTATCGCGGCAAACAGAGTCCGCCGGGGACTCCGGGGCAGCAATGACGATAAGAAGGATTCAGAGGTGGAGAACCGGAGAAAGTCAATGATTTTGCTGTTCGCTCTATCAGCCAATTTTATTTTATTGTGGCTTCTCTTCATAGTCTCTACTATGATCTGGCAAGCTCAGAATTATTTTTACACAGACAGATATCTTAGTTCTCTATCGTTTATTCTGCAAGAGTGTGGGTTCATGTTGCAATTTCTCTGCACCTGCACCAACACGTGTATCTACACACTGTCCCTGAGGAAATTCAGGGAAGAGATGAAGAACGGAGTGAAACAACTGGTCACATTAAATGGCCGACTTTGTAGATAAACCGTAAGTCGAATTCTCCGTTTTTTTATGAGATCACATCAATTTTCGGAATCATCAGTCGGTCCGATAAATGCACCATAAATCAGCGAAGCCAGGTGCGTGAAGCATAGAAGCCTGTTTTTCCAGGAAAAACAAGAAAGTTAATTTAGTTATAAGTCCGAAGGTGTGAAGTGTTGTTGATATGATTTCTACAGTGGCAGAATTATACTTCAGATCAATGGATTAATACCGGAGGTTTGACCAAAGAAGCAGGGGATGCTGCTGTGATTCTTACACTGGTAGAATTCTGTTATAATTGACCGGATATTTGGACCACTGACAACGCGTCTACATCCTCTTTGACTAACGGTGAAATTTACCTTGAATATTACAATCCTATGTCAGATAGTTTACGAATTTAACTAACGAATGTTCTTGAAGTGAAACCTCTGGTCACATTGAATGGCCAGATCAATTGTAGATAAAATATAAGTTGAACTGCATGTTTTGTGCTGAAGTCAAATAAATCTTTTCAATCCTCAGCAGATCTGATAAATGCACCATAAATCAGCGAAGCCAGGTGCGTGAAGCTTAGAAGCCTGTTTTTCCAGGAAAAACGAGAAAGTTATTTTAGTTATATGTCCCAAGGCGTAAAGTGTTGCTGATATGATTTCTACAGTGGCAGAATTATACTTCAGATCAATGGATTAATACCGGAGGTTTGACCAAAGAAGCAGGGGATGCTGTTGTGATTCTTACACTGGTAGAATTCTGTTATAATTGACCGGATTTTTGGTCCACTGATAACGCGTCTACAGCCTCTGTGACTAACGGTGAAATTAACCTTGAATATTACAATCCTGTGTTAGATAAAGAGAGTTTACGAATTTAACTAACGAATGTTCTTTGAGGAAACATGTTGTCCCTTGCCAAATGGAAGTATGAAACCTGTAGCAAATGAAATCCTCCTCTGACACGTCTGTTGTCCTACCTTGCTGTCTTCATAGAAAGAATCGGTTTCAAAAATGCAACGGCGATGTGCCCTCACAATATGCCATCGTCGTATGTTTCGGGTAATGCAATGATTTATCGAATCCTTATCGTTTCACTATACGAGTTTAGGCGCGTCAAATGCAAGCTATATCTCCATAATCATAATCAAATGTGGGGGCATCTCCGCGACTTTATAACATGTACGTTTGTTTCCCATGTTTATGGCATATTTTTCGTTATATTTCCTTCAAAACATGTTTTTAATTAACGGCTTATCACCGAATCTAGCAATCGATTAAGGTCACTGAGATTCGTGCCGAGCTGATTCTGAAATTTTCAGGACGATTGTCTTCTTTGGAATGTTTTAACATGGAAAGCTGTGTCGAAGACCTGGGACCTGAAGACGGGTCTTCAACCAGAGCAGTTAATTCCCTCTTCCTCTCCCTCTCTCTTTCTTCACAGTTGTTTCCTCACCTTCTGTTTTGTCTGGGGGGGGGAGTTCTTTTCGTTTTCGTTTCTGTTTCAGATTCCACTTTCTACAGGTTCACTCTGTTAGATTGTGTTGGCTGGGAGACAAACTAACTTTGTTTATTTCAGAGGAGTTTCCCTTCAATATCATGTCGAGAAACGTTCTTCAGCAGTGTGACCAATCTTAAATTTCCACGGCTTCCCTGATAAAAATGCATGAATGTACATTATGTGTTTTTAGGATAATATAGCAGTTATATGTGTCTCCGCACAACTCCAGGAAGTTACGTATCAGTGACACCTCACAATTCAGACAAATCCCACAATTCAAAGATACAGATTATTTAAAGATCAGGCCCTTCTGGCCCTACAAACTGCACCGGCCAGAAATCCACCAATTTAAACGTCATCATGGGGTAATTTACCTGTTACCCTACTAACCGTTCGGGCTTTGGAATGTGGGCGGATACCCAGACATACAAGGAGACTTACAAAGGAGGTAGGAACTGAACTCTGAATTCCGACGACACGTACTTTGATGACAACTTTTACTCCGCTCTTCGTTGCACTGAGGTTCAGTGTGTTGGATTCCTCCGGCTGCTGCGGGTTCCGTGTTTGCAGGCTCCAGGAAGTCTACTCCGCTCTGTTGAACTCAGACGGATGCCGTGGGCCAGCTCCAGCTGCTCCGAGCTTCATGCCTGAACCCCACTTTCGTTCTACATGCCATTTTTGCACGATTTGCTTTCTCCCTCTCCCTCTCCCTCTCCCTCTCCCCACACTGAGAGTTCTTTTAGGTTTCTTGTTTAGTGTCTCTCCGTAAGGAGACGAACCTCAAGGTTGTATAATACATACATACTTTGATAATAAATGTACTTTCAATTTTGATCGTTGAACTCTGACCTTTGACCTATTCAGTATATCACTCTCAGAAGAACACTACCTTTTCAGTGCTGCTAAGGAAGTTAGCCTGAAATCCGATCTGGAAATTTAGAAGCAGGATTGGAAGCAATGAATGATTAGGGAAAGTCAGCAGGGTTTTGTCCATGAGAAGTCCTCTCTTAGTAACTTGACAGAATATTTCAATTAGGACAATAAGCGTATAGACCACGGCAATGCAAACATAAACAGCTGGAAGAACTCAGGGCGTCGAACAACATCTTTATAAAGAAATCAATTGCCAGTGAATTTGTGTGAAAATTGAATTGAGTTTGTGTAAAAATCTTGCGCCAGGACTCAATCAGAGACCAGTGACCAGTGATGTACCTCCAGGATCAGTGTTGGAACGCTTGATAATTCTCCTCTATATTATGACTTAGATAGGAATGTGGGATTCGTAAGTTTCCTGAGGAATGGAAAACTGCAAACGTTATTCCAGTCTTTACGATGGGACGGAAAATCATTGGCCAGTTAGCAGGACATCAGTAGCTAGTGAGATATTGGTGCCCATTATTCATAACCTGTTTGGGGGTGCGTGATAAAACAGGCCGAAATGCCGATGGTTTCCTTAAGCTGAATTTTTTTCTGCTGGAATGCTTGAGGAAACAGCATGCATGTTAGACAAAGGAGAATCAGTGTCCCCTGCTTGCTTGCATTTTAACGTGGCGTTTGGCGAGGTGCGGCACGTGAGGTTGCTAAACTTGGAATTACAGAAAAGATACTAGTCAGGTTTGAATATTGGTTGATTGGCCAGAGGCACAGAGTGCTGGTTGGTTCTCGGTCATTAGTAATGTGGCACAGGGTTCGGTGTTGGGGCCGCTTCTTTTTACAATATAATGATTATATGATTGTTATGCCTTTGTGAACAGATTTCCGGGATTGGAAAGGACTTTGGAGTTAAAGGTAGTTCTGAGGAAGCAGGGAGTCTACAGAAGGACTTACACGTTTTGGGAGAATGCACAAAGAAGAGGAAAATGAAATATACTGTAGGCATGAACATAGTCATGCACCTGAGCGGAAGAAATAAAGGCATAGGCAGTTTTCTAAATAGGGAGCAAATCCAGAAATCAGATGTGAAAATGGACCCGAGTTTTCTTGAAGGATTTCCTGAAGCTTAATTTAAAAATTAAGTCGTTGGTCTCCAAGGCAAATGCAATGTTAGCTATCTTTTCGAGAGAACTAGGATATGGAAGCAATGTGTAATGTTCAGCTTTATCAATCATTGGTCAGTCCGCGCTTGGACTATTGGAAACAGTTTTATTGCGCTTCTCTAAGAAAGGGAGTGCTGACATTGCAGAGGGTTCAGAGGAGGCTCGCGAGAATGATTTCGGGTACGAAAAGATCAGAACGAGAGTTTGATAGCTGTGGGCCAGTGCTCGTCTGAGTTTATAAGAACGAAGCGGATCTCATTGAAAGCTGTCGAATATCAAAAGGCCTAGGTCGAGAGTAGGTAGTGAGGGGGTTTTCTATAGTACAGGAGTTCAGGGCCTGAGTGCATAGCCTCAGAACTTGAGTCCATCCAGTTAGGACGAGGAATGAGAAGGAATTTCTTTAGCTACAGGGTGGCAAAGCTGTGGAATTCACTGGTACAGATGGCTGGGGAGGCCGAAATTATTGTGGATATTTGAAAGTTAGGGCGATAGGTTCTTGACTCGTCAGGGCGTCAAAGATTACGGGAAGAAGAAAGGAGAATGAGGTTGAGGAAGGGCAGTAAAACAACCATAATGGAATGGGGGAGCAGACTTGATAAACCAAACGGCCTGGTTCTGCTCCTATCTTTATAAACTTATCTGTGTTTTTAAAAAGCGGTGCCATCCTTAAAATAGTGGGCGCAATTGTTAGTGGCCAAAATATGATATCAAACAGCGATGGTATGTGGAATGTAATACTTATGTTTGAAGTGATGGATTGCGGGAGAGTAAATAAGGCCAGGCATCTACTGTACGTGCTAGGGCCCCGTGGAGAACTAACGAACACAGACACCTTGGGGTATCACAGTAATTCTTCGAAAGTGGCATCACAGATCGGAAGGGTGCTAAGCAAGGCGCATGAGATGTCTCCGATTTTTATTTATTTGTTTGTTTGTCTGTTATTGGGATATTGTGTGGAATTGGCCCTTCTGGCCCTTCGTGCGGCGCCGCCCAGCAACCCCCGATTCTACCCTAACCTAATCACGGAACAATTTACAATGACACTACAGTCAACCAACCACCGCATCTTTGGACTGTAGGAGGAAACTGGAGCACCCGGAGGAAACTCCCGAGGTCATGCAGAGAATGTGCAAGCTCCTGACAGAGAGCGGCGTGAATTGAACCCAGGTTGTTGGTACTGTAAAGCGTTCTGGAACCCACTTCGTTACGGTGTCACATTTCATCGGTCGTGGCACAGGATAAGAGACAGGATGTGACATCATAACTTTATAAAACATTGCCTGGACCGTGACACAGCTGGAGCACTGTTTGCAGTTATGATCACCGCAAAACAAAGAGCTCTACACGTGTGCGAAGAACAAGAGTCTGATAGAGTGAGGGTTAAACTGATAAGTAGAAAAGGAAACGGCTGTCTGGAGTCGGAAGAGGAAGGACGGTTCTTAATCATGTAACGAAAATATTTTAAAACTTATGCCTGCTCTTTCCTGATAGAGGAGCAAAATCTATTCGCAAATAAATGAGGCACTTCACCCGTGTTATAGGCTCTAAAGCGCAGTGTTATTTAAATAATGAATAAAATGCGGTAAAAATGAAGATACTTAACGAAGTGGAGAACGAAACAAAACTGTACTTAAAATTCATTGATGAATTGATCCACTATAATCCACTTAATGCCGGAGGGAAACAATCGTGTGAGACAACATTTTATCCAAATACTTTCAAAGATCTAACAACTTTTATCCAAGTAACTTTCCAACCACTAATGGTTACCAGCCCGCACCTTCTTGTCTCTAGCGACAGGCAGCCTGGGCACATAACGTAGACACAGTGACAGCTGATCTATAAAAAGACAAAGAAAAGGAATAACACTTATGGCCAACCGATTATCTATTGCTATTCCTGATCAGAAAAAAAACTATTCTCTCACCAGCACCTAATCGCAACATGTCCGCCTCCAGGCTATAGACCAGTACTGACAATAGACAATAGGTGCAGGAGAAGGCCATTCTGCCCTTCGAGCCAGCACCGCCATTCAATCCGATCATGGCTGATCATCCACAATCAGTACCCCTTTCCTGCCTTCTCCCCATATCCCTTGACTCCACTATCTTTAAGAGTTCTATCTATCTCTTTCTCGAAAGCATCCAGAGAATTGGCCTCCACTGCCTTTTGAAGCAGAGCAGTCCGTAGATCCACAACTCTCTGGGTGAAAAAGTTTTTCCTGAACTCCGTTCTAAATAGCCTACCCCTTATTCTTAAACTGTGGCCTCTGGTTATGGACTCCACCAACATCGGGAACTTGTTTCCTGCCTCTAGGGTGTCCAATCCCTTAATAAGCTTATACGTTTCAATCAGATCCCCTCTCATCCTTCTAAATTCCAGTGTATACAAGCCCAGTCACTCCAATCTTTCAACATGTGCTCTCAAAATATGGCTGTAGACCAGTTCCCTTGTAATTTCCCAAAATATTCTCACATCCGCTGCTAACATCATTTGTCTTGCCTGTACATTAGGGCACTACCAAAGACGAGTCAAATTTAAACCTTTCTTTTCAAATTACTATCGTGACTGGGACCTTGGCGGTTGTGCAGACAGAGTAAAACAGACTGATACACTTGGTCGTATTGAAGTTAAGAAAGATGTTGTACTGGAGTTTTGAACAAAACGTTGCAGTGGATTATTCTCCGGGTCCAGTCGGGGCAGTGCTTAGATGACAGAATAGGAACAACATGGGAACAGGCCCTCTGTTCCACAATGTTATGCTGAACCAATTATATTGTCCTGTGTTTCTACAGGACACACCGGAAGAGGTTACGGCACCCATGGGCAATCACCTTTTCGGGCTGACTGGCCACAGGAATAGCAAAAGATAATTGGTTGGAGCAAATGTTCTTCCCTTTTTCAAGAAAGGGAGTAGAGATAACCGTGGAAATTATAGACAAGAGGGTCTTTCTTCAAAGCTGGGAAAGTTACCAGGCACAGTTGGTTCCTCTACTGATAATCTGCTGCACTGTAGATTGTTATTTCATGAACAAAGTCGTCGGAAAGACATTAAAGCTAGTGTTTTATTCAAGAAATCCGTGTAGAAGGCGTCATATTGAGACTCTCTTGAAGGAAGAGGCTTCCCGACTCGAAATTTCTGACCAATTTCAACGGATGCTGCCCGACCTGCTGAATTCATCCGGCTTTTTTGTACGTCTCAATATTTCTTGACATTTCTCGATGCTAAGTATCAAAGGGAACAGCAGGAAGATCTTGTTGTTGCAATGAATTTACAGTTATTGCTTTGAATTACATGTAGCTTTCACATATCTACGTCTTCGCATTCATACACCGGACACTCAAAACGACTGTTAATCGGTATTGTCTGGTTTGCAATTAACTCCACTCCACAGCTCCATGAAAACTGTTGTTCAAGGCTGCAGTTTAAATTCAATCTACGACCCATGTTCATGTCTGAAGATCGGCTGCTGGTAAAATCCATATATGCTATACACCCTAACTCCAGATATACGGTAATAAAGATCATTTCGAAGTATGAAGATGTTTTTACTATGTTCTTCGGTGAGATGAAGCATGTAGGGCAACGAATACGCCAGTCTGTCTCTGTCACCTGAAGAAATCGCAGCGTAATTGGTCAAAAACAGCTCGCCAACAAGGCCGGTAACTAAAATACTCAAACGGAAATCTAGGTACTAACACCGCGGCTGACAGGAATATCAAAATATAGAACGAATACCGCTGGTCTTCAGCGTCACTCGACTCGATAGTTCACTTTCTCAGGCAAGGCTGAATTCAACCAGGCAGCCTAACGGTGCAGGGCTTTGCTCAAGTCTCGACAAGCGCTCCAACGAAACGAAGGGATTTCAATACCGCCATAATGAAATAATAATTAGCAGACACGTGCATA
Source organism: Hypanus sabinus (assembly GCF_030144855.1). NCBI lineage: Eukaryota > Metazoa > Chordata > Chondrichthyes > Myliobatiformes > Dasyatidae > Hypanus > Hypanus sabinus. The sequence goes on from NW_026778945.1 coordinate 342,405, forward strand.
TTCACGAGCGCAATTGCCGAATCTGCTGCGCTGCCGAGTCCGTGGTTGTGACACGGTGACACAGTGCAATTAGAGACATTGGTAAAGAATGCTGGTGGGATGCTTCCATTCATTCTTTCTGAGCTTTGAGCAGAAGACTCAAGAAGTCAAACTGCAGATGATAAACACGTGGGCATGCCGTACTTGGATTACTGTGTGCTGTTCTAGTCACCACTTTATAGGAAGGATGTGCTGTATTGGTACTTTGCAATGGAACTGTGGACCTTAGTGTTAGGGTTGACGGTAGGGTTGGGGGATCTATATATGAGGCTGGGTTGAGGAGGTACCTGTCATGAGCTATGTGGGGCAGTGTCCAATAGTTGGATATACCGTTTCCCATCGAGCCCTCCTACACTGCGGGGATCCCAGTCAAGATGTGGAAAGTTAAAATCACCAACTGTTTAGAGCCTTTGGTCTCTTGTAACAGTTTCGCTGCTAAATAGCTCCTCTAAATCGCGTCGTCTGCTGTCTGGTCCAGAATACACTCTGTTCCACGCAGAAAGCTGCAATAGACGAGCTTTCCCGTCTGTCCTGCCTGAGAATTGCCAAGACGTTTTCCCTGACTCGTAACGCCACTCCTCTCCCTCTAAACACTCACGAAAAAATCACCTATGAAACAGTAGATCCGGAGCTTTGCACTGCCAATCCTGACCCTCTTGCACCCAAGTCTCGCAATAATATTAATATCGTATTTCCACATGTTGGTCCAAGCCCTAAGCTCATCCTCCTTTCCTGTAACACTCCCTGCTATATTCTACCTTGAGATTTATCTTCTTACAGGCATCCAGAGGAAAATAACGAAAAAAACTATAGGATTAATGAAACAGTATGCATAAACAAGGAACGATAAACAACTAATGTACAAAAGAAGATAAATTGTAAAAGTAAGTAATACCGAAACGATGTAAGGACAGCTTAGGCTCGGGTCATACTTTGCCCTGACCTTTTTCATCCTTCGGCTTTTCTTCAAAACTTTCCAGGATCTCAGGTCGATATTTCCTCTGCGCCTGCTGTACGTTCAGAGTCAGTAAGATCGGTCTGCACTATTTGACTTTGCCTTCTACCTGTCCCGATGAGGGGCATTGCAGGAAGACAGGGTGATAAAGAGGGCATTTGGCACGGCACAGAGTACATGCGTTGGGCATTGTATTGTTTCTGCACAACACGCTCCTCAGGCTGATTATGGAACATTGTGCCCAGCACTGGTCACCCTACTGTGGGAAATATGCCATTATACGGGGAAGTGTGCCGAGGGGTTTAATACGATGTGCCCAGAACAGCGCTACCAAGAGAGGTTGAGAACGTCTAGTCCAAATAATATTCCTTTCTCACACTATTTATTATTTTGTAATTGAACGTAATTTTGTGACTTTGCGCTGCAATGCTACCACGAAACATGACATCTCTCGTCAGTGATAATATACATGATTCTGAAGTCTGGAGTTGGGCATATTTTTTCATTGCATCATATGCGACTGGGAAGATACATAACAGAGGTGCATAGAATCATGAGAACTGTTAATAGGGCGTCGAGCACCCGGCTTTTTTTCAAGTTGGGAACCAAGAAGTAGAGAGCATGAGAACGTTGGGGTGGGGGAGTGCAACCGTCTAACCAGTACTCACCACCGTCTGTGTGAAAAGCTGTCAGCAAGGGTAATGGGAACAGATACGGGAATAACGTTTAAGAAGCATTCCATGGACACAAGAAGAAATGCTTTGCATGTCTCTATCGAGATGCTTCGATAGTTAGATGGTTAGGCGGGTATGACCATTTTAATTTGGGATCATGGACGTCACAGATGTAATGTGGAGAAGTGCCCGCTCTTGCTCTTTATGTTTCCCTATTGATACAATATCTGTGTACGATAATAAAAGGCAACAACTTGTCTTTTCTCAGAGCGAGCTTTCCTCCCCAGTGCTGAGATAGGCAGACTTTTGTTTAACTCAGGACAACGTCAGGGATATTTCATGCAAACAAGTTGTGATTAGTTACAGGGATGTCGGGAGTAGGGGGTCAGTTTACAGTCAGATGGGCCGCAATCAGAGTAAGCGTAAAATTACAGCGGAGTCGCCACTTTTGTCCCAGATTGTCGTTTGAAGTGATTTCTCAACCTTTTACTTCAAAGTTTTACTTCAAACTTGACAGGCAAAATCCCTGAGAGCCCTCCTGGCGTTTGTAATGGACCTGCTGATCTCCCAAAAACATGAGGTTATAGAGTTGGATTAATAGCGCTTGCAACAATATTCCCTTTTCTGGAAGAATGCCGCTCCCAGTTTCCGTCTCCCGGTGCCGTCACAATTTTCATTCTTCGCAGTTTCCCAATTAATTCACCGAACTTCTCGAAATCTGGCACCGCGGGGTATTCGCTTGCCTGACGTAATCAGTTAGTTAAATAATTTTTAAAATGTATTTTTAAATCTGTTACAATCTCTCGTCACCGAGGAGATCTCTCGATGGTACAAAAAGCCCAGGAATATCCGCGCTCATCACTTCTTCCCGAGAGATCGCCTGTCGCGCAGGGACAGGTCGCTGTGCAGAGGAAATGTCTGATATGTTGGATAGGTACCTCAGTGTGGAAAAAGTATTGTATGTATTCATTGTCGTCATTGGAGTACCTGGTAAGTGAGCAGAGCAATTCCTGGTAGGTAGGACGACAGTACACAGTTAAAGGATCTTAACAGATGCTGAGCAGTGGGTCCTTGGGTTCCAACTTCATATCTCCTTGAAAGTGGCTACACGAGGCGATAAGGTGGTAAAGAAGGCTTATGGAATGTTGCTTTTATTAGTCGAGTCGCTGAGTTCAAAAGTCAAGGGGTTATGTTGCACTTAATACAACTCTGGCCATAACACATCTCCATATAGTTCTGGTCGCCCCACTGCAGGAAGAATGTTGAGGCTTTCGAGAGGATGCAGAAGAGAATTGCCAGGTTGCTGTCTGGTTTGGAGGGCATGGGCTATCAGGAGAGGCTGGATAAATTGCGTCGTTTAATCTGCAGTGCTGGAAGCTGGGACGACATCTGATGGAGGTTTATAAGATTATGAAAAGTAAACTGGAAGTATCTGTTTCCCAGAGTAGAAATGAGAAATACCAGAGCACATTCACTGAAGGTGAGAGGGTGTAAGTCGGTGTGAGGTGTCGGTTTTTCAGTCAGATGGTGGTAGATGCCTGGAATGCGTGGCCTGGTATGGTGGTAGCGGCAAGGACATTAAGCGCTTTTCCGAGACATTTGATGTGCACATGAATGTGAGGCAGATGGAGTGATGTGGACTTTGTATGTGTAGGAAGGATTAGTGTTTGTGTGTTTTTGATTTGCTTGTTAGCTGTTTCAGCACAACGTTGTCCCTCTGCAGTACTCCTCTGTGTTTTATATGTTCACGCTTGGCGAATGTGTTCACGAATCTCCAGTGTCTGCTCTCCTCTCACTCTCTCCAGTGAATTTCGTGGCGCTTGTGATCCTGTCCAGGGGAAAGTGCGGCCTCTCCACCTGCACTACCCGCTACCTGGTGGCCATGGCAGCGGCGGATCTACTGGTTATTGTCACTGCCGTCGTTTTCTATCGGATCAATTATCACTACATTCAGGGGAGCTTCCTGGACATCACCCCTGTGTGCAGAGTTACCACCGTGCTGGAATACACGGGCACAGACTGCTCTGTCTGGTTCACCGTCGCTTTCACGTTTGATCGATTTGTCGCTATTTGTTGCCAGAAGCTGAAGACTACATACTGCACCGGGAAAAATGCGGTCGTGATTCTAACAACAACCGGCATTGTGTTTTGTCTGAAAAACATTCCCCGCTACTTCACAAGGGAAGCCACGGAGATTGTCGATAATGTACCGTGGTTCTGTCGAGTGAAAGACAGTTATTTCACTGACCCCGTGTGGGTGGGATATGACTGGTTCGATACGGTTTTAACTCCGTTGCCTCCTATCGCTATAATTCTGCTGCTCAACGCTCTGACAGTCAGGTACATTTTAGTAGCCAGTCGTGTCCGTCAGCGGCTGAGGGGACAGAGCAAAGAGGAGAACCGCAGTGACCCAGAGATGCAGAGCAGGAGGAGGTCTGCGGTTTTACTCTTCGCCATCTCCGGCAGTTTCATCCTCCTGTGGATGACGCCGGCTGTCTACTACATCTATTATCAGAGCGCAGGAATTGGATTGGGGCTGAATGATTCTCTCTGGTTACTCGTCCACGTCGCCTTTTTGCTGAGAAATTTCAGCTCCTGTACGAACACATTTATTTACGCGGTGACTCAGTCAAAGTTCAGGGATCAGCTGAAGAGCGCGGTGGAATATCCGGTCACCTTCGTGTTTCAATTCATTAATAAAGCCGTGCGCTGAAATCAAACACACAGGCGGCCACAGTGTCTCCGAACCAAGCCACAACACTTCATATTCACCGCCTGATCTGCCAGGTGCACCGCCAGTTGTGTACAGGACGGAGACAGGAGACTGACACGCGAGGTGTGGAGACAAGTGATGAATTATAGATCTGAGGGGGAGTGGTGAGAGTGGGAACCGATTCGGTGACAGGAAAGACAGAGAAGGCAGAGACTGAGAAAGAGAAACGGGGGAAAGGGAAGAGAGGGAGGAAGAGAGAATGGAGGGAGAGAGAAAACAGCGGAGAAAACGTAAGGCAGTGATAGAGAAATAGAGAGCGAGAGCAAAAAGAGTCATAACAGGGATCGGATGACAGGGGTAGAGAGAGAGGGGTATAGGAAGCGGTAAGATAGAGGACAGCTTACAGAGAGGGTAGCGCGAGAAAGACAGAAAGGGGGTTAGAGAGAGGTGCAGAGCGAGACGGAAGAGTGAATGCGGGAGAATGAAATAGGAATAGAACAACAGAGGGATGGGACGGTGATCGGAGAGAAAGAGTGCACGTCAGTGAGGAGCGGGAGTTGAGAGCCAGATGTGAGACATCAGGGAGAGAGGGGAAAGACAGGTGTAAAATACGGGTGTACGTTGAATAGTGTGGTAGAGATAGGAAGAGAGAGAGAAACAGAGGGAAACAAAAGAGTGGGCGAGATAGTGAAGAGAGGGTGTGAGAGAGAGAGGAGTGAGAGAGAGATGGGTGGAGAGAAGAAAGGCGATGGCAGAGAGAGTCAAAAGGAGGGATGTGAGGTAGAGCGGAGCGTTGAGATTTATGAGCAGATGGTGGAAACTGGAAAGGGAGGGGATTGAGGAGAAGGGGGTCGGGAAAGAAGGGTGTGACTTGGAAGAGGGAGTGAGATGAGTGTGCGTACTGAGTGAGGGGAGTATGGAGAAGACAGAACAAAGGATTAGGAGGGGCGAGATACGGGAGGGGAAAGACCAAGGAAGAGAGGTGTGAGGTAGAATTGAGAGAGAATGCAGTGCAAGATGAGAGTAAGGGAGAGAGATGGGGAGGCAATGCGTTTGCAGTGGTAGAGGTGAGTGAGAGGGCAGAGAGGGGACGATTGGGTAGAGAGAACGGAGACAGGGGCAAGAGAAACTGAGGGTGGAATGGAGGGGATATAACAGAGAGTGCAGAGAGTGAGGCAGAGGTTTTGGGACTAACAAAGAGAATTAGAGAGGAGGGTACTGAGGAGTTGTGGAAAGGGCGTGAATAGATGGAAGAGACGAGAGAATGGCGGGGAAGAAAGCAGGTTGGAGAGAACGTGGAAGATTGCAGAGTGGAGAAACTAGGAAGGCAGTTCGTGAGGGAGGGTGGTTGGTAAAAGGGGAATGGGCAGAGGGATGATTGAGAAAGGGGAGAACATGCGCGAGAGAGGGGAATGAGAGGGGGATTGAGGATGGAAAGGGACAGGAATCATTCCAGAGGGGCTGGACAATCACAGATGTCGCTTCATAATTTAAGAAGGCAAACGAAAGGAAGTGATAGGCTGGTTAGTCTGTTCTACGGTGGTTGGTAAGATTTTATTTTATCTTATTTGTTTATTTTATTTAGCGACACAGTGCAGGGCACGCCCTACCGCCCATTTAGGGTAAGATTTTAGACGACTTAGAAACACGGGATTGAATAGGCCAAAGTCAGCGTCGTTCCTGTGGGATCATCTTGCTCAATGAAGCAAGCTATTGGTGATCACACACAAAACACGAAGTAGAGAACTTTGCACCTGAATCAAAATTCGCTT